>NC_137097.1:38635894-38948394 GCF_949357685.1 Gobio gobio | reverse complement strand
GTTATATAATGAAAATCCTGACCTTGGCCTTTTGCTGGCCTTCCATCTCGCCGAGAAGCACACAAGGTGTGAGAAATCAAGAATAATAAAAACACAACATGAAATACAATGCCTAATCACAAAAAAGTGTGTTTGTACTTTCTTTACCGAGTTGAATATCTCTGGTATCAGATGACAGTCAGAATGACAGTTGACAGATGTACCTTCTTGCTGCAACAAACACAATATTCACCTCAGAGAATATTTTTTTTTTCATGTATTTCATGTCATGTTTTTCTTAGTCATGATTTCTCACAACTTGTGTGCTTTTCCTGGGCAAGAGTGAACTGCAGTGCTAATAGAGTCTTACGAATGCGCACGTCGCATAGCCGTGCACCGAAGACCAACGGCCAAGGTCAGGATTTCTGTTTAATAATTCATCGAATTTTTGTTTGTTTTTTCACCAAACTAAGGATGGGCGATATGGACTTAACAATCACAATATTTTCTAGTATTTATTGCGATAACGATATCAAAAATAATACCATCATTGGAAGTACCATTCCCCTTGTTTTTGACTACAAGTGAGCGCTGAATGCAATCTTGAGAGCCTCAGAAAAACAAACAATGATCTAAAGTAAAATGTACCCATCATCAAATAGGCTCCTATAATACAGAAAATAATAATACAAAAAAAATCCAGACCAGCCTTTTCATAAATGGAAAAGTTGGAGATATACCTTTTCTTCTGTAAAAGTGCAGGTAATGTTTAAATAGTGCAACGGTGCTGAAAAAAAATCACACAATACAAACAATAATAATTCAAATCAATGACAAGTTTGAAATGTAAACACAGATTCTGTATTGATTCATACTCTCATGGTGCAAACAGTGGAAAAAATAGCGCAAACAGCAAAAGTAATAATCCCAACCATGTCTTCAGATTACAAAAAGTTGAAAATAATGATTTAATGATAGAACTTTAGTAATTTGAACTAAAACTTGTTAATCATGTGCGAATGAAAACGTATGAATGCATATTTGTCATTTTATCTGAACTTGGACTGGTGGTGTAGATTAAGACATGGTTGGTCATTCAGTGTTTCTGTATAAAAAAACTAAAACATAATACTGATAAGATAATAATACTACGAATTCTACTACTAATACAAATAAACCACATTAAAGATTGATGAGCTGCTGGGTTCATGAATATTAATCACATTGTCAGTGTTCGCTCAAACTGATTTGCTGAAATCAAAACGGGTGGTACAGTGATACAGTATATAATAGGTGAGCGCCAACCAATGAGATTGCCGTTTGCCATTAGTTTCTTCTTGTTCATAAAGGCTGACTAATTCCAAATGAACACAATTCCAAATGTTATTTTACAGGAAAATACAACAAAGAATATTGTTTGCATGTAGCACGTCAATTCTGCATGGTATGCAAGACTGTCGCTCTCTCTTCAAGTGTGTGAGAAGCACTGAGCGCTCTCAGTAGTGTTTACTGTTCCTCAAATACACTGTGCATTAATTGAGATGAACTGAAATAGTGTGCCGATCGCTTGACAAAGAGCGAATCTCTTAAGCACTCAGTCCATGAGCTCAGCGAGTGATGCAGCCAATCTCCGGGTCTGGCTGTAGCAATTTTAGCATAGTTGAGCATAGAAAATTGAATCTGATTAGGCCGTTAGCATCTCGCTCAAAAATGACCAAAGAGTTTAGATATTTTTCCAATTTAAAACTTGACTCTTCTGTAGTTACATCGTGTACTAAGACCTATGGAAAATGAAAAGTTGCGATTTTCTAGGCCGATATGGCTAGGAACTATTCTCTCATTCCTGCGTAATGATCAAGGAACTTTGCTGCCGTACCATGGGTGCAGCAGGCGCAATGATATTACGCAGCGCCTGAAAATAGTCCCCAGCACGCTCCCTGTGTAAGCAGGTTGTCACGTTGCTTATGTTGACGGAAATTAGCTTATTTTCAGGCGCTGCATAATATCATTACGCTGCTGCACCATAATGTGAACCATAAATCATCTTGAGCAACCTCTGAACTCTATTAAAATTCAATAAAACTTGGCAGGAGTCATTGTTATATGAAGGGTAAAAGAACTAAGGTACCATGCAAAGTTTTAATCATTCAATTTTTTACATTACATTGTGGATCACCCTAATATGCCTCCAGGAACATGGTTTGGAAACACTGCCCTATCCTATACCCCACTTGGAATATACAACGCGTGTAACAAAGAACCATTCTGTGATACTTTTGCATCTTTTTTTAAAGCTTGATGCTGGTCCTTATTCACTGCCATATTTGGACAAGTGCAAGATGGACATTTTTTAAACATTCTCCTTTTGTGGTCCGAAAAAAAAAGAAGGGCAAACGGCATTAGAACAACACCAGGGGAAGTAAATGATGACTTTATTTTCATTTAGCGTGAAATAACCCTTAAATCAGATACCATCAGCCAATAAAACACATTTACAACTTTGTATATTTACAAAAGGCTGGTTCTCTTACGAGAGGTTCTCTCGTATTGCGTAAGTTCCTTACGCTACGGGAAAGTATTCTTTCTTCGAGATTTCTGAAAAACCCAAAATTATCCTTAATTTTGTAACATTGTCAACGCAGTGCGGCAGCCTGGCAGACCATAGCAGGCTATTCCAGCGTGCTATTGGCTGCTCTGCTGGCAACTGCAGCAGCCTATCGGTGAGCCCGCGTGACGTGGCGACCAATGAGGGCGCTTCGCGCCCACCTGGCTTCATTTGCCTACAGGTGGGGCGTGGCCACGTGTATATAAGCAGGGCTCACGGGCTGCATATTCGATTTTCTTTTCTTCAGCGAAGCCCTTCGCATCGCTGGATCTGGAACCCGCCGCCGTGACCGCGCAGACAAGCAAGCAGAGGACAGCGCCTGAGGAAGCCGGCAGCATCGCGCCACCTTCAGCCTTCCGTGCCTGCTCTGCTATCCGGCAGCCCCATATCCTTTTACGCTCAAAGTGTTGTCGCCGCTGCGTCACACTTTTCACAAAAAGAGCCGAGCGTTGATACAAATGTCTCGTTCCACCTGCGGCTCGTGTCACGCGCAGCTCAGCTCCGGGGACCGCCATGTGATCTGCGCTCTCTGCCTGGGCCGTGATCACGCCGCCGCCGCACTCCACGCTGGCGGATGCCAAGAGTGCGAAGAACTGACGATGTCGACCCTGCGGGCTCGACTCGTCCTGTTCGAAGATGATATCCCTCCAGTCCCTGCCACGCCGCGCAAGAAGAAGCGCCGCTCGCAGCGGACTCCGGAGCTCGCAGAGAGAAGCTCGCCGGAACCTTTCCCGCCCGCTTCACTCTCGCCTTCCCCGCCCCCACCCCAGGCCGCCATTTCTGTTGCCGCCTCCGGGGATGAGGCGGATGCGGCCGCGGAACGCGCCGACAGCTGCTCCATCATGGCTTCCGACAGCGAGGACTGGTCTTCCGCGTCCTCTTCAGTCCGGGGCTCCGGACGCTCTCGAGCGGGTGAGGACGCCGAACTCTTGCGCCTTCTCACCCGGGCTGTCGAGCAGCTAGGCCTCGAATGGGCCCCGCCCAAGGTGGCAGCGCCGAACCGACTTGACGGATGCTTCCTAAACAGTCGCCGCCGTGCGCCCACCTCCAGGACTGCACCCTTTTTGCCAGAGCTTCACGAGGAGCTCGCAAAGTCCTGGAATGCGCCATTCTCCGCGAGGGTCTCGTCTCAGGCTTCTTCGACGCTCTCACAAGTTGACGGCGCGGCCGAGAAAGGCTACAACGCTATCCCTCCGGTGGAAGAGGCGGTCGCAGCGCACCTTTGCCCGCCTTCTGGTTGGCGCTCAAAGGCTGCCCTCCCGTCTAAGGCCTGCAGAGTGACGTCATCGCTGATCGGCCGCGCTTTCGCTGCCTCCGGTCAAGCTGCGTCCGCTCTGCACTCTATGGCCGTGCTGCAAATCCTCCAAGCTAATCTCCTCCGCGACATGGACGAGAAATGCTGTGACGCTGAGTTAATCACGGATTTGCGAAGCGCGACGGATCTCTCCCTTCGCGCCACTAAGACCGCAGCACAGGCCCTCGGACGCTCTATGGCCTCCCTCACGGTAGCTGAGCGCCACCTCTGGCTCACGCTCGCGGACATGCGAGAAACAGAGCGCGCGGCCTTCCTAAACGCCCCGCTCTCTCCGTCTGGGCTTTTCGGACCAGCGGTCAAGGGGATCGTCGACCGTTTCTCCGAAGTGCAGAAAACGACGCAGGCCATGAACCTTTTCCTGCCTCGACGCCCCGGCGCTAGCAATAGCTCCGCTGCTCGCCGTCCTCGTGACCAGCCAGCAACGAGCTCCGCGCAGCGCCCAGCGCGGCCCCCTTCGTCTCAGAGAAGACCGAGCGGCCGCCCCAGATCGCGCTCTTCCAGCCGTGGTAAGCCGCCTCCACCTCGGGGCCCCCGGCCTAGGATCACGCTGAAGCCCGAGCCTCCAAAGTCCTCCTAGCAAGAGGCGAGAAACGACGGTTAAGTCCCGCCGCGGCCGGACCACCGTCAAAACTCTTTTTCCTGTCAGCCCCCACCACTGTGGCTGCTGCAGATGGATTTCACGCAGCCAACGAGCCGGCAAAAATGCCTTCTCGCCTGTCAATAACCGCCGTTTTTACGGCGAACCAGAGAAATCACAAAAGTTGCATTATTTCTGGTCGCACGGCTCGCGCCGTATGTGTTTCAAATGCAGTAAATGTGCCCACTTTTCTGTGTTCACCCCTGCACACAAGCACTATAAACCCTGTGTCCCCCACTCACATAAAGCGGCCACCGGCCGCTCGAGTGCTAGAGTTAGGTCACGTGTCCGCTTGTTTGCGTCCACGACTAACCACCACACGCGCTGTCACACAGCCACTCTTAACCGGTCATGTTCCACGCGTAAGAGTTGTGCCCGCTCAAACGCGCTCACACATTTTCGCGAACATTATGCCTCAGGCGCCACGCGCCACGCCACACACCATTTATTTTCCGCCCAGGGTGGCCGGAGCGATGAGTGTAGGGCCGCACACAAGCCACTCCCCGCTCGAAGCGGCAGAGATGCAGTGTGTAGGGCGGCCAGCCATCGCGAGCGATCGGCTGGCCCACAGCACAGAGAGCGCGCGCACTGCGCCCGCCCCTCCTATACGGGCCGTCAAACCCGCGAAGCGCGGCGTTTCGAGCCCGGAGGCCGTTCTATCCCGTGTGGCGCACGCGAGAGCGTGGGAAGCCATTCCAGGTGTATCAGAATGGGTGCTGAAAACAGTGAAGCACGGCTACACTCTGCAGTTCGCTCGCCGCCCTCCGCGCTTCTGTGCGCGTACAGAGACGAGAGTGAGCGAGGAAGTAGCACATCTACTTCGAGCAGAAATAGCCACGCTGCTGTGCAAAGGGGCTATAGAACCGGTTCCCCACTCTATGAGCGAGTCAGGCTTTTACAGCCGGTATTTTCTCGTGCCAAAAAGGGATGGGTCGCTCAGACCGATTCTGGATCTGAGGCGTCTGAACAAAGCTCTTATGAAAAGATCGTTCAAGATGCTCACGACCAAGCAGATCCTCACGCATATTCGCCCGAGAGACTGGCTAATCTCCCTAGATTTGAAAGATGCATATTTTCAAATCAAGATAACGTCGCGTCACAGGCCATTCTTACGATTCGCCTTCGACGGCCAGGCTTATCAATACACCGTCCTTCCGTTCGGCCTGTCACTAGCACCCCGTACATTTACGAAGTGCATGGACGCGGCCCTCGCTCCTCTGAGAAATCGAGGGATGCGAGTATTGAACTATCTGGACGATTGGCTCATCCTGGCGCAGTCGGAGGCCGAGCTCCTCGCCCACAGGGCAATGCTGCTCAGCCATCTGGACAGCCTAGGGCTCACGGTCAATTGGACCAAGAGCTCATTAGTGCCCACGCAATCAACCTCATTTCTGGGTTTGAATCTGGACACTGTGGCAATGTCAGCCCGCCTGTCACCCCATCGCGCGCGCCAAGTTCGGCGCATGGCTGCGTACTTTCGGCCAGGCAAAATCGCACCTCTCAAGCTGTTTCAGAGGATGCTGGGACGTATGGCCTCAGCTGCAGCTGTGCTCCAGCTGGGCTTAATGCGCATGCGCCCGCTGCAATGCTGGTTAAACGCCCGAGTGCCTCACAGGGCCTGGGCGTCCGGTGGCTTCAGGATCAGAGTGACTCAGGGCTGCGTGTCAGCCCTAGAGCCCTGGTTAGTAGCCGACTGGTACCAGAGGGGAGTGACGATGGGAGCCATCTCACACCGCAAGGTCATCTCGACGGACGCCTCCACCACGGGTTGGGGCGCCGTTTTCGAGGGCAGATCAGCCTCGGGCCTTTGGTCGAGCGAGGAAAAACTCCTACACATAAACTGTTTGGAGATGATAGCGGTAGAGAACGCGCTCAAGCAGTTTCTCCCGCTTATACGAGGACACCATGTGTTAGTCCGGTCGGACAACACCACAGTGGTGTCCTACGTGAACCGGCAGGGCGGTGTCAGGTCCAGAGGTCTGGGCAATCTGACAGAACGCCTGCTCGTGTGGGCACACAGCTCGCTGCGCTCGTTGAGAGCTGCGCACGTGCCGGGCCACCTCAATGTGGGCCCGGACAAGCTGTCCAGGGGCCTCATTCTCCCAGGAGAATGGTCCCTGCACCCCCAGACAGTCCAGCTGGTATGGCGCCTGTTCGGCAGAGCGGAGCTCGACCTCTTTGCAACAAAAGAGAACGCCCGCTGCCCGACGTTTCTGTCCAAAAGCGAGGATGCGCTGTCCCAAACTTGGCCCAGCCTCCCGCTGTATGCTTTCCCGCCGATCTCCCTATTGCCCCAGGTCATAGCGAAAATCAGGGAAACGCGCCGTCCGGTGCTCCTTATAGCACCGCGCTGGGAGAACCAGATTTGGTACCCAGAGCTGGTGAAGCTGTCGCACTCACCCCCCTGGCCAGTTCCGCTGAGAGCAGACCTTCTCTCTCAAGCAGGAGGCTCAGTTTGGCATCCCCATCCAGAGCGATGGTCTCTGCATGTATGGGTGACCAACGGATACCCGTTGACCTGCCCGAAGGGGTTATGAACACGATTTCACACTCTAGAGCCCCCTCGACGAGGCGGTTATATAGTTCTAAGTGGTCGGTGTTCACTGAGTGGTGTGTTTCCAAGGGATTGGACCCACAGCAATGTGGGGTCCAGCGGGTGCTCTCCTTCCTCCAAGAGCTTTTGGAATTGGGCAGGTCCCCTTCCACGCTCAAAGTGTATGTGGCGGCTATAGCAGCGTTCGCTCAGACGACGCTAGGTAGCACGCTAGGAAGGAACGAGCTCATCGTCCGTTTCCTCAGAGGAGCCAGACGGATGAATCCCCCGCGGCCCCCGTCGGTTCCTATATGGGATCTGGCCTTGGTCCTAGAGGCCCTGAAGGCTCATCCCTTTGAACCGCTCGAGACTGTGGAACCAAGGTTCCTTTCGCTGAAAACCACGTTTCTGATAGCTCTGGCTTCAGTGAAACGCGTGGGGGATCTACACGCGCTCTCAGTGAGCCCGACGTGTATGGAGTTCGGTCCTAATGACTCTAAGGTCATTCTCAGACCGAGGCATGGTTATGTCCCCAAAGCGATCGGCACTCCCTTCAGGGCGCAGATTATCTCCCTCTCGGCTCTGCCAGCATCCGATGAGGGGGACGGTGGCAATTTCCTCTGCCCTGTCAGGGCATTGAGGGTTTATGTCACACGCTCCGCCGCCTTCAGGCGTTCTGAGCAGCTATTTGTCTCGTTTGGTGGGCGCACTAAAGGTCTCGCCTCCTCGAAACAGACCCTGTCCAGGTGGATAGTGGACGCGATTGCAACTGCATACGCTTCCAAACACCTGCAGTGCCCGCTAGGTGTCAGAGCACACTCCACCAGAGGCATGGCCTCTTCGTGGGCTTGGGCCAGAGGGATTTCCATCCACGATATCTGTATGGCGGCAGGCTGGGCCTCCCCGTCTACGTTCGTGAGATTTTACAATCTGGAAGTTCCTGCCTTACAGGCGAAAGTGTTATCAGTTCAATAGGGCCGTTGGTTCTGCCCAGTGATTCTGCGCAGACATAGCTCACATACTGGTAGTAAGTTCGGTACTAGGCTCATGTGAATTTGAAGGAGACCGGCGGTGCCGTTCCCTCATTTACGAGACGAGCTGTTGTGAGTTTGAAGGTGACCGGCGGTGCCGTTACCTCACTCATATAACAAGATATTGTGAATTTGAAGGCGACCGGCGTTGCCGCTCCCTCATTCATGAGACAAGGTGTGGTGAATTTGAAGGAGACCGGCAGGTGCCGTTCCCTCATTCATGGGACAGGGTGTTGTAACCACCCGTCGTAAACCACCCGTCAGTTCGAATGAAGTGTCTGTATATGTGGTGGCCCGTTTTTTCTTTACCGGCCACCCTGCCCGAGCAGTGTTATGGTCCCCGGTTCCCTGGGATACATATGCTGTATGCGAGGCGCGCACGGCGTTGACAATATGTTCCCGTAGCGTAAGGAACTTACGCAATACGAGAGAACCTCTCGTAAGAGAACGATACTCGGTTACTTAACGTAACCTCGGTTCTCTCTAGAAGAGGGAACGAGTATTGCGTTCCTTGCCGTGCGCCCCGCTGGCTTTTACGCTTCAGAACTAAGAAAACCGAATATGCAGCCCGTGAGCCCTGCTTATATACACGTGGCCACGCCCCACCTGTAGGCAAATGAAGCCAGGTGGGCGCGAAGCGCCCTCATTGGTCGCCACGTCACGCGGGCTCACCGATAGGCTGCTGCAGTTGCCAGCAGAGCAGCCAATAGCACGCTGGAATAGCCTGCTATGGTCTGCCAGGCTGCCGCACTGCGTTGACAATGTTACAAAATTAAGGATAATTTTGGGTTTTTCAGAAATCTCGAAGAAAGAATACTTTCCCGTAGCGTAAGGAACTTACGCAATACTCGTTCCCTCTTCTAGAGAGAACCGAGGTTACGTTAAGTAACCGAGTATCGTTTTGCAACTGTACCATTAAGATACTAAAAGTAAACAATTATGACTGCATGTGGGAAACTTGCTTGACATCTTATAAAAAAAACTTATCAGCTCATTCGACCGTTTTATGAAAAGGCGAGGTTAGTTTAGGTTGCAACTGTTCATCTTATTTATTCCAAAAAAAATTGAAATTAATATTAAGATGTTTTTTTATTTTATGGTATCACCAAATAAATTTTTTTTTTTGCAAATGTTATACAAGTTTTTCAAAATCATATGAAACTGCAATGAATACAAAGAGTACACTTCTAAAAACTTGGCACAAGTGTTTAAAGATTTATTCTTACTCATGGACACTCATCTGTCGTTGACAGTAAACTTTAACACTTTACAATAAGATCACATTTATTAACACTAATTAATACATTAACTAACATTTTAAAAACATGTATTAATCATTGTTATCATGTTAGTTCACAGAGCGTCAATATTAACAGATGCAACATTTAATTTGAACTAAATTTAATAAAATAAATTAATAAATTAACATCAACTAAGATTAACAAATGCTTGTGTTTATGTTAACTAATGATGACAAATGAAACCTTATTGTAAAGAGTTACCACAAACTGTTGTAGTATGGAAATATCTGCATAATATTCTTTAATTTTCTCATTTTGTCTTCAATAGATAAAAATAAATAACAGTGAGAACTGATATGACAGCTAGAGACTGGTGATCCTCCTCTAAGCCACAGGAACACTTATCCAGTGCTTCAGTAAACACTTATATGCTCCCGCTGAGCATTGATAGAGCGATGCAGGATAAAATAACATCTAAACGCCTAATATGTCCAAATGTGCAAATGAGAGACACACCATGTCTATAAGCTGCAGCGTCAGATGCTTGTCTGAAGCTGGGTAAGAATTAGAGTGTCAGTTTCTGCTGAAATGACCCACTGCGGCTGAATCTTCACCCATCAGCCATCTCTGCAGGGCTTTAATGGGGTCAGCGCTGTCATTTGAGCTCAGGGCACGGCTAACTGAAAATAATGTTGGTTTATGATTAGCAAAAATTTTGATAAACTGGAAACCTGTGGAGTATGGGGGGAAAGGGGCTAATGTTATTCTGTCAATTTGAAGGAAACATGGCTAAAGGATAGAGCTGGCTTCCGACATGCATCGCAATGGTATTCACTACCTACATCCAAGTGTTTTAGAAGGAACAGAAGCACTGAAAAAGAAAACTATTCCTGTTCTGTTTAAAAATTTTAATATAATGGAATTAAAGAGCGACTTAAAGCTGATGGGATAATCCAATAAGGACCACGGGCCACCCGACAAAAACATAAATTAGATAAACAGCCGCATTATTGAGTTAAGGTCTCAGTATAATAGTGTCTTATTACGTGCTCTGCTGCAGTACATCACCTCTTGTTTTTAATATATTTGCACTACAGAGCACATTCACCTTCATGCAGGGCCGCAACCACCATATCATACATTTAGCAATGTAATGTATGTGTCCAAAATTCATGAGTGGTCAACTGGTATGGGTTTTTTCAAAGATGTAGATCTCATATCTCACCCAAGAATGCAATTCACATTCTGAAGACATATGCAAGAAGTTTGGTCTGAAAAATAGATACAAATTCTGGCTTATTAAGGTCATTGGAAAAAGACCATTGAAATAACACCAGCACAAGTGATGTTTATCTGCGGTAGAGAGGAAACAGTAAGAGGAAGGTGATGTCATATAGTAAGTGGAGGAAATTAGAAAACTGAGCTTGCAACTTGATGCCTTAGCTAAACCCTTACTCAGACTCTAATTATAGACCATAAAAAAGATACTGAATTAGCAAATCACACTGAACATTTAAATACAGGTTTGAAAAAAGTTTAAAAAAAGATTCAAGAACTCTTTCAACTTGAGCGTCATATTTTTAAAACACTGGCCGCTATGTCCGAATACTAGGGGTGGGCAATATGACCACGATATGAGTCACTGTATTTCACGATAACTATATACACCGATCAGGCATAACATTATGACCTGATTATTGATGATATGATGATTAATATTGTGTTGGTCCCCCTTTTGCTGCGAAAACAGCCCTGACCCGTCGAGGCATGGGCTCCACTAGACCCCTGGAGGTGTGTAGCAAAATGTTAGCGGCAAATACTTTAAGTCCTGTAAGTTACGTGCTGGGGTAAGTTCCATGAAAGGGTGTACATGGTCTGCAACAATGCTTAGGAAGGTGGTACATGTCCATTAAAGCTATTCGTATTTGAAGTGCGGAGAATATTCTTAGTCTGTTATTTGCCGTCTAGTTGAATCTATTTTCAAATATCATGTGCATAGCGGCTTACCATAATGCTGTAGCCCAGGGGCCTTTGGTTATCTTAAGGCGCCCCTGATAGCAGATGAAAGTCCATCTTAGTAGTATGTCCAAATTCATAGTAGTCATAAAACAGAAGGAGAAAAGTACCCGGATGACATACTACTTTCACAAAGATTCTGAAGTGTGCATCTGATGAAAAAATTACTATCCCACGAGGCCACGGGAGAGGAGCTGGGAATGGAAGTGAAACTAATGCCATATGTCACATGGCGGATATAGTATGTCCGAATTTATATTACACACATTCATACTATATAAAACATACTTTTTTAATGGTCACAAAGTAAGTTTCAATACAAATGTAGTACCTACTGTACAGTATTATGATTATACAGTAATGTGTTCAGTGGAAAAACTACACAATACATAATCCTGGCCAAAGATTTATCAATCAGAGAAGTTGTAGATGCATGATATTGTTAATTGTGGCAAAAGAGCTAATCAGCCAACTTCCATAAAACATTGCAAATTACATTTTGAGTCTCCCAACACGCTCAAACTCATTTTACAGGTGGATTGGCATATGGCTTCATTATTTTGAAATCCATATGCATAAAAACAAAATGCTTCCAGAACCAAAAGCGCTGAAAAAGTGAGTGGCCGCTGATGTGCCAAATTGCAAGTCGAATGCAAGAAGTCTTTTAATAGCAGGGGCTCTCAGAAGAGAACTAATATTTTAAAATTCATCCGTCATCATATAGGAGAACTTTAGTAACCATAAAGCTAACAGGCATGGGCTATAAAGAAATAAAACTCCAATTTGGATTAAATAGGTCTTAAAAAGAGCCAATTATTAATAACAGAATATGCTAGAATGCGTGTACATGGTTAAGTCAGATTTTATGCTAAGCAGCATCATGCAGCAGCACTTAACATGACAACTGGCCCTGTGTCTAGATTTGGAATGTTAACTCAATCAGGACTCAAACTTTCATGACTGTCACAAGTTTAAGCTGGTCACTCTGCAATTTAGCAGTCTAGAAAAAGCATTTGTTCTCTTTTATTGACATAATGAAAAGCAAACAGTGTTAGCAGCAGTGTGCTAACTCTTCAATGCTTCCCACAGGTTTGAGCGTGTGTGACGATGGATTTATAGGTTCTCTTGAGGATAAGAACTAAGCTTTAGGATATCACTCCTGCACATAACCATTGTCCCGACTTCCTGACGTATTCCACTTTCTGGATCCTGAAACTGTTCCATATCTCACTGTAAACGTGGTCTCTAACAGTCTTTGTGCATAAGAGACCCTGACGTGTTTTCACGTGTGTTCATTCATGACATGCACTGGACATAATGAATCCACGTGTGTGCTGGTTAGCAGAGAATGAATGTACAAAACATATCCAGCTCAAAGAGAGCAGAGGTGAAGGAGGATTAATTCTCACAAAATTAGAATTGAGTTTCCATCTTAATTCCTACCAATTGGAGCTGAAAGCAAAGGTTCATGCTCTGATTTGCTCCGCCGTTTGGGAGAACAAGGAACTGTGTACGAGGTCACAGCACACAAGCTTAAATACTAAAAATATCTCTTCCACTGCTAACATCTCATCCATGAACCTGTCGCATAACAAATCCAATCTAAACGCACCATTATCCATGGTAAAATACTGCCGATATCCTAAATTAAAAGCCAAAGGTTAACCCTTAAATGCCCACCTCTGGCCTTTAATCGACCCGGGATGTCATTCACTACTTCTACCTTCTTATTATTACTTCATCTATTTATTGTAAACAATTATTTTATAATTGTATTTTATAATATATTTATATTTTAGGGCTGCAACTAACAATTATTTTGACTTTTTATTTTATTTTATTGACAAAACACTATTCCACATACTGCCCAATGCGATAATGATAATAATGACATTCGTTGTCGATTGTTTTCATTATCAATTATTATGGTATGTAATAGTGTACGTATATTTTTTCAGCGCAACAATAGTTGAATCTCAATAAGTGCAATTCACCTTTATTCCAAAAGTTGGCAATGTCTGATACACAATGATGAACTGACGTTTCACTCATAGTTACCGCAGGCAGAAAACAAAAGAATAGGTAGAAAAACATGAAATGGCTCAGAGATTAACTGCAGAGCAAGAACTGAACTCAATCAAATATTACTGTCACTGTCACTTGAGGCAGGATCTGGTGATGAACATGTCAGCAATCAAAATATTGATTTTGAAGAAATTGAAAATTATAGTTTTGAGAGATCCATCCATGTAAGATATACTGTAGATCTGGGTCACTAAAGACCCAAATACCCAAAACATTCATGCATTTAAGGGTTAAAGAAAAAAATTTATTATATTTTACAACTTGATCAAACCTTGCCTTATGAAATTGTGGTATCTATCAGGAGTTAGTAAGCAAAGAAACACACGAGAAAGGAGTAGGGAACTACTAAGACATCCATCTGGTTTAAACTTCACTTGCATTCTCATGCACACTACATCAAAACAGTTGTCAACAACGTATAATTCTTCTCATAAACACAACGTTTACTGCCTTTATTAAAAAAACAGACCATGAAGTAAGATAGTCCTTGAACCAACTAGGCTTCCAAACATCTGTGTTTTTAAAGTGAGCAGTGTTCTCAGCTGGAGTTGTTGGTATGCATGGAAATGCATTAAGATTCCATGTCTGTCCATCACAACCATTAGAGGATCGGTAAACCCCTTAGGAACATGCAAGGAGTTCCATACCCTCACTTTATCCCCCTCCTAGAACAAGGACTGCAAGCACCCCGCTTGGCATCAATGTACTTTTTCATTTCGTGTTGCAGCCACGTAACCCTTCGGCGAACAGTCCTGTCAGTTGGCGGGTACACAGGAGCAGACAGAAATAGCCAGCCTTGGGCACATTTGCCTGCCTTAGAGGAGCTGAAAGGGTGCAGTACCAGTTGCAGCATGGGGAGTGGCACGGTAGACCTTGGCTTGTCAAGGTGTTGCTTTACTTGGTTTCCATGGTTTATGTCGCTGGATGGCCATTTGGACAGTGTTTGAGCACACGTTAGAACTAGGGATGTGCGAGACCAGCCAACTAGTCGATTTAAACGATAGTGTTGCTGCTAATCGACTTGGAAAATACTAGTCGTTTACCTTTTTTTTTGCACATTTAATGTTTCGCTTTATATTTTTAGGCTACGTTTAAATTACCATCATGTTAATGTTACATCTTGACTAATTTTACCCCAGGCTTTGCATGCGTTCGGAGTGTTTTTTGCTAGTTTCAGCCTGACACAGTTATAATTATTACATCCTGCGCCAGGTTGTTTAAATATCAAATGAACTAGCGCCCATCTGTTCGCCCATGGGCGTGCTGGTCTGAAAACGAGGTGTGATCAGGCGCATTGTTGGCGCATTGCTATTTTGAGGCAACTGAAAACGACTGCACCATTGACCAACAAAAACTGATCTAAAGTCAATAGCGCAGTATTTTTTGTGTTATTTAAAAGGCACCTGTAGGCAGGGCCTACAGCTCTGCTAGTTACACACACAGGGACGCGCAGCAGCACAGAAACATTTTTAAATATTAAAAATAAAAGGATTCCTCTCTAGAGAATAATTAAGTCGTTCTGCTTGCAAATTCCGCCATTTAAATGGCTTTTAAAGGGAATGAGAGAGGAGATTCTAATTGGTTTATTGCATGTTACGGCAAAACACACACCCATAACTCATTAAGACCACACTTTTAGACCATGCGCCGGGCGTGCCGGGCGTGCCGACCGTTTTTCCCGTCGTTAAACTAGCAAAAGTGGATTTGGACACACCCAAGTGCAACTGCGACATGTGCTTCAGACCATGTGCTCAGACTGTCAAAATAGGGCCCTATGAATGAAACTTACTTTAAACTTGAACAGTTGCTATATCAACATCCTAACAATAAGAAAATACAGTAAAATAATGTATAGTTGTTAGTACAAGTCAAGCTTTTCTTGCGATTTTGCCGCCTGTCATTTGTACAGATACTTTTCATGAACAATAAGTGCATTCAAACCCGGGCAAGCAAGTGCTTGCCATGGTAAAAAAAAATTTATAATAGGCAATTAGGTTTGAACTTCTTTCAAATGGATCGCACTGTCTGCGGGGACAGGGTTAGACCAGTCAACTAGTCGGTTACAAAATCTTCGTTTAAACAGTTTAGTCTCTACAGCACCATTAGGTACCATGTCGTAGAGAGAGAGGAACGATGGTGACAAACATTCCTTCCTTCCAGAAAATCAGCGAAAGAAGCAGACATAAACTGAACACCATCAGTTTACACCATATTGTTATCAGTAACAATACTTAATGGTTTGAAGAGTGATGAATCCGTACAAAGTTTGGTTAGAGCAGAACAAGAATCGCATGCAGCATCAACATCAGCAGCAGTCAGTACAGGCAGCAGATAGAATAGCAAGTCCTCATCAACATCATGAACAGGAGCTGGAGCAACAGCGTCTGCAGGAGAAGCAGGTAAGGGCAAACGTGACATAATCAGCAGGAGCATTATGTATTGCCTGTACACAGGATTCATCAGGAAGAAGACCCTTCGCTGAAACAGTAGAACAGCAGGCTTGTTTCCTGGAAGCGCCACTTGTCTTTATTGAGCTGCAAGCCAGCAGCTTCTAGATGTAAGACTGCTTGAAATGCTTTGTCATGCATAGACATGTCACGTCCATAGATGATAATGCTGTTCAGGTTATTTTCAACCCCTGACAAGCCATTCAGGATGATGGTTATCATCTTTTGAAATGCCGCAGCCTGCAGGCGCTGAAGCCAATCCATAAGGAACAGTCTGTCATGCATGATAAAGGCTGTGAGGTCACGACTGTCCTCAAGCAGTGGCACTTGGTAGTAAGTAGGGCAGGACCAGAATATTTGAATATTTGTTCGGTGGGTTGGTATTCGATTTTTCAATTTTGGGATTCGAATATTCTTTTTTTTTTTTTTGCACACCTGTCATCCCCCTCGAATCTGGCGAAATAAAATACTTTTTTCTTCTTATATCTTATATAGCCTAGCCGTTTTTAATAGGATGGACAGTTGAGGAACCCAACCTCATACTTAATAAATATATTTGCTTCTTCTTAGCATTATCTGCAACTGAGTATTCTCTGTCTAGAGCGTACAACTGCACAAGCTTATATGGAAGAAGCGCATGCCTGAGCTTGTATTTTGGGTTAAGCTGCATTTGTTTGATATTGTGGAAAATAGAATAATAGAATCAAAATGTATTTGCCTTTTTACCCGTTAGGGATGTGACGGTGAGAACATTTTCCCTCACCGTCACATTACAGTGCGTGTGCACTGAGCTGCAGTGGACGAATGACAGTGCGGCCATGCGCATTTTATACTTTTGGTTTAGAATTAGCGCCAAATCAGGGGCGGGTTGCTTGAATGGTGGGTTAATTTGCCTATTATTCTTAATGAAAAACACAACAACAAAACATTACAATGACAAAACTCACTTAAATAGGCGCTTTTACATTTAGCTTTGAAACCAAATCTTCCGTGATCATCTTGTCATTCAGCTTCTCACTCTAGCGATGAATGAAATCTGACTTATGCTGCAGTTTGTGCTGCGACTCTCGTTCGGCTCACGCTGCACGCCACGGTGGGCAAGGGATGTAAACTATGTTATGCCTGAACACCGATTATCGCAGCAAGCCTATTACCCATTATTAATAATCTAAATTAATCTACTGTGAAATATAGGAGCTTGTTACTGGGACGTAACAGACCTGTGTGTTTTGAATCACTAGTGCAGTGTCCATTCTCGGAGCATATAAGCCCTTCCCGTGTAAGGCGCACCTCTTCTCGAGATTTCCTGCCTTTTTTATA
Source organism: Gobio gobio (assembly GCF_949357685.1). NCBI lineage: Eukaryota > Metazoa > Chordata > Actinopteri > Cypriniformes > Gobionidae > Gobio > Gobio gobio. The sequence goes on along the minus strand of NC_137097.1, from coordinate 38,931,185 downwards.
AAGAATATGTTCAGCCCCCTCCCTCCGAAGCGTTGAATATTCTGTGTTGATTACTACCAAAGCTTCGAAGCTCAAAAAAATGGTATTCGGACCAGCCCTAGTGGTAAGCATTAGTCAGGTTGATGGTAGAGAAAACAGTACAATCTTTTAAAGCAGAGAGTAGTTAATCTGTGTGGCAATGGAAAAGAGTCGGTTTAGTGTGACGGTTTAATCCAGGTTTATGAGGTGTATAAAGTTTTTAGCACATCCAAACTCAGTTAACTCAGCAACAGAGCACTGAAAGACTGGCACAGGAAGGGCATTAGCAGGCAAGACTTTTTTGTTTTCAATCCTCACATGCAGTGGTGTCCCTTTCTCCACGATGAAGAATGTAGCAGGAACTGAGTGGTCTTGTAGGGAAGCGTTCGCTGTTGGCAGTTTGCAGTAGGGGTTAAACAAATTCCGATTTTTTGAAGTCGACATTTATGTGATGAAAGTCGAGTCGACATCGACTAGTCGCTGATGACGTCATTAATAAACAAATAACCCTGAACCTTGAGCTTAGACGCTGTGACACAACTATGGCATATGACACAGCGCTGCCCAATAGGTTATTGCTCTTACTACATAACATCTTTTGTATAAGTTATTTTGTCTTTGGGTCGTTATTTCTCACAGATTTCTGCTCGTTCTCAATCAGATACAAATAAAGTAGCACAATAAAGATTACATGTATATAAATGCATTAGTGGAGAGAGCGATTGCGTGTCTACCATCTACTAATCTACTAATAGTGAAGCTGTCAGTTTTAGTTACTAAGAAATATATGCTGTAACTTTTCAGTTTCTAAGCTATTTTAGTGATAAATCACAGAACAGTGTTGACAATACATTTCTGCACTACTGAATGTTTTTGTGTGAGGCGCGCGCACGATCTCCGCGTGATGTGCGAGCTGTGTGTGTTACAATGCAGCACGCATTTAGAACGGTGGTTAACTGACCTGTACAATAAGCATGCATTCTCCCAATCAATTTTGAGCATCCAGATGGTATAATCAAACATGTCTTGTGGAGAGCTCTCCGAGTATATATTTATTTGTCATTTTTAACTGTTTGAAACAGAGCCTGCATGTCAGGAAATGGCTTATCCTGTCGTGCCCTCTATAGGCCAGTGACTAGTCGACGTCAAACGTAAAGCGTCATGGCAGAGTATGAGCAAGTCGACTAGTCGATTAGTTGGTGCAACCCCTAGTTCGCAGCGTTAGCTAAGAGTATCTCCGATCCACAGTGAAAGCATGACTTCTTCTTCCCCACCTGAGCAGAATTAGAAGGGTGCATGTGATGATTTCCCCGTTGTTCTGCATTTTACTGTGTGCTGCGCCGCTTGTAAGGGGGCGGTAACTTGATGGAAATGTTTGAGATGGATTTAGCCTGATTAGCAGCAGATTCAATCTGGCTTGCAATCGTAACAGTTCTGTCCAGTGTGAGATCAGTTTCTAGTAAAAGTCTCTCATGTATTCGTGGGCTAAGCACATTCTCTACTAACTTATTGCGAATAATTTCGTCAGTGTTGGCACCAAACTCACATGAAACAACAAGCTCTTGCAAAGCAACAATGTACTGTAACACTGTCTCTTGAGGCGCCTGACAGCGTTTATGGAAGGTGTGACGTTCAGCTATTATGTTAGCTTTTGGCACAAAGTAGGCTTTCAATGCATCCTCTGCATCCTTATATGTCATATTAGGCAATGAGTAGAAAATCTGTTGTCCCTCTGTGCCAAGACAGTGAAGCAGTACAGCTCTCTGTCTTTTGTCTGGCTAGGCATACCCTGTAGCATCATTAACCTGTAGATAATTTTCAACGATCCGCAACCATATGCTGAACAGCATAGCAGGCTCACCGGGGCAAGGCAGAAGTTATTAGTAAGCAGCAATAAAGCACACGAGACAAGAGTAACGAATTTCATCCATCTTGTTTACACTTTACTTTCTGTACCAGTTCCAGTTCTGCCACCTCCAGTTCTGGCGCCTCCATCCTAATACTGTACATCTTGACGTACACTGATCAGGCATAACATTATGCATAACATATATTATTTTCCATAATATATATATATATTATATAACATATAATATTGTGTTGGTCCCCCTTTTGCTGCCAAAACAGCCCTGACCCGTTGAGGCATGGACTCCACTAGACCCCTGAAGGTGTGCTGTGGTATCTGGCACCAAGATGTTAGCAGCAGATCCTTTAAGTCCTGTAAGTTGCATGGTGTGGCCTCTATGGATCGGACTTGTTTGTTCAGCACATCCCACAGATGCTCAATTGGATTGAGATCTGGGGAATTTGGAGGGCAAGTCAACACCTCAATCTCGTTGTTGTGCTCCTCAAACCATTCCTGAACCATTTTTGCTTTGTGGCAGGGCGCATTATCTTGCTGAAAGAGGCCACAGCCACCTGGGAATACAGTTTCCATGAAAGGGTGTACATGGTCTGCAACAATGCTTAGGTAGGTGGTACGTGTCTAAGTAGCATCCACATGGATAGCCGGACCCAAGGTTTCCCAGCAGAATATTGTTGAATATCACACTGCCTCCGCCAGCTTGCCTTCTTCCCATAGTGCATCCTGGTGCCATATGTTCTCCAGGTAAGCGACGCACTGGCCATCCTAGTGATGTAAAACGTGATTCATCAGACCAGGCCACCTTCTTCCATTTCTCAGTGGTCCAGTTCTGACGCTCACATGCCCACTGTAGGTGCTTTCGGTGGTGGACAGGGGTCAGCATGGGCACCCTGACTGGTCAGCGGCTATACAGCCCCATACACAACAAACTGTGATGCACTGTGTATTCTGACACTTTTCTATTAGAACCATCTTTAACTTTATGAGCAATTTGAACTACAGTAGCTCGTCTGTTTGATCAGACCACACTGGCCAGCCTTTGCTCCCCCCATGCATCAGTGAGCCGTGGCCGCCCATGACCCTGTCGCCGGTTCACCACTGTTCCTTCCTTGGACCACTTTTGATAGATACTGACCACTGCAGACCGTGAACACCCCACAAGAGCTGCCGTTTTGGAGATGCTCTGACCTAGTCTTCTAGCCATCACAATATTTAATTTTGTTGTGAAAACCTGGCAAACCTTATACATATCACCGGAAGTGAGTGTAATTATCAAGAACGCTGCTGTACCATTTGCAGAATCACCTTGTGTCCTTCCGTCCTCTGGAGTTTGTACTCCTTAGTCGAATTTGGCAAGTCTGAACTTTGCGTACTTAGTATTGAGAAACTTGTTTTGGGTTGGTTCATAGATTGTCTCTTCATCTTTGCCTCTTTTTCCTGTTGTGGCGGGTAGCAAACAGCGTTGCATTACCACACAAACTCTGGATTGGAGTGTGGATCGCCTATGACTGACTGTATTTGTCATCTGACTGCATGCTGAATACTCTGTGATTAATAAATAAATAAATATAAATATATATATATATATATATATATATATATATATATATATATATATATATATATATATATATATATATATATATATATATATATATATATATATATATATATATTTTTTTTTTTTATGTCAAAACTGAATTTGCAGCCATTACTCCAGTATTTTTTTAAGAACTATTAGATGAATAACGTTAGAAAGAACAGCATTTATTTGAAATATAAATATTTTTAAACATTAAAACCTTCTTTACTGTCACTTTTAATCGTCTTAATTCATCCTTGCTGAATATAAGCATTAACGTCTTTAAATAAATCTTACTGACCCCAACATTTGTACTGTGTATTTTTGAACAAAATGTTGTCTCTAAAGTGTCTGCCAAACAAATGCAATAATACTGCATCTGCAAAAGCATGCATTGACATGTAAATGATGCTGTATTCAAAAATACACATGCACATATCCTGATGAGTGCAAAACAAAGTGTATTTACTCACCATATGACCAGACCAGTGATAACAGCAGCCCATGTGACACAGCAGGTGTCAGGCCGCTTGACTTCCTCATCCTCTTCCTTTCGACAGCAGCACAGGCAGGTCAGATATGCAGACAGCACCAGCAGACTCAAGCCCAGACCCAGCGCAGAAACACAGGCCAGGAAGATTAAAGACTGCCGAACAGAGTCAAGCAAACATGGGGCAGATGGTCAAACCAAACAGGATGTAGAAAGATTAATCAACATTAAGAGCCTGTTATTACTGATGCAGTGCAAGGAAAAGTTTATTTCCTTAATCAGTATTTTTGTCTTGACTCTTTTGTCCTGCAAATACTTGAATAAAATAATATTTTCAGAGATTATTTCTCAAATTAAACGTATTCTTCTCTTCCAAATAGTTTTGTCTCGTTTTAGACGACACAATTCAGTCTATTTAAATAAAAAGGCTTTAAATAGTTTTACTAGAAAACAAGACAAATATAGATTAATAAATAGATTTTTTCTTTTGCAATGTAAAAATATTGCAAATGTTCTAAGCTACACCTGGATGTGGTAAATTATAGGTTATTTGTGATGTTATGAGGAAAGAACTGAATAGAGATGTGTTTTTCTAAGCAGTCTATACGTAGAAAATTGAAAAACAAAAGGAGTCCGCATTTCATGTTGTTGAACAATCATTGCAGCTGTGGGCGGATAAATCATATAATGGTTGATAGGAGGGCGAGCTTGGGCCCCCATGCACATCGCCATGGTAACCCACATGGACTGAGGCTAAACAGAAACGTTCAGTCTTTGAGTCGAACATCATGTGATGAAAGTAAAGCACGTCAGCTCTGGAGTCTTGTGATCCAAGGATACCAAAAGGACAGCCGGATATTAGATATAGATGTAGATATTATTAGGTTAAGAAAACACTGAAAAGGGCTACTGCTTAAATGCACAACAAATACCAATCCAAGCTTTTTACATTTTAAAGTTGCATCAAGGGAGGAAAAAGTGTGGTTACGCCAGAGTGCAAAACTGAATTTCACATTAGATAATCACAACATGCTCATGGGAAATTCTGAGCAAAATTACTAAAACCACTAAAGTGTGGCGTGAAATTATTTTCAATGCTTAAACTGGTACAGTTAAATCGGCATAAGAACTTGAGGATTTATGGTCAAAACCAAAGTGGAGAGTTAGAATAGCTCTGTTACAATAATAAAAGGTGAAAAGGAAGTTACTAATGCCGAATTGTAGTATTGATTACTGTTATTGAAAATCATATCTAGATCATGACTGTCAGTTATTTGTGAGCTGTAAAAGGACAAGTTGTTTAAGTCCATTCCATGAAATGCTTGAATGTGAACATGGCCATATTTGCATGTCACTGTATGGGATAGGCTATTTTAGGTCAAATCTATAATAATAAAATAATGCCAATTAATGCCTATTGTAACAAAGGTATCCACTGGAGGCAAGTTGAAGGACCCAAATGCAGTTCTTTATTTAATCCAAAGACTTGACTTGACTTGACTTGACTTGACTTGACTTGACTTGACTTGACTTGACTTGACTTGACTTGACTTGACTTGACTTGACTTGACTTGACTTGACTTGACTTGACTTGACTTGACTTGACTTGACTTGACTTGACTTGAACACTCACCTACAGCGGGTTACAACATTCAATACTTGACAAAGACACATGGCAAACATGAGGGCTTAAATACACACACACTAATGACAAGACAAGTGACACCTGTGAACAGTGATGAGACAATGAACCAATGACAGGACAAGACACAAGATCACATGAGGGCATGGGAGTCACATGACAAGACCAGGAAGTGCACGACAAGACTGTGAACATGACAAACTCAAAACATAACCATGAACATAAACTGAAAACAGAACCAAGAACAATGAACATGAACCATCACCAAAACACCCTGTGACACCTATGTATATCTTCCCTGTTGTTGTAGCAGTCTCAAATGATAGTATGTCTACATAGAACACATCTTGCACATTGTAACGCCTGTTTTTATATTGCATGTTTGTAGATACACAAATTTTGTTTTCTTAATTTTTCTTCAAATACTACATTGTATGTTTTGTTATTTTCTCTTGTTTGAACTGAATACAAATTGCCATAAATAAATATAAATTGCTTATTTGCAGATCAATTCATATTCAGTGTCTTAACCCACAAATTAAAATGCAAAATACCAGTAAATGGTTCATTATTCAAAAAATAAACATGGTCCATCAATCAGTACGTTTTACTTTTAATACTCAAGTAGAGTTGTCAAAAGTCGGTACCAAGTTGGTACTGAAATTTTTAAAATGTGACGACACCAGCATTTCCCTTTAGCATTTTGAGCGCTGTTGAATGGATTCTTAAACACCTCTGATTGGCTGTTGTGTTCACGGCACTCAACATATATGTCTGTGATTGGCTGCAATGATCAACGCTTCAAAAACATGTTGTAAATAGACACCTTAATGCTCTTCACACACACAGAGAAACATTATATATATATATATATATATATATATATATATATATATATATATATATATATATATATATATATATATATATATATATATATATATATATATATATATATAATTATCTCGCAAAGGAGCTTTTTACAGCCCTAAAGCTATGAAATAATGACTAAGCAATGCAACATAACAGTCCCCAAATAAATTGTCACAATTTTTAAACAACTTAATAAATACCAATACATTTTGTAACCTGCTATACTGACTTGCTAACCTCCTACCAGAATATGTTCTTGCAAACTAAACACTGGTCATTACCAATAATAAAACAGTTTGATCTCTATATTTGTCCTATGCATTGTTAACACAGGAAGTTTAAAAGAAGAGCACATCAAACCAAACTTCCTGCCAGTGCTAAAGAAAATATACTGAGGCGAGATGGACGGGCAAGCAATTAAGGAAATGCACATTTCATATATCCTTGCTTACAAAAAAAGTACGGTGTAGTATTATGCTATAGTGATGGCATCTAATTACCATATTCATCTACCATCAAAACTTCGATGATACTACAACTTAGGGAGTGCAGAATTATTAGGCACGTTGATTTTCTGATCATATTTTTTTTCCAGGCACATTTGACCAATTCCAAACCACAGTAATCCTAATAACTACTATTGATTTAGTATTTAATAATGTATAAGTGATATATAATTGTTCATGAAGGCTGGAAATGAAAAACACCTTATATTCAGGTGTGCAGAATTATTAGGCATGTTTTCTTTTACAGATAAATTGAGCCAAAAAAGAGATTTAACTCAGACTGAAAAGTCAAAAAGTATTAAATGCCCATGAGAAGGATGCAATACTAATGCAATACTAGACATTGCAGTTAAGGCATGACCATTGGACAGTGAAATGCTCGTTGGGTCAGCAGGGTCAGACAAAAACATGTGGCGGAGAAAAGACACCTGTTAACTGCAAAAGAATTAAGAATTAAGGTGAAGAATTAAGGGTGAAACCATCAGGAACCCTTTAGTCTCCAGCGCCACCATTTTCCAAAGCTGCAACCTACCTGGAGTCTCCAGAAGTGCAAGGTGTCAGGATCTCAGAGACTTCAGTTAGGTAAAGAATCCTAAAAAATGACCCCCTCTAGATAAGAATCACAAGCTGAAGTGTTGTAAAATACATGAAGAAGGTTTTTTTATAGGCTTTATGGACAGATAGGTTGAGAGTGACTCTTGAAGGACCAGCACCACATCCTCTAGTACCACTGTTTGAAGAATTCATCTTCCAGAATCTGGCAGTACGTTTTGGGAGTTCATTTTAGTCCATCCTGAAGTCCGTTTTGCAGAGATGGACTAAAAATGAACTCCCAAAACGTACTGCCAGATTCTGGAAGATGAATTCTTCAAACAGTGGTACTAGAGGATGTGGTGCTGGTCCTTCAAGAGTCACTCTCAACCTATCTGTCCATAAAGCCTATAAAAAAACCTTCTTCATGTATTTTACAACACTTCAGCTTGTGATTCTTATCTAGAGGGGGTCATTTTTTAGGATTCTTTACCTAACTGAAGTCTCTGAGATCCTGACACCTTGCACTTCTGGAGACTCCAGGTAGGTTGCAGCTCTGGAAAATGGTGGCGCTGGAGACTAAAGGGTTCCTGATGGTTTCACCCTTAATTCTTCACCTTAATTCTTAATTCTTTTGCGGTTAACAGGTGTCTTTTCTCCGCCACATGTTTTTGTCTGACCCTGCTGACCCAACGAGCATTTCACTGTCCAATGGTCATGCCTTAACTGCAATGTCTAGTATTGCATTAGTATTGCATCCTTCTCATGGGTATTTAATACTTTTTGACTTTTCAGTCTGAGTTAAATCTCTTTTTTGGCTCAATTTATCTGTAAAAGAAAACATGCCTAATAATTCTGCACACCTGAATATAAGGTGTTTTTCATTTCCAGCCTTCATGAACAATTATATATCACTTATACATTATTAAATACTAAATCAATAGTAGTTATTAGGATTACTGTGGTTTGGAATTGGTCAAATGTGCCTGGAAAAAAAATATGATCAGAAAATCAACGTGCCTAATAATTCTGCACTCCCTGTACAACGTACATGTCCAGACAACTACTGAATTTATTTACCATAGGACTTTTTACTAAAAGAACAGAAATGTCATTGCTTTGAAAAATGTAAAAATTTGTCACAAAAACCACATTAAATAATATTGGAATTTTTGTGATGTGAATTTCAGATCGCAATGCCAACATCTCTTGATAACACACATTCCTAAAGAAGGTATTGAAAACAACAATTCCTGAGATCAATTTCAAATCAGCACTAGCCAGGGAATTTAACAGATAGACAGATTTGACAGCAGGCTTTATTTTAGAATGAGAGATGAAATAAACTTGTGTTGCTGCTTCATTGATTTCCGCAAGTAACCTAGAGAATGTGACCTTGAACAAGGAACGTAATATCCTTTTTGATAAAAGGCCCAGCAGAAGTATCGACTGGATCGATGAGGAAAATGTTTCTCTGGAGACTGTACAAAACACAGCATAGGGGAAACAGAGACTATTTAATTGAGATCTGACACACCACCAGAGACACATCTGTGTTTACCAGATGTTGCACATTTATAGAGTTCAGTGAGAGACATTTATAATTATCATCACACATTTTTGGTCCCAGGATGCTGAAGGTACAAACTATATTGTAGTACTGGAATATGAATTTCTTGTCTTAACGGTAATGAATTTGGATTATGTAAACAAATAGATGCATAAAAAGAATACAAGTCAAACAAAACCTGTTTGAGTTCTACACAACTGCTGAGCTGAGAGAAAACCAGTGATCCACTACAAGATTACATTTCACACTCATCATCCTGCATGTTCCACTACTACACCTGCAAGAACAGGCCACAGCTATACAGCTGCTTGCTCAACTGGGACAAGTTGTCATACTATTTACCCCAGTGAATATTTTTATGGGTAGGCTTTTTTTAAGTCAGTTTCTGAAGACACATGTCTTAAAGTCTTGGCTTCAGACACACTTTTTAACAATTCTTGACCAGAAAATTTTTTTTTGAAAATGGGGGACACGTGACACTGCATGGTACAAATCCGCTGTTCATTGACACTATTTTGAGAAGATTAGGCTTCCTGTAAAAAGCCACTTACAACATATTTTGGAGTTCATTTAAAAGACACCATTAGGGCTGCATGATATTGGAAAAAAACGTACATTATTTTATTTTTCTGCTATATATATATATATATATATATATATATATATATATATATATATATATATATATATATATATATATATATATATATATATATATATATATATATTACGAAAAGTTTTGGGATACCTGCCTTTACATGCATATGAAATTGAATGACATCCCATTCTTAATCCGTAGGGTTTAATATAGAGTTGGCCCAACCTTTGCAGCTATAACAGCTTCAACTCTTCTGGGAAGGCTTTCCACAAGGTTTAGGAGTGTGTTTATGGGAATTTTTGACCATTCTTCTAGAAGCGCAGTTGTGAGATCAGGCACTGATGTTGGACGAGAAGGTCTGGCATGCAGTCTCCACTCTAATTCATCCCAAAGGTGTTCTATCAGGTTGAGGTCTGGACTCTGTGCAGGCCAGTCAAGTTCCTCCACACCAAACTCACTCATCCATGTCTTTATGGACCCCAGGAAGGGGTCGTTCCCTAAACTGTTCTCACAAAGTTGGGAGCATGAAATTGTCCAAAATGTCTTGGTATGCTGAAGCATTAAGAGTCCCTTTCACTGGAACTAAGGGGTCAAACCACACCCCAGAAAAACAACCCCACACCATAACCCCCCCTCCACCAAACTTTACACTTGGCACAAATGCAGTCAGGCAAGTACCGTTCTCCTGGCAACCGCCAAACCCAGACTCATCCATCAGATTGCCAGATAGAGAAGCGTGATTTGTCACTCCAGAGAACACGTCTCCACTGCTCTAGAGTCCAGCAGAAAGTTGGCGTCTTCTGCACACTGTGCACCTCAGCATGCGCTGACCCCACTCTGTGATTTTATGTGGTCTACCACTTCGTGGCTGAGTTGCTTTTGTTCCCAATTGCTTCCACTTTGTTATAATACCACTAACAGTTGACGTGGATTATTTAGTAGTGAGTACATTTCATGAATGGACTTATTGCACAACCTATCTCGGTACCACGCTTGAATTCACTGAGCTCCTGAGAGAGACCCACGCTGCGTCACAATTCGCATACTATCCGTACTAAATAGTATTCAAAAAAAGAATTAGTATGTCCTAAATCGTAGTATGTTGAAAAGAGTATTCCAAAGATTCCCGGATGGTCTACTATTTCCGGTCATAATTCGAAGTGCAGATCGATGCGCACTCTAACGGCTGATATTGCCCACAACCCATTACGAGATGGACGAGGATTCGATTAGAACAACAAACACGGATAAAAAGTGTTAAAAAACTACAAACATGACGGTTCCGCGAGTCTGACGGTTAAGTGGAGAGGATTAGATAAAGGGGTTTGAGTGAGCAATTATCAGTATTTAACCTGACAAAAAGATATTTATTCAATGTTAGCCACATTATATTTCACCCGCAGAAGCATCATGAACTTTTGTAATGATAAGTTTGGCCATTCACTTTGCAAACACATGAGAGGAGTCTCTGCATTAAAGACCCACGAATGGCAGATCAACGAGCGACTACATTTCTCTCCGATACGGTAGGAAATTAAATTGAATTTGGAGGATTTGAACTGTGACGATGATTGACAGGGCAGTTTAAACGGTGACGGGACGCACGTAACAGAGTCCGTTAAATATGACGAAGTAGTATGTCCCAAAGCTTGCATACTCTTCTGCTACCACTCTAAAAAAAAAGGCTCGTAATCATAGGGGAACCTTTTTTAGTGCTATATAGCACCAATTTTGGTGCTTCAGTGGTTCTTCAGCGGTTCTTCAGAGGTGCTATATAGCACCTTAGTCAAAGAACCGGTGAAGAACCTCTGAAGAACCGCTGAAGAACCTCTGAAGAACCGCTGAAGAACCACTGAAGCACCAAAATTGGTGCTATATAGCACTAAAAAAGGTTCCCCTATGATTACGAGCCAAGAACCATTTTTGGTGCAATATAGAACCTTTTTTTTTTAGAGTGTATGTACTTTTTCATCACAAAAAGAGTACATACTTTTAGGACGTAGTATAAGTAGGCAAAATGGGACGCAGCACCATTCTTTCACAAATGTTTGTAGAAGCATCTGCATGCTTAGGTGCTTGATTTTATACACCTGTGGCCATGGAAGTAATTGGAACACCTGAATTCAATGATTCGGAGGGGTGTCCCAATACTTTTGGCAATAAAGTGTATACTGAGATATAAAAACCAGATGATTTGAATAGCTCTATTTGATCATTCTAGAATAATTGGGGTGATTTTTTAGGGGAGTAAATCTGCATAGAAAATAATAAACAAATTACAAGCATATAGATAAATGCTATAGAAGAAAGATACAATTGAAATAAGCAGTGCTTTATGTTTTTCAGGGAAATCTATCAGTGTTCAGGTGCAGAAATTGAATAATCAAATGTAAAATAACAGTCTTTACTGTATAAATAAAATATAACTAATATAATTAATTAATTAATTAATACAATTTATCTTTGTTAAAGATACAAAAGTAATTTTCTCTTTCATTGGTGACAAACAGCTGCGGGTACATTAGGCTGCTGTCCCTTTAAGATGAACACATGGACCTAATATAAATGACACGCATCCGTTTTATTTCTCACTTGTTTACAACACATAACCGACTGTGTTTACGAGGATACTCATCGAGATGGGCATTTTGACTTAATTTTGCGTGCATGTGTCCGTTTAAGCTTGAAAGAAAGAGAAAGAGAGTTGATGCCTGACTGGACTTAAAAACACATGCAAATAATAAACTTTCACTCTATGATGGTTAAACTTTGCAATTGTGCAGCTGGCCCGTACGGATCACGGATCAACAACGATCCCTATACTTGACATACTGCGATGTGACTATCGCGGATGTGCAGCCCTAGTCACCATGAATTCAAAATTGGCAATTCTTATTTTTTAATGGAATATTTCAGTATTTATTAAAAATGATTTATCCGGGCACATCTTTTTTTTTAAATTCATGTTTCCTCAATCTTTAATCAAACATCTCTTCTCTGATGACTGGAACTAGGGCGGGGCAACCTGTCACTCACATGAGATCGACCAATAGCAAACCACAACCATCCAATCAATTCCCCATGTACAAAATCAAGTTCCGCCCTACATTTTTTTTTCACTCTGATTTATGAGGGAAGAAAAGACTAAACTTCCATTTCATGTTGACTTTAAAATTTTGCCTATAAAAGGGATTTAATTGGTTTTCAGATAAATGCAAACAGCAAATAAATTATAAAACAGAAGAAAAAAAATTATGAAACTGCAAAGACTGAAGTTAAAAAAATGTGTTTTAGATACTGGCACACTGTTACATACATGTTTTTTTTTTTTAGGACAAAGGTGTTTTTTATTCATATCAGGTTGGGGTAAGTTGTCACAAAATGTTTAAAATTATTAAGAGTTATAAATGTATGCAATTTATCAATTTTAATATTTTTGGCCAAAACAACGGTTTGCATTTTGTACGTTATTATAGTAATGTATTTTTCACATAGAGTATATTTATTATAGTTATACATAGTTATAAATAGTTGTAACTATTATAAATATACATAACTTGGTCATAACTAGCCTTTAATAATCTAAATTCTATAGTTGACTCTTGTATGCATGTTTGTCAGTTGTTTATCCAACAGCTATAGCGCAAAATGTTTACTTTTAGATTTCCTCCGTCTCCCCACCATAAACTAAAAATACATCAAACTCCTCTCACCTGCTGATAGCTGGCGTCCTCCGGTTTAAAAGTGTTATCAACTGCCTGGAAATTAAAATTAAGATGTGGGAAATTATGCAGCCAGTAGGTCCACCACGGGGCAATGTAGTCCTGGCGCGATGAGGCCATCCCGGGAGAGAAACTGTTCACTCTACTATTAAAACACCAAACACAACGAAGATGATCCGCCACCCGAAGACGTGAGACGATGACTACACAGGGAAACACCGCACAAAAGTATTTCCCCTAGCTTTTTTCGCTTAAAAGGATGCATAACACAAGAGTTGAGTGGGTGAGCGCATGCAGTGATCAGCTGTGACCCCTTCAAAGCTCCCTGACACTGGCTGACTCCACGCGTCTCTCCTGCGACTGCGCACCGCACGCGCTCTAGGAGCGAGCGTCGACGGCACTGATCACTCGTGATGAGTTCACAGCTTCACACCGGCACAATATTCAAGCAAAATGTAATGAACCCAAGAAAGAAAAAACAAAGGAAAAAAATATGCTTTGGTAAATCATAACTATGAAGAAAAAAAGTCATAATTACTATAAAAAGTCAAGTGACGAGTCATAACTATGAAATAAAGTTCCTCAGACAGGGTTTAGATTGAGCCAGGATTAGGCATGAGTTCAATTAGGGCATGTCAATCGCTTATAAACGTGCCTTAGAAAAAAAAGTGAAACATTACTGGTGTGCATCTTTGGGCAAAACAATGCCAGTGACATATTTTAAGATATGCCAGTACAAATTGCTTGCCATTAAACATGCATTTTAGTCTGGGACTAGTTTAAGCCGTGTCTGTGAAACCAGAAGGGTAAAAATCAAATATGTGATGAAAGGTTGAAATTATTAGGCTGTGTAAAAAGTTATAGCCTACGCCTACGCCTACTTTTACTTTTACTTTTTTCACAACTATTATTAAGAGTTATACTTTTTTCATAATTTCTAAAGTTTTTTAAAGTTTTTTTTAATAAGACATAATTTTTTAGATTAAAAAAAAAAAACCCTCATAGTTATGACATTTAATCACATAATTATTAGCCCTACTTATGTCATAATTTCGATTTTTTTTATCCCATAATTTCAACTTTTCATCTCAACATTATGACATAGTACGTCATAATTGTAACTTTTATGTTATAATTTCATACTTTTTTATGTCAATTTTAATTTAGTATGTCAAAATTAAGTAAACTTATGCGCTGCAAAAAAGGCACAATCTAGGCTATATATATAAAACTTTTTTGTATTTTTTTTAATTAGGCTACGCATTGTATTGCATTGTCCTTTAGGGTTAACGGAAATTTCCATAAAATTACTGGAAAATATTCTGGCAGAAAATTACCAGTAGCCTACATTTTCCATTTAAATTTTTTACAGTGTGACATTAAAAGTTATAATTATGAATTAGTATGTTATGACAGTATATTATGACATATAAATTCATAATTTGTGATGTCAAATCTGTGCTACTAAAAAGATCAGAACTGTCGAATAAATCTCATATGTAACAATAAAGCAACAGACAAGTGTCTGTAGGCATATGTATTGAAAAATAAATCTATTATTTCATACTCATTTAAAACGTTGGTGCCTCATTTTCAAAGTTAAAACAACACACAGTGAAGAGAGTGAGTGCCTTTAACTCTTTTACTCTTGTTCAATATTGACATCTGGTGGACAGAAAGGGCATTTCACAAAATTACCGTCCTATCCCAGGGTTGTCAAACCTTTCTAAACCAGTGACCCTTTGATGTCCCCAAACTGCTATTACGCTTCTATCTAAAAAAAACTAAACAAAAAAAAAACAAAGACGTATATGCGGAGTACTACACTACCCACAATGCTGAAACAAAATCCACCAATTGCTTAACTTAAGTTGCTGTTGCTATGGAAACAGGAATCATTCGAAACTGTTTGAATATTTATACATTTCAAATACATTGTATTTTTATACTTACAAATAATGACTGTTACAGTCCAGTCCTCTTAGTCAGGGGTTAAGAACAGAGGTAAGAAAAAGCGGAGAGAATGCACAGGAATGCACTCATCTCTACGAACAACATTTCCCCTAAAATTAATTGAAGTCAAGTTTATTGACAAAGGAGAAAACAATGGACACACAACACACTTCAGGAAGGAGCAAGGGCAAAATAATAAACAAAAGACTCCTATTGACTATGATTAAATAAATGTTATCGTCATTGAGCAATCAATTACAGCACTGATTCACAGTGCTTTCTGGGATGAATTGCTCCATAAACGAAGTAAACATAAAAATTTGTCTATAAAATGAATGAAAAATATGTAGGCCATCATTAAGCAAGGTGTTACTAATCAATGAATGAATTAAGCACACAAAAAATGCTGGTTTAATTATGCATGCGAGCACACATTTTCTTTAATAAACCTATAATATTATTTTCTAATGACACTCCATATGTTACACAATAGATGTGGGTGTTAAATTATTTGTTGATCCTGTGATCACGTACCGAGAGGTGGCAGTAGCACATTACAAGTCAAAAAGAATAAAAAAAAGAGAAGAAAAGTAAAGAGTGAAAGACCAAGTGCTGAGAAATTAGCATTTCACCTCTTTTTTAATTAAAGCACACGTCCATAAAATTACAATCTGTTGCCATATGTCATGAATCACCGCAGCAATATGTGGAATCTCAAGTGTGCTGGTCCTGCATGAGTTCAGTGACATGGACATTTTGAAGAATGCGGGCTGTATATAGCATATTTGTCATTTTTGGCACGTCAGGTTTCAAGGTCAACCATGCAAACCGCCATGCAGCTATTTTTGATTAGAGGTCTGATTGATTTTAATATCAATTACTCGTTTGACTGCGATGACCTTCCTTCATAACAATTAAGGGACAAAGTATTAGGCGCAGGCTGTGCTAACTTCAAATTATTCAACCGGTCAGCTTCTGTAACCAAATGCTTATGATTTTGCTACACAAAAAGAGTTTGTCAGCACATATGGTGTGGCATTTTTGGGATACAAACAAGCCATCAAATCTCATCCGTCTCATTTTTCTTTCTCTATTACTCCCTGAATTGACACTATGAAATGATGACGGTGTCCCAAGACACCACGGGATGAATTTGCATAATACAAATTTTCATAAAGGTTGTAGCTGACATCATCACAATGAATCGGAGAGGAATTTCCTTCCCATCACCTGCCGTTATTACACATTAATCCTCCAATTCCTGAGCCAGCTGTGATGGTTTGCGTTTGATGTTCAAAACAACGTATAGTGATATTAAGCAGTCTTTCCTCTTTGGTTATTGCTTTTTCGGATTTGGAATCCTAAATCCCTCTGTGGTGCCGGGAATGACTAAGGCCTATACATATGAATGAAGATTTACACATCAGGCTCAAAGAGTTTGCGTTCAATCAGACACCGCTGCTCTCTAGCTCTGAGGGTTGAGCTGAGTAGAAATATCCCAGCTTCAGAGCAGGGAGATTTTGCTTTCCCTCTATCTTTGTTTTATTCTGATCTACTTTCATCCATTGAGACGTTTGTCTGTCTGAAAGTCCTTGACTAACTCAGCTGTGCCATCACGAGCAATGGAAAACAAGCATATGTCTTCAATTATGGCCATTTTTGAGTAGTTCTGCTAATTAGAGGTGAGGAAAGTGTGTTATTACTGGACTGAGACTACTTAGAACTCCTTAGCAACCAGAAAGCAACATGATAAAAACTCTTTAGAGAGTGAAACTGCATGGCAATACCCTGGCCAATTTTTCTTTATCATGGAAATAACTTTCCAAAGATATCACACAGACCTCTGTGGACGGTAAAATAAAAAGTGTTCAACGGTGTTGTTCCGCTGTGCGATTCTTTGTTTAAATCAATCAGAAGGCTTTTGAGGTGCTTTTCAGCTTGGAGGATATGAAATGTTTGCATTTTTTTTGTTCATCTGTCAACAATGGCTAACACAGCCAAGCGTCCTAAAAGGAATACCAAGGAACATGAAGAGATCAAAAAGTGACGGGACCAAACAAGAAACAAGATGAGAGTGAATAGCATTAAAGCGTTTCATTGATGGAGGATGCCGAGAGCTCCTACGCGCTTGAAAACAGATTTCGAGCTTGTTTGCTTCTGTTGGACAGGTAGTTATTGCTTTATCACAATGGTTCCCCTAAAGCGGCAGGTTTGCCGAAAGAGAGGGCATGTTTAGAGGGTCATAAAACACAGATGTTTGTGTTGGACATCATGGAAGAGAATGTTCGCATCTGTTTATTTAAATTTTAGAAGGAAAATTACATGGGCAGAAGCAAGTTCATTCAACTACAAAGAAGGGCGGCATGCGTCTTATTTAATGGTAATTTACATTCTTAATTCATATCGCCACCTACAGGCCGGTTTTGCAATCATTTTTTAAACTTATCCTTTAAATATTTAACCCTTAAATGCATACCTCGAGACGTCATTCACTACCCTCCTCCTCATTAATTTTTTAAAGTTAGACATCAACCTTCTTAGTATTCTTCAATCAATCCATCTTAAACAATATAACAAGAATTTTTTTTATAAAAAATTATAATTGAATGCCTGTTTTTCCACTAGTTTTTTGTCAAAATTGTATAGGGTCGCTATCGACCCGAGGTGTGTAAGATTGTTCGTAATTGTTTTAATGCGCAATGATAATCGAGTCTTTAATGACGAAATAAGTGCAATTCACCTTTATTCCACAAGGTGGCAATGTCTGATACACAATGATGAAGTGACGTTTCACTCATAGTTACCTCAGACAGACAATGAAACCATAATAATTATAATCTGCAAAACTTGAAATGGCCCAGCGATTTACTGCAGAGCAAGTACTGAATTGGCGATGGGTCTTTTTAGAAGGTGGAACTTGTTCCACCATATTGCGTGTTGCACTTTCTCCCATTTATAGTAATTATGAGTGCTCTGTCTTGGCGTATATAAAGTCTTTGTCTTTAATTTTTATTACTTTGGTTTTTATTTATATTGTTTGTTTAATGCTAAATATATACATTAAAAAGAAAGTTTAAACTAAAACAGCGATTGCTAAGACTTTTGTTTTTTTTTTTTATCTTAAAATTTTGCCACTTATTTTCCATAACCTGCTTTCTGGAATACAACTCCTCTCCCGTGGCCTCATGGTGTAGTATCCATCAGATGTGCCTTTCAGAGTCTTGCCAGAAATAGGTCATTCAGGTACTTTTTGCCGACTGTTTAATGAAAACTGAATTCCGACATACTACACAGCAAAATCCCCAGTGTTAAATCAACACTGCTCAGAGTACATATGGTCCCACTCTACAGAGTGTTAAAGCAATACCGAAGCAGTGTTAAAATTAATGAGATAATTAAGTGATTAATTGAGTGATGATTGAGCATTATTGAAGACACCTGATTATAACAAGAAGAATCACTGAAGAAAAGAAAACACAAGAACTACAACTGACTACAGCCTCATATGAAATCAACTGAAGATAAAAGAAGACATTAAAACTCTCAAGCATCAAGTATTACTAACCAGATTGAATTTATTTCTGTCAAATGTCTACAGAAGTTCTTTTTGAGAAGTAACAGTGGTTTAGATGTTGAAGATGTATTGAAAATGTTTGGACACCATATGGTGATCAGTGTTTCTGTTGGGCAGTTTTACTCTTGGCTTTTTATGTGAGTATTTATGTGAGTTTTGTGGTCTTTTTAGCAGTTCAGAGTTACACCATAATGGTGTTTTGGTCACCATTATGATGATCAGTATTTTCGTTGAGCAGTTTGACTCTTGGCTTTTTATGTGAGTTTTGTGGTCTTTGTAACAGTTAAAACACATCATTTGTTACAAAGGAAGCCAGAAAAAAATACGAAAGTGATGTTGTTTTCATCTTAATATAAAATGATTCACTATTCTCATCACTGACCAAAAGTGGTTATTCATTATTAATAGATGATTTTCACTTTTCTTGCCACAGATCAGACATTCTGAATTGATTTTATAATATATTGTGGGTTTTTTTTTTTTTTTTAGACACAAACAGACATCAAGAATCAGCATATGAATCTCAACAATGGTGACTTGCTTCATGCTGCAATGCATGCTGGGAGCCATGAGTTTTATACTATGCTGGCTCCCAGAATGCATTATGGCATGAAGCATGTCACCATTCACATGCTGAATCTTGATGTCTGTGTGTGTGTCTAACGAATTCCGTCCCATAATTAAAAAATCAAAATTCAGAATGTCTGATCTGTGAAAGTATTTTTGGTAAATATATAATATATTAATAACAAATAACCACTTTTGGTCATGGATAAGATTAGTGAATTATTCTACTTTACGATGATGAAAACTACATCACCTGATCAATAACAAATGATGTGTTTTGGTAAACACTGTTACAAAGATCACAAACTCACATAAAAAGACAAGAGTCAAACTGCCCATTTAAATAAATCACTTATCACCATAATGGTGACCATTATAGTTGGATAGTTGGAATTTGTGCTTTGATAAATTTAACCCATCCAAGTGCACACACACAGTAGTGAACACACACCGTGAACACACACCCAGAGCAGTGGGCAGCCATATCGGGGAGCAGTTGGGAGTTCGAGCCTTGCTCAAGGGTCTCACCTCAGTCGTGGTATTGAGGGTAGACTCTCTAACCATTAGGCGACAACTGCCCCTACATCTAAACCGTTGTTAATTCTCAAAAATAACTTCTGTAGACGACCAAAATAAAGTTAATCTGGTTAGTAATAAGTGAAGCTGGTAATGCTGTTTGTGGAGTTGATATCTAGAAAGATTTGATGTTTTCTTTTAGCTATCTTTCATTTAATACTGTGACTGGGTGTCTTCTTTTCTGTTCTTGTTTCTCTTTCTTTCAATGATTCTGCTCATTATCATCAGGTGTCACAACTAATGATCCATCATAACTTAAATATCTCAATAACTTTAATGCTGATTCAGTGACTTTTCATTTAACACTTTTTTTGCTGTGGATTCTTTTCACATACTTTTTTTATGAAAACTGAATTCAGACACATTACTCTTTTCACATACTTTTTTTTTTGCCTAAAGAAGGGCATATTCATATGCAAACCAGGTTTAAAATCTATATTGTGATAATGCCACAGGTTGCTAAATAGAGCGGTGAATAGTTTACAACACATTTAATACAAATACTTTTTCTGTGGTATATAGTCCTATTATTATTTGGGAGCATTTGCATTTGAAATGGGCACACTGTACTATAAATATGATTTTGCTGGCTAACTTATAGAATGGTAAAACCTTGCCAGCATTTCTTTGACCTTTTGCAGTTTTAAATGTGTTCTTGCATTGGAAACTCAGTCTCTCTTCCTCAATTGATTTTTTCCTATAATGTGTGTCACTAAACTATTGATCTTTTGTTTTGTTCCCTTTGACCATTACAAGGATAATCCATTTGCTTAGTGGAACAAGGTGACAGAGTAGTCTAGTTTGTGAAACTGCAGGAGGGAATAAAGAAATCCTGGGGTTCTTTTGTTTGGCAACCCTTAGACCTTGAGAAAGAAAGCAATGTACAATAGTAGTGCAAACAAATATACTGGTGACTGAAATTCACCATATGTACGACAGGCCATCGGTGTGAGCTTTCAACAGCATGTGGATCCAACAATAACTGTAGCAAGTCCTTTGAATGGTGTGTTGAACTGACTAATGTCTTGAGATGAGTAAATGGGAATACTGTTCGACAGCTTGGTCTTTTTGGATTTATTTTCTTCTTCTTCGGTGATGTATGTATATGATCATTTGAAACAAGATTACAGCAGCAGTGTAAATGAAATTGGTCCAAGTATGTGCTTGTGGAACGTATCATAGCAATCTGCAGTTTACAATGATAATCGTCGCAGCACTGTATCGATCTGTTGGAGTGATGAAGAGAGAGAGCCAAACAAAGCAGGTTTGGAAGAACTCTCCAAAGACATCTTTGCACAATAACTGTTTGCTTTTATGTACCACTTTTATTTCTGAGGACATTTCTGAACAGAGAGCGGAGATAAAGCACAAGCTTTGGGCTTATTGCCTGGTTTGAGAGGAGATACTTATACTGATCTCAGCGTGAGCAGCACACCTAGCAAAGACAAGAGGGAACAGAACAAAGAACACTGCAGCTTAAAGACTGATTATGGTTTCTGTTACCAGCAGATAAAAGCTTATTCCACAACTATAGGGCACACAACCAACAAAAAGTAATTTTATCACATAGCAGTTTTATAGTACAGTCAGCGTGACTGTGTTAGCGATTGTTGCAAAATTCAAAAACGTTATATTTATCGTCCTTGATGTGGAACTTCATGAGTTACTCATAAATTGAAAAGGAGCTTATTCTTGTCATGATTCCCTGTGTCTCGGTTTCATGGACCTTTTTTTTTTTTTGATATTCTGTTTTGGTGTCCTATGTCTTCCCCGGGGTCTCCTCCCGGTGGGACTTGCCCGGAACACCTCCCTGGGAAGGCGTCCAGGAGCCATCCAAAATAGATGCCCATGCCACCTCAACTGGCTCCTCTCGATTTGGAGGAGCAGCGGCTCTACTCTGAGCTCCAAGCTTCTCACCCTATCTCGTAGGGAGCGCCCAGCCACCCTGCGGAGAAAGCTCATTTCGGCCGCCTGTATCCGGGATCTTTTCCTTTCAGTCATGACCCACAGCTAATGACCATAGGTGAGAGTAGGAACTTAGATCAACCGGTAAATCGACAGCTCAGCTCCTTCTTCACCACGACAGACCGGTACATCGACTGCATTACTGCAGAAGCTGCACCGATCCGATTATGTATCCCGGCTGGCCTGGGAACGCCTCAGTGTTCCCCCGGTAGAGCTGGAGGAAGTGTCTAGGGAGAGGGAAGTCTGGGCGTCTCTGCTTAGACTGTTGCCCCCACGACTCGGCCCCGGGATAAGCGGAAGATGATGGATAGCTGGATGGATGGATGTTGTCTTGGTGTGATTTTTCCCACCCAAACCAGTTTAGCAGAAACTCCGCCCTGCAGCCGATTCTTAAGATTGTATTGGTCATTTCAATCACAGTACTGATTGCCTACCAAACACTGATCTGTGAATCTAACCTGGGGGGTATTCCAGAAAGCAGGTTATGTGACATACCTGGGTATATTTAAGAGTAAGTAAGCAGATAACCTCATCTTTCGGTTCCAAAAACGGAGGTCAATTTCAGGGAATGTAAGTAGCCATAGCAATCCAAGGAGGTTATGTTCCAGGGTTAGTTTGCTTAAGAGGTATTCAGATGCATGTTATATAATAAATATAGTTATATCAATATAACTAAATGTGTTATATAGTTACAGTTATACAATATACAATATTATATATTAATTCTAAAGCACAATTACAACAAGGTAATGTTTAAATGTTAATTCAATTCAGATATATTTATTATTTATTTTATTGTCATCTCACACATGGATCTGCATTCAATTAATTAGCATCAAACAAACAATGTAGCTAATCCTTATTCTCAGTAAATAAAGATTACTCAAACAAAAAGGTCGAAAAAATGATTGCACAACCACCAAATAGGTGGCGATGTGCACTAAGTAGGTTATGAAAATCGCCATTAAACAAAAGAAGAAGAAGGAAGTAGAATGGCACTATCTGGCTCTGTCCCAAATGGCACCCTAAACCCTCACGGTCTTCCTACGAGTCCGCACTTTCATGATGTAACGCTGCTTTGACTGTCAGGAACAAGTCCGCTGCGGAATTAAATTAAATAGAGGGCAGGGTTTGAATTTAGCGCTTCTCCTCTCCATCTCTCGCTCATAGCAGACTAACGGTAGGAGGGGAGTGGTTAAGGATATCCAAACCCAAGCCGTTAATGGCTAAATGTATCATTACAAAAGTTCACAATGCTTCTGCAGGTGAAATATAATGTGGATAACATTGAATAATCTTTTCATCAGGTTAAATACTAATAATTGATCACTCAAACCCCTTTATGTAAACCTCTCTACTTAACCGCCGGACTCGCACATCCATCATGTTTGTAGTGCTTTAACACTTTTTATCCCCGTTTTCGAATCCTCGTCCATCTCGTAATGGGTTGTGGGCAATATCAGCCATTAGAGTGTGCATCGATCTGCACTTCCGGAAATAGTAGACATCTTTGGAATACTCTTTTCAACATACTACGATTTGGGACATACTAATTCTATTTTCGAATACTATTTAGTACAGATAATATGCGAATTGGGACGCAGCAAAACTCTGGGTTGGCTAAACTACTCTAGGATGTGTTTTAGGAACCAGCATACCTAGGTTTAGGTTAATCAACTAGAAGTTCAGGGTACAGTATATGTGATGGTAAGTTAACCTTGCTTTCTGGAATACCCTGGTCTGGAGCAGGTTTTCTTCGGTAAACCCAGAGTTTCTTTCGACCTCCTCCCCTTTTTAAAGCATCAGCAGTGTTTAAATACTTAATTTGTTCATTCATGCTGCACAAATGTTTTTCCTACTGAGTATTTTTTGTCTTATTTCAAGAATATTTCTTAAATTTTGTCTTATATTTCAAGAATTCAAGAAATTAAATCTAAAATCTAAAGTTAGCGCATTTTACTTAAAACAAGAAAAATTATCAGCCAGTGCGAGATCAGAAAAACAACTCTTATGCATACGTCACAGTCCTAAGCGCGTATCTCAGAACACTGCCTGTTTCTATAGCAACGGAGCTTCTAACGTCAGCTGCAGTGACGTGATGACTTTACTAATCAATGATTGGCTCTTTCATTTAGAAGGCGGGGCTTTTTTGCCATATTAGCCATTGCACTTTCTCCCATTCATAAGTAACCGGAGTGCACCATCTTCCTATATATAAAGTCTTTGACCCTGAATATAAGATGAACCCGTTTTTTCATATGTATTTCGATGTCTTATATTTGGACCAATATGGTATTTATCGTTCTTGGTGTGAACTGGCCTTTAGTGTGAACCAAGGAAGATAAAAATATGTTTCTAAATATAAAAGAATAGCGGAGTCCACAACACTGTAACGATAATTTTTTTTATCACTTTCGGAAAGTTTTTTTCCCCAGCTGATGAACGATGAAAACATTGACAACCAATCAGAATCCATCCTGCTTTAAAGAGCTTGAGCATTTAAAGTGGCAGACAACAAAACTACAGCACGTGCAGTAAAAAACAGAACATATCATGCTTTGGTGTCGACTCAACAAACGTTATAATTATTATATCCTTATAGTTATCGTTGTGGGTGTGAATGCGTCTGAAGTTGTGATAATCGTTCTAATTGTATGAAAATAGCAAAGTCCACACCACAGCTATAACGATAATGACAGGGGAATATACTTTGAATCACTTTTAAGATAGCTTTTACAGCTGATTAACGATAAAACAATTAATCCACCTGACTTTAAAGAACTCTATCTGCTTGCTGGTCTGGACGCTAATATTGTTCTAGTTATAGTTCTAGATATCGTTCTTGATGTGCTTTTATAATTTGAACTGAATTTAATGTAGAATTGGCATGCCAGAAAGAGGTATTTGCTGAATTACAATTCAAATAATTTTAACGTAACTTTGTTGCCAAAACAAATAATTACCTCATTTATTCAGACTAATTATGCCTATATACACTATATTGCCAAAAGTTTTGGGATGCCTGCCTTGATCCGAAGGGTTTAATATGGAGTTGGCCCACTCTCAGCTTCAACTCTCCTGGGAAGGCTTTCCGCAAAGTTTAGGAGTCTGTTCATGGGAATCTTTGACCATTCTTCTAAATGAAGAATTCACTGAGCTCCTGAGAGCGACCCATTCTTTCACAAATGTTTGAAGCGTCTGCATACCTAGGTGCTTGATTTTATACACCTGTGGCCATGGAAGTGATTGGAACACCTGAATTCAATGATTTGGAGGGGTGTCCCAATACTTTTGGCAATATAGTGTTCCTCATATGCCTTAAAAAAATCAAGGCTTCAAAAGGGGGTTTTAGCAAAATGCCATAGAATAACCCTTTTGGGTTCCACAAAGAACACAGACATTTTTTTCTTAGTGGGAAGAATATTTTAATAATCTAAAGAGCCCTTTTCCACTATAAAAAAACCTTTTGTGTAATGGAAAAATTCCATCAATGTTAAAGTTTCTTTATGGAATCACATATTCCAATAAAGAACCTTAATTTTCCTCATTATTTTCTTAGACACTTGCATTTTAGAGAGGCATACTTAGTCATTGTTATAAAAATCATAATATATTGAGTATTTGCAGGAACATTTGTTTTGTAAATATGATATTATAATATAATTTAATAGTATAATATAAATAATTAATAATCAATTAATTTCTGTATCAACTAATGTTTTTGGAAATATCCTATATATATTTTTATACTGTGTAATACATGCAAAATAAATAAGTGTAGCTATTAAAAACTGCTATTAACAACAGTTACATAAATCCCTTTGAATTTTATTTAATTTGAATCTAACACAAATTATGAGTTATAATCAGCATCCTGTTTGGGAGTTTCAACTCATTTTGAATTCAGAAATGGAATAGGAATATAAAACCTTAATGGTGCACCACACTGTCAGTCACACTTGAGAATGCATGCTATACTCAATACTGGTCATTTATTAAAAACCGTACAGTATCTAAAATTGCTATCTTGGAGTGAGAAATAAGAACACAGTTCTGAAGGCGTGGACTGAGAGACCATGATAATGTATTATTTCAAACATTGAATGTTATAAGAGATTTCAGTCCGTACCTCAGAGACCAAAGTCTTTGCTGCAGTTCTATTATGATCTTAATCCTAACTCTGCCTTTTTGAGTATTACACCTGTTAATTATTCTATTTCCAATGCTAGACTCTGCAGGATCACAGATTGAACCGCTACCAATGTCCCCTGACTGTAAAGTGCCAGCAAACAACCGGTGCATTTCAATGTTCTCAAAGACTCCGTAAGAGAGCTGTTGTGTTATAGATTTTGGTCAGAGCTGCATGTCTGAAACACTTTACAGTTAAATTGAGGAAGGTCAAGCAGTCTCGCTGTCTCAGTTCTACACATTGTGTTCCGTACAGATGACTCCCATTAGAGGTAATGACACGACCATTCACAAAGGACAGGGATCCAGAATCTGCTTCTTGTGAGTGATAAGGACACATTAAGAAGCGTTTGAAATAGAAATGACAAATGATAGATGAAATTTAATAGGCTGGGTAGGTGCCTGAAAGAGGACGTTAGGAACAAAAGAAGTAAACATTTTTTTCAATGCATTTTGTTTTTTAATTCCTGCAGCAATGGCCATTCTTAAATCTGCTGATATTATTCAACGGCTTTTAATTGCTGAATTTTAAATAGTTTATCCACATTTAAAATGCAATGAATTGTATAATTAAAATAGCTTAGAATGTAAATCAGTGGGCTGGAAAGGCAGTAGGTAATTAAACAGTTTTCCTAGTGGAATAAAGTCCAATTGTCTCAGAAAAAAAAAAAAAAAAAAACAAAGTGAAGAAAAATATGTTGAACAGGAAGAAAACATGTTTTGGTGTGTTTCTTGGAGCATAATTTGAGTCAGTAAAATAGCTTGCATATGCAAGTATGGTTATCTGGTAAAATCATCATCCCATCATTATTGTAATAATTTTAAAGATGCACGCAATTGTTTCCTAATTAAAAAAATCCCAACGGAAATGAATAGGAAACTTTTGAAGACCGTCATATCAGTAGCTAATAAAAGCTGTTTTATTTTACATGCATGGATCAGGTCCCTCAAGGGGGGCTTTCATGTGGCTATAGCTCTGCTCTAGATGAGATGAGATTGGCTTGCGATCACGTGACCAGCCCAAAACTATTAGTTTGTTCTCTGCAACCCATTTGATTCATTCTCATAGCAAACGTCACACTACAGCATTATTCACAATCAATTTCTCAAGTGCTGTAATGTTTACACTTTGATGGAGTGTCTGCGAGCTTCATGTAGTTTCCTCTGAGAACATAGTCTGCTTTGTGGTCGGAAGTTGCAATTAAGATTTAGCAGATGGAAGCCTCACAATTAGATGGGAGTGGTAATCAATTTCTGCCATTTACTGGGACTGGGACTGGGATGTTGCCACGGAGAGAAAAGCCTGCGTTTCGAACAAGAACCGTAACGTGATATCAATTCTGCTCCCCTTCAGTATGCATAGCTGTGCATGTGAACCATTTCTGAGTGCTCTTGCACCGCACGAACCTGGACGAAATACATTACCACACAAAAGGAGATGCAATCTGAAGCGACATTGCACTTTTTTTTGACCATGTCTATCAAAATAGCCATTTAAATGCCTATTATCAAACCATAACAACATATGCTTTTGTGTTCATTGCTGTGCATTCAGCATATTGATTTCCAATTACACCATTTACAGGATGAGTATTGCCAGAGTAAAGGACCATCATGTTATCTGAGGCACATATGGCGTGTGAATTGTGCATGCGTGCATCTGTGTGTGTCCACTGTTGATGAGCAGATGTTTATGCTGATGAGAAGGGCTTTGGGAATCTGGCTATAGCTCTGCTCTAGATGAGATGAGATTGGCATAGCTTTCTCATCCTTCCACTCAAGTCTCCTGCAGGCCACTTGATGCCGTAGACAAGAGCATGCCAGCATTGAATTCTACGGCGGTGTGAATGAGGGAGTGCAAGATGAATGGCCGCCCACCGAGGAGTTGGTTTTCACCTTGAACATCTCATCACTCTTCCTGACTAATCCTCTGCACTGCTTCACTCAGGAAGAGCCAGGTGGCGCTTATTCAGTGACACATGGGAACATGGGATATGTCGAGAGTCGACCACGCATATATCACCCGCCTTCAGTTTAACAGGCCTCTGCGTGCTCCTATATCCCACTGAGGTAATTCAACTCTGGAAAATATTGCCATCCTCCATATTGTCAGAATGTAACAACTGTACCTTTCTTTTTGCATTAGAAACCTCTTTCCACTCTCCAGTGTGGATCCTCATGTGTTTCGTAAGGTGTGATGAACGCATGAAACTCTTCCCACATTGATGGCATACATATGAACTCTCCCATGAATCTCAATAATATGTTTGTATGTGAAGCTCTTCCCACAATGATCACATGTGAATGGCTTCTGAAAAGAGGCAAATTGGATTCGAACCTGTTTAATTACAATTACACTGCTTGCACACAGGACGTTGGCGCTTGACGGTGGGTGTGTCTGAAACTTGTTGCTAATGCGACCGTCATAGTGACAACAGCCAATCACAATATTTGTTTGGTGTTGCATGAACGCTATTGGCTAGCGTCTGCGCTAGGGTTTTTGCACAGGTGATCTGACTGGCTGACGCCTGCATTGGCACTTGAAAAGTTCAACTTTCAACTTTCACTTTTCAGAAGTTGAAAAGTTTTCAACTTCTGCCACCAGCAATGCCAGTGACGCAACGCAACGTAACCCACAATTCAATTCGGCAATATATGACGTCACCCATTCAAAGTAAATGAGAAGCGTTAATGCAGATGCCCCGTGTGAATGCACTGTTACATGTCGGAGCAAACACTTTAGAAGAAATAGGCTAGTTATCTATTAAAATCATAATCCCAAGATACATGCAATTCTTTCCTCTTTAGTCAAAGTCTTGTTATTACATGTCAGAGAATATTTAAACTTTTATGCTGCGTTCACACCAAACGCGAATAGAGCGTCAGGAGCGAGTGAGTTCAATGTTAAGTCTATGGAAAGGCGCGTCAACGCGTTTCCGCCTCATTCGCGCGTCCAGTTCTCGCGAAGGACGCGAATTGAGCTTCTTGCGCGATACGCGCTTTATGCACGAGTGGTGCTTTTTGTGCATTCACGCGTTTGAAGCGAATTCGCGCCTGACGCCCGAGGTGAAAAATCTAATCTTTGCCATCATTTCGCGCCGCGTTAACCAATCAGGAGCCTGCTTGCTGCTGTCACGTGGTAAAGTGACGTGATGAGAAACCCTGCATAATTTAAAAATACTACTATTGTGTCACAAAATGTAGTTTTAAGACTTTTTCAGATGGGAATGTAGTTGTTTAAAGCTCAAATCTGTGGTTTATTTATAAAGAGAGCGCCTATTTTAAAAAATAATCTTGTGTTTTTGGAGTTGTGAGATCCAGGTGATCACCGGGCACTCAGCGCTCATAACCCCGGCGAGAGCAGCCTTTCCTTGGCCAGTCCTTCTGCCGTCTGCCGCTGGCTCTGAGGTCCTGTAGTGGTTCGTTTTGTGTGGATCTAACGGGCGATCTTTGGTGTCATAACTCTATAATTTATTGTCTGCCAAATTGTTTTGACTGAGGGCAAAGAGAAGTTTCATAACTTTACTTTTTAAGGATATTTAAATATACATGCAGTGAAGATAATGTAGGAGTTGCCTGGACCACATTTGTGTGACTATTAATGTTTAATATATACAGTATTTTTAATGAAAATGAAAAGAGGCAGTGTTGTTTTATGACATATTTCTCCTGGAGCGCCTTGAACGCGCGTCTATTTCGCTTCAAACGCTCAATTTATATGCGCGTCCAATTCACTGTGGACGCGCGAATGGATTCAAAATGTTCACGCGTCAAACTAGACGCGGTAGACACGATTTTGACACTCTATTTGCGTTTGGTGTGAACGCAGTATTATAATGTAACTCTTTGAACGGTGTGTGTGTGTTTGGATGCACTTTAAAATGTTAATCATTTTGATGGAAATCATAGAAGGAAATAGAATTTAACACTGTTTATTGTAATTTACCTCACTATATATAGTGAAAAAGTATATTGGGAAAAATATGTTTACTCTATAATACTGTAAAACAATGTTTTAGGAAGTAAAATGTATGAATAACCATATATATTTTTGGTTAAAATCTATAATAAATAATGGGTGAAAAACAGAAAAAGACATCCTCTCCCAGTGTGATTACCACAGAATTTCTGGCAACTACACTTCTAAACTTAACTCTTTCCCCGCCAACGTTTTTTTTCTTTTTTCGCAAGCCAGTGCAAGCAAATTTGATTTAGATTTTCACCAAACTTGAATGGTCTAAAGTACCAGTCCGGTGACGTAGTACTGTGCGTGACTTTCCAGTTCCCGCTGGATTTCAACCTCTGTATATAAGCTTAATAAAGCCAGAACCTCGTTGTCGCTCCATCTGTCATATTTTTTTAAACTATATTGATGATTCGAATAGCAAACAACTCTTACTGCACACACCGCAACAGACTTTTAAAAATGGTGGTTGAAATAAAATGCTGCGTGAAGTCAACCAATCAGCATGTTCAGCATCCAAGTCCTACCCCAGAATGTTCCTGAACTTTGAAAAAGTACTTCCTCATGAGCAGGGACTTTCTGAGGGGGAAATTTTTACCTGGAACATCATTTAGACCCAAAGTGCCTATAGCTCCTGGGCAAAGTTCCTGCAGTGGAATGCAGCTTTTGTTGAATCTGAACATACAATACATCAAAAGCCTCTTCCTGGGTTCAACGTGTCATTCAGTAACGTTAGGCAGTTTTGATTTATTTGCTGTTTAATGATGATGATTGCGTTATTTTAGATGTGCATAAGCAATGCTTCCATCACTTGTTTCTGTAAAATATATACAGTAACAGTGAAAACATGGACAATTCTGTCAATGGAGGGGAAAGAGTTAAAATAATGTTTTTTTTACAGCAAAGCAAAAACAGATTTGTGCAGAAACTAACATAACATATGTGTTGAACCCAGTGAAGATGTGTTTTACTTAGTTTTGGACTTTTTTTTAAAATCCAAAAATAAATCAGGAACTGACTTGAGCTGAAAAAAATCACACATCACTTACATGAGCACCAAGACTCAGTGTGCAGTGAAAGTGTGCAAACTACTAGGCCACGCCTCCAACCTCTTACACATTCTTACTGAGAGAAAAATTTCTCTTTTCTCCTCACATGCTTCATCGTCTGTTCAATTTTCTTCTTCCTTCATTTTTTTTTAATCTGCGTTCAACAAGGAGAGATAAAGTCAAGACGGGAATGCACATAGTCGAAGTTTTCATGGTGACTGTACAGCACCTAAAAAACTGCCTGGAACCATCATTGGTATTCCAGAAGGGCTGAAAATGGTTTTCTGCAGTCCATCTCTGGTGGTCTCTCGATTTTTTAATATTTTTTTTCGCCCTTTTCTATTCTTCATTCTATCAGTTGAGAGCAGGGGAGGCGCGGAGGAAGTGTGCTTAAAAGGAAATCCTCTCTGCTTTGTGGCAGAAGTCACAGTCTCAGGCTGGCTGACGGAATGACAGGACAAAGCAGATATCCAGAGCGTGTCCCTTACCACGCCAATTGCAGCAACTTTGCGGCGCTCCGTGTCATCGCATTTGCGAGTGCAGCGTGGTGTGACAGTAGAAAGATGAGTGTCTGCGGTGTCTACCTTTTTTCCAATCATATAGTAGATAGGGTGAATACAAAGCTCTGCAGCGTCTGAAATCCAGGCAGAGTGAAACTGCTGAATTTGAGCTTGGGAGAGCAGAAGGTAATGTTTTCCCCCAAAAACTCTGAGGGTAACTTATCTCAGCCACCAAAATTGATAGAACCTAGACCGGCCCCCACCGCTGCATGGGCGGCAGTGATTTCTTCTAAAGTTGTCTAAACTCAGCAAGACTTTAGTACAATGAGCAGCAGGCGTACGTTTGGTCTTGAAGGCCAGTGTGTGTGAACTGCAATGTGGCTGATACACTTTTTGGCAGGGCACTTTGGGTCTGAGCAAGTGTGGAGTGCTGATAACAGGCAAAGTAGCTGCCAATCGAAGATTGCACGATTAATCCAGATGAAAAGAGAACTGTGGATGGTAGTGGACGACGTAGAGCGGGGCCTCAATCAGTTGGAGGCGATAGTTTAAGCTCTCAACTGGTGGGATGAGATAGCGACAGCAGTAATAAACAATGCTACATTCTAATAATTCAATAAAAATAAAAATAAAATAAAATGTCAATTATAAGCCTACCTGGTGGCAGAAAATGACAGTTCTGCAGTGGCACTCGATGGAAGCTATGTAATAAAACAATACAAAGGTAATTTTGAGTTTATATCTTACAATTTTGACTTTTTATCTCGCATGTCCGAGTTTATATTTCACAATTCTAAGAAGAAATATCAGAATGGCAAGATATAAACTCAATATTTTCTTTGAGTCTTTCTCCTCAGAATTCCCCTCAGAATTGTGGGTTTATATCCTCAATTATGACCTATCCCCCTCAGAATTGTGATGTTAACTTGCAATTGCAAGAAAAAAAGTCAGAATAGAGAGACAGGCCTAAAAATTTTATTTTTAAATGTTACCTTTATAAAATGTTGTAGGTTAATATTAGTAAATATTATTTCATGCTGTAAAGCTATTATGCCAAAACGGTAAAGCTATTATGCACCTATGAGCTGCATATGTGCATATTATGTAGATCTATTGTTTACATCAAATCCATGCTTTAATAGTAGACTAATCATTGCAGGTTTCAGGTTTCATCAGTCCAGTCTGTGGCTTGCAACCATAAATGTCTGTGTTTAGCTTCACAGAGCATCTTCGAAGACGGTATTCTATAATGAAGACTATCATTTTCTTAAAGCACTAGTTCACTTCAAAATGAAAATTTCCTGATAATTTACTCACCCCCATCTCATCCAAGATGTTCATATCTTTCTTTCTTCAGTCGAAAAGAAATTACGTTTTTTGAGAAAAACGTTCCAGGATTTTTCTCCACATAATGGATTTCAATAGCAAACAATGGGTTGAAGGTCCAAATCAATGCAGTTTCAAAGGGCTTCAGAGGCTCTACACCCCAGCTCTACACCCCAGTCTTATCTAATTCAAGAAACAATTAAAATGTATATACTTTTTAACCACGAATGCTCAACTTTGATGTTGTGTTTCTTCACGACATATGACGTCATCACGTCGGAAAGGTTGCGGCCGTGACGTACGTGGAAGTGTTTAAACGAACATGCAAAGACTAAATCAAACACCCTTTACAAAAATAAAGGTAAAACAACGATGATGGACAATTTAAAAGGTGGAGGAGAACATTAGCTGGAGTTTTTCGGCACTGGATCGGTACTTCCACGTACGTCACGGATATGACCAATCCAACGTGATGGCGTCATACGTCGTGAAGAAGAACAACACAGAAGCCGCGCATTTGAAGATAACAAGTATATAATTTTTTTTTATTTTTATAAAATGATTTCACTAGATCAGACCCTATTCCTCGGCTGGGATCGTGTAGAGCCTCTGAAGCCCTTCGAAGCCCTTTGAAACTGCATTGATTTGGACCTTCAACCCGTTGGTTGCAATTGAAATCCCATAGGGGGGGGGGGTCCTGGAATGTTTTCCTCAAAAAACGTAATTTCTTTTCAACTGAAGAAAGAAAGAAAGACATTAACATCTTGGATGAGATGGGGCTGAGTAAATTATCAGAAAATGTTCATTTTGATGTGGACTAATCCTTTAAGCCCCATGTTCAGTACACATTTCTTTAAATGACTGAAACAATTAAAATAGTCAAAAAATTATCAAAGAATAGTCCAAAAAGGTGTGGGAGTGACTATCAAGCACCATTTGAAGGTGGAAGGTGGTCAGAGGAGCACATGGTGTGAGAAGGCGGCAAGATTATTTGCTTTAATAATCGTATTTAAAATAACATGAACTTTACTATTAAAGGGTTAGTTCACCCAAAAATGAAAATTCTGTCATTAATTACTCACCCTCATGTCGTTCGACACCCGTAAGACCTCCGTTCATATTTGGAACACAAATTAAGATATTTTAGTTGAAAACTGATGGCTGAGAAAGGCTTCAGATAGGTCTCCATTGGCATTCAGTACATTGACACTCATGTACCCATAAAAGGCACTTAAAACGTTGTTACAAAGTCCATCTCACCACAGTGACTCTACAATAATTTTACGATGCGACGACACTAGTTTTTGTGCGCAAAAAAAAATAAAAAAAACAACTTCATCCAACTTGTTCTTGTCTTCCGTGTGTGCCTCCACGACGCATGCGCGAGAATATGACGCAGATCCGGCGTTCGGACACATGACCCAGAAGCGATTTGTTTACAAGCAGAGGAAGACACGCGTATCTAAGCTGTTGGATTCTACATTGATCGTGCTTTAGGTCTCGGCGTAGTTCTCAAAATGGGACTAAAGTGTACATTTCATGGATTCCCGAACCCCGGCGCTACGTCATATTCTCGCGCATGCGTCGTGGAGGCACACACGGAAGACAAGAACAAGTTGGATAAAGGTGTTATTTAGATTTTTTTTTGCGCACAAAAACTATTGTCGTCGCATCGTAAAATTATTGTAGAGCCACTGTGGTGAGATGGACATTGTAACAACGTTTTTAGTGCCTTTTATGGGTCTTGGGAGTGTAAATGTACTGAATGCCAATGGAGGCCTATCTGAAGCCTTTCTCAGCCATCAGCTTTCAACAAAAATATCTTCATTTGTGTGTGGGAATATGAACGGAGGTCTTACGGGCAGAGGTGGGTAGTAACGAATTACATTTACTTCGTTACATTTACTTGAGTACATTTTTTGGGTAACTTGTACTTTTAGAGTAGATTTAAAGATGGGTACTTTTACTCTTACTCAAGTAAATTTCTTGTGAAAAAACTGTACTTTTACTTAGTTACATTCGGTGGCGTTCCTCCGTTACTGTCAAATGGTAATAATTATATTATATATATTAAAATAAGTGAATATGACTTTCGCAAGTCTCGCGAAACGTTGGAGAGGCTGCTTCGCGAGAGGTTGCTACGCATCACCCGCTTATAATTAGCGCGCGTTTAGTCGGAAGATGTGTGTGAGCTACGGGAGGCAGATTGCCCGTGGCCTCAAGTTCAGTCTATGTTTTCACTCCAAGATGTCAAAAAGAATAGTTTCATAATGCGATGCATGTTGTGTGCACCAAAACGAACTGACATCTCTCAGCATACAATAATTCCACCCTGAAAAGAACATGTAGCGGTAAGTGTCACAATGATGCCTATATTTGAACACTATTAACGGTCATTTGGTAACTATGGGGAATTTTCCCTTATTATAATACTATTTCACACACTGTCCGAGTGTTTTCCTCATATGCGCTCTTGTGCAAGCAATGAATCGTTTGAATCCTCCAAACAACACACGTCCACGAACAAACGTTCTCATCTTCACATTTACATATCCTTTTCTTCACAAAACGAAACAAATTGAATAGCCTAATGTGACGTCTTGCATTTATACACAAATCCGGACAGACACCTGTCTGAAGTGTAGAAAATACATACAAATAAAAACGGTATTGTATTTTATTCCTACCTAAAGAATAGCCTATATACTTATACAAATATAAGAACAAAGTATGTTTTAAAAAGAGCTCTAGTTAGCCCAGCACACCATTAATTTACACTGTTTAACCATTAATCTCACACACACACACACACACACACACACACACACACACACACACACACACACACACACACACACACACACACACACACACACACACACACACACACACACACACACACACACACACACACACACACACACACACACACACACACATATATATATATATATTATATATATATAAGGTTCATTAGCTTACATTAGTTAACATGAACTAATAATGAACTGCACTTATAAAGCACTTATTTATCTTTATGTTAATTTAAACATTTACTAATGCATTATTAAAATATTGTTAACATTAGTCAATGCACTGTGAACTAACATGAATAAACCATGAACAGCTGGATTTTTATGAACTAACGTTGAAAAAGATTAACTAATGCTGAACAGAGGTGTTGTTCATGGTTAGTTCATGTTAACTAATACATTAACTAATGTTAACTAATACAACCTTATTGTAAAGTGTTACAGAGAGGTGTGTGAAAGCTCTCCAAGTAGCCTGAAATTCAGGGTTTTCGCTTATCAATCAGATCGAAAGTAACTAGTAACTAACTACTTGAGTAGTTTTCTCATCGAATACTTTTTTACTCTTACTCAAGTAAATATTACGATTGTTACTTTTACTTTTACTTGAGTAAATATTTCAGTAAGTACTTGTACTTTTACTTGAGTACAGATTTTGGCTACTCTACCCACCTCTGCTTACGGGTGTCGAACGACATGAGGGTGAGTAATTAATGACAGAATTTTCATTTTTGGGTGAACTAACCCTTTAAGTAAATATGTGTGTGGGAATGAAGGTGTAGAGAAGCCTTTATGAAGGTTTTATGAAGTTTTTTATTTTCATTTTGCATGTTCAGAAATTCAGTTTTTCTTTTCGTTGCCTCAGGCCAACATTGGTGATATGGGGTTCTTTCAAGGATGTTTTTGCATCCTTGAAAGTACCCCGGATAACATATTGCACAATATAAGCTCTAAATACAGTCGTATTTATTTATTTTGTGATTTTGTATTGCTCTCTGACCGTTGTCCTATGATATGTGAATTAATATTTTTCTCTGTGGTTCTGTATAATTGTTGCACAACAAAAATAATATTTTGGGGTGTGTGTGGAAGAGGGGGTGTCAAAAAAAGTTTTATCAATAAAATGTTTCCAAATGAACCAAGAAATGATTTGGAATTGTATCATGTATTATCGAAATGTATGCAGTAGAGGGTTAATTATAAAAGTCTCATCTGATGGCTGGGAATCACATGAACGCGTGGTTAGCATGCTTCAAAACATGTCATCTCGTATAAAGGTTGTGGGACTACTTCTACTGAAATTTTAATTCAGATCCTTGTCCACCCACTACCTGTTTTTCCCATCTTTATGCCTGTTCACGAAGCGCATCGTTTACTTGTACCAAATGAGCTCTGCAGCCTAATAAGATCTGACTTCTGTTGACATAAAAGTTTAGAGTTTATGCAAATAAAGCTGGCAGGGACAGACAGCGCATGTGATGTACCATCCCTCAGAGCATCTGCAACCTTGTGTTTCCACAATATGTTCTTTTTTTACTATCATCAGCTCCCTGTTACAGTTACAGCTCCCAGGTCCAATTAGAGCTTCAAAACAGAAATGAGTGACTAGTTTGTTGTTCCCAGCTAGTTAGTGCTGGTGTAGTCTCTGCTTCAGATGGCACTTCACCCACTGTCCATTCACTGACAACAATAGTACAAAAATCGCTTCCAGGACCCAGACCTTGAAAAACGGATAACTTCAAATGGATTGGAGAAATCCTGTCTAATCAAATCACCATTACTCAAATATATCACAAGGGAATATAAAGGGGAAATCTATTAGATTTCATTTATGCCCTTCCATTTGTCCTGTCCCAACTTCCTGTTCCAACACACTGGGGAAAACTGCACTCATTAGAATAATTTACAGAGATTTTGAAATGTTAACAGCTTGGTACAATGAAAACTTACAAAACAAAACAAAATAGCTGGATTTGAAGTTTGCAAAGTTTTGTTTTAAGCACTTAGTTGCAAGATTTGTTAAAGGCCCACTGAAATGCCTTGAGTTATTCAGTTTGTTGACGTAATTTCCACTGAAACAGGCAGACAGGGCGGAACATATTGAACAGCTCCTCCCCTTTTTTAAAATAGCCAATAGCGTTTAGTTCATATCACAGCTCGACCAGAGCCGTTGATAGTTTAAGCTCAGTAAAGCCGCAGTTTCCTCCTAATCTCTAACTGTTTCTCCGCCATATGGCTTTAAAATACAGCATTCTGTGCAGAATTAAAATGGGTCCGATACGTTTTGTGGTCTGCACCAACTTGCACATATGATCCGCTCTGTCCTATCATGTCAGCAGACTGTTGCAGTTGTTCACGTGACACTAACTTGAAACCAGACAATTTTTTTGTGAAATAACCAATGATGTATCATTTTCGATTGGATATTTTTCACCATTTTTACATTGTCACCTGTACAAGCCTTCACAAAGACTTGTTGGCCAGAATGTCTCTTTCTAAGTAGCTAAAATGTTTAAATAAGTTGGTCACAATGAAAAAACATCTGGCCAGGTGAGACTGTTGGTGTAGTGGTGGTCTAGGTGGTGGACCAATTTTGCCATGCTGTTCACCAGAAGACTTTAGCAAGTGAAAGTGTTCACCAAGTGTTCATACGTCAAGGGTGTCAAATCCAGCTTCTGGAGGGCCATTGTCCTGCCGAAATTGATGTCAACCTGCTCCAGCACACCTGCCTGGAAGTTTCTAGTAATCCTGGAGACCTTGAATAGCTAGTTCAGGTGTGTTCAATTAAGGTTGGAGCTAAACTCTGCAGGATACTGAACCTCCAGGTGCAGGATTGGACACCCCTGGCATAGGTGTTTGCAATAAGTAAAGGAGAGAGAGACTTTGGCAGGTTTTGCACTTGGACAAAGGTAGAGCATACAAACAAACATATTCTGGGTTGAGTTGGAATAAAGCCCAAACTCTAAGAGCATTCATTATCGGACAAAGTGAATGCCGCTTTAATGAGATTACTCCCGCAGACTACGCTCCGGAGACAAAGCAATCTCTGCATCGGTTGTCTTGTTTACAGCTAATGGTAACATTTCACAGGCCCTTCAGACGGACAGCTCCAGTGCATTATTGCAGTAATCGATCAGGGCCTGGACACACACATGAAAGGCCCATTCATCGCTCCTGGAACACCCACTTTTGCTCACACTTCATGACAACCCACCTCTTGGCGTTTGAAGAACTGCAAAAACAAGCCTGTCCATGCTGTGTGAACACAGCACGTATCATTTTCTTCTCACCTTAGGTGTGACGGTTTGACAGCTGTCTGTCGATGTGATGTCAGGGGCTGCCCCTGATATGCTGTTGTCAGGATCTCTGAGGCGGCCCCCATCAGGTCTGCCAGGGGTCGTTGTGGTTAGGTGAAAGTGTGCCATGGAAAGGTTAGGCCCGGAGCAACACTCTCATTTTGATTAATGGACCTCTCTGTACCCCTGAGTGAGCAATTATCAGAGGATCGGCACACTCGTTCATCACTGTAACAGAACAGCGGCACAGCCTGTGCTGCGCAACCGTACCCGACCTGCAGAACTGCCTCCTTACAACGCCACCCCACCGGTTCGGGCCAAGAGAAGAGCGGTGCCCGGCTGAGGAGGAAGAGAGGAGTTTAGTGGACTGGAAAGCTGAGTAGATAAGGTTTCCCTCGAGGAATAACTCGGCAGGCTCTTGGATTTGCTCTCTGGCTGCGGCATGAGCTAATAATCAAGCCTCCTGCTTTCATCTACACCGGCGAACGTAATGGTCCGCACCTCAGAATACCCAAACACTATCGTCTACATGATGCAAGAGCCCATTAGCCAGTGTTCTTCCCGACACACCATGTTTAGGTTACGCTGCGACCTACTTCAAAATAATCATCATCTTCACAGGGCGAAACATGTTGGCGCTACGAAACGAGTCTGTTTGCAACAATTCGCAGTGGCTGTCCTCAAGACTGTTTTGCACTGATACTGTCACATTGAGGAAAAAAAGCTCATTATGTTAATCTGCAAATCTATTGAGGACATCTGGCAGATGACATGCATCTTTTACTCACACTGCCAAACATATTGACATTAAATGCGTTATTACATTAGAAGTCAGCAATCAAATTCACACTGACACATGATCAATATGTAATTTGCAGATGTATTATTCCCTTGGCCGAGTAACACATCATCGATGAGCCCGTTTGAATAGGTTCACTTAGACAGACCTCAGTAATTCGCTCAGACTCATCTATTGTCTCATAACAAATGCTCTGATATGATTGGCTGCCTTTCTTCTGGGAGTAAATGTACAGTCTTTTTTTTTGTCTGCCTGGAAACAAAGTCATGTTTACAAAATATTGGGTTGATATAATCAGATAACCAATGGATTTTCCAACGTTTGACAGGTTTTTGTTGAATTTAGTTTTGAAGCAACTGGCAGCAAGTCACAAGCTCAATTGTATATTCTGCATTGTTTTGAGTTTCTGTCCATATTACTTTTGGAGTTTTTTTTTAAAGTATGGTGAAACCAGGGAAAAATACATTTTATGATTAACCACCCTTGCCTTGCCCTTGAATTATCAGGAAACAAAAAAATCTAGCAGTCATTAATAATTGCCAGTATTTGCCATAATCATTTAAAAAAAACGTTTTAGTTTTTCTGAGATCATCATAGCGGACGTGATCAAGTTTAGCTGATCTCAGCGTACACATGAGAACAAGACAAATGAGACTGCTTCTCTTAAACAAATCTCTACAAAGAATATAAATCACTGATAAACCACCTATATAATGTTGTTAAATGATGGTATAAGTTAGAAAATACATATATATATCAATTTAACTTAGTAATCTGTAAGAGTCTGTTTTCATTACTGTCCCTATTTACCTTAACATGTTAAAAAAGCGAAATAATAGTTTCAGGTAAAGTTTGATAGATTATGATCATTAATCTTCATACAAATATAAACTGACGTGGCATAAACCATGTTATGTGACCGTTAGAGCCTGGATTTTTCCTGAAAGTCTAATTAGCTGTGCTGTTGCACAGACATGAGATGCATATAGTAGCCTATATGTGTTGCCCTGTTTTACATGGTTTACAAGTTCAAGTCATTTAGCCAATCTTGAATACCCTTTCTCATTTTCCACAATCCCTGTATTGAGGAAAGCATTGACACGGTAATATTTTCAGCTAAGGGAAAAAAATCGAATGAACAAGGCTTGATAAATGTAATGACTTAGATGATTAATTTGAAGAGGATGAAAATTAATTACTCGCTACCCCCTAGTGGGTCTACTCTCAGAAATATAGTTTTATTAGTAAACCTCCTCAGCCTGTTAGAATGGAGCGTGCCGTCGTCATTTCTAATCCCTAGACCCGATGATTTACCTG
Source organism: Gobio gobio (assembly GCF_949357685.1). Lineage (NCBI taxonomy): Eukaryota > Metazoa > Chordata > Actinopteri > Cypriniformes > Gobionidae > Gobio > Gobio gobio. The sequence continues at coordinate 38,889,905 of NC_137097.1, read as the reverse complement.
CTATTTACCTCTAACTATTAGTCAATTACCAGGCTGTCTTCTGGACCAGACCTCTGAGTTAATGGGTTTGGACGAAGGCCAGGGTGTGATTTCTTTTCAACACAGTCTAATGGGCTGTCTTGTGATGCATTTTTAATGCACCACATTGAGTGCAAACCTCCTTTGCCAACTATTCAGGTATTTTTCTCGCATTGATTTTGTCTTCTCTTTTTTCCCCCTGTGCAGATTTCTTCGCACTGTATATGCATGCTAATGCATGGCCTTGATTTTCATTAGCTATTGATAAGACAGGCGCTTCTCTAAAGTCACACTCATTTTGAGATTCCGTGTGGGATCGTACTGCATGGTGCGCTCAATTTAACCCCTCCGGTTCTACTCGCATCGCTCCAAGCGGGATTCAAAATGGCGCTTCCGGCATGGGAGGCAAGCGCACTAACAAGGACGCAAAAGATAGTAATCCCTAGCTCGCCTCTTGACACCAAGGGAGTGAGGTTTACTCACACAGCTTTAACTAGGTGGCCACCATTACACTCACCCCCCTAAACATCACTCCTATCTGGGTCACGGCACCAATATTACCCCTCTGGTTCTATTCGCCCCACTCTGAGCAGGATTAGAACCGGTGCTTCCGACATGGGAGGTGGGCACCCTAACAAGGAAGCTAAAGATCACAGTTTCTAGCGTCTGTCGCCAGTGCGCCTCTTGACACTAGGGGGGTGAGGTTTACTCGCACAGCTCTAACTAGGTGGCCTCCATTACATTTGAAGTTTTAGGGTGTTTCTCAAATGGAAGGCTGCATCCTACGAAGGTTGCATATCTCAATTGCCACGTCATCAAACATTGCTGAAGGCCATCTCAATTTAAAGGATCCTTGGAAGGTAGCCTTCGTTTCACGTCCTTCATTCGTCCTATTTTGAAGGATACATCGGATGTACCCACAATCCTTTGCACACATTCCAATTCATGAAAATTAATTGATGGAAAATTAGTTGGTACTGAGCTTGTCTGAGTTTATTATGAAATGTAAGACAAAAATTATGTTTTCAGACATGAAAGCATAGATGTTATCATTTGTTTTGCTGTAAATTAATCACTAACACTAAAATGACAATAATGTAAACCACTTGGAGACCACAGACATCTGTCATTCACTGTATTGCATTCATAGAAAGCCAGTTAATATAAATATTTGTAATGCAGTGTATTTTTCCAAATGTAAGTTTGAATAGTATTTTCACATTGAGACCATGCACACTTACTAGACATCTCATTCTAGCGTTTAATTGCTGAGGAGGACACTAGCCTAAAAGCCTCAGAAGGGCTTGACTAGGAAGGACGCAATCTCTGTAGGATGCAGCATACCGTTTGAGAAACACCTTTAGAGTTTAGAGCAGCCCTCAAAATCACAGAGGTGTCAAAGCTTAATATTTGTATTGATTTGCATGACCAGAAGTCATTCATTTTCAATGTAGTTAGCAATTTTCCACATCGATTTGTATCTATTTGTATTTCAAATCTCAACCCTTTGATGGACAGTTGTGCAGCCCACCAATTATATTACATACAACAGTATGAACGTCCACTATAACCGATAATACAGACACCCGGCGACCTCCAGCAATGACTGGGTTGAAGCATGTGTATTACATTTGCATTTAAATGATATTAATCATTAAGTGTTTTAGCTTCAATCCTAATGGCAGTTTTTCCCAGACACAGTTAACGCAGGGTCGCTTTATCATGAATGTAATACACTTACAAAGCGCAGTATAAAAAGCTCCCCATAATGGCTTTCCTGACATCTTATTGCTTTTTAAGAGTGGAGTGAAACAGTTGTGTAAAGATCTGTATTTTGAATCTACATATTGCTTTCATGTCCTCTCTTTCATCTCTGTCTCATTCCCTTTTCTCTGTCTCTCCTCCTCTTCGCTCACTGTTTGTCTCCATCCGTTGCTCACATCTTTATTTCATTCCAATTTTCACCCAGCACGATGGAAATGGAGTGGGAGGGCTGGGGAGCTGGATAAGATGGAAGTGGCTGAGAGGAGACAAAAATAAAACCCAATTTCAACAATAGCTCAAACCCCTGCCTCAGTGTCTACAGGAGGATGGACCAGCGCACCATCAGCAAGTCCTGGAATTTTGTCTTCCCCTGTAGAGACTTTTTTATAAACTCTTTTTTTTTTTTTTTTTCACAGACGTCCTTGAAAATAAGGCAGGCAAACAATGACTGGGGTGACTAAACAGTTGTGGCACTTTTGCAAGCAGTATTTCAGTGAAAAGAAATACTTTTCATTAACCAACTGAACAGTACTGTTGCTAACCGATAATTTAATTTAGTCTAAAGCAAAAACCATGTGAGCCACTTACAATGGAAGTGAATGTGGCCCATTATCAGAGGGTTTATTGCAAAAATGTGAAGATTAAAATTGTATAAAATTAAAGTATAATTATTAATCAAGTTTTATAAAATCACTTGCATACATTTTTCTGTTAAATGTGTTTGAACGGTAAACGGTGTTTGACAGAGTTGTAAAATGTAATGAGTTTATATTATAAAATATTAAATTTATTTATTTTAGGGCTGTCAAAAGATTAATTGCGATTAATCGCATCCAAAATAAAAGTTTGTGTTTACATAATATATGTGTGTGTACTCTGTTAATTATTATTTATATATAAATACACACACATTCATGTATATATTTAAGAAATATTTGCATGTATATACATTTATATAATCTATAATATATATAAATATAAATGTTTTATATATAAAAATTATTTTTTTTCTTAAATATATACATGCTTGTGTGTGTATTTATATATAAATAATAATTAACAGAGTACACACACATATATTATGTAAACACAAACTTTTATTTTGGATGCGATTAATCAGTAGTTATACAAACAAAGCTTGACAAGATACAATGGAAACATGAGGGCTATTTATAAAACAAGACTAGTGACTAACAAGAAACAATCAGAACATGACACATAAGACAAGGGAAGTGCAAGACATGGGGTGCATCTCAATCCGTTCCCTAGTTCAGTAGTCAGGGCACTGATCAGGGAGTCGGCCATTTTAAGGGCTGTCTCAATCACAGAATCCTTCTAGTGCACTGAAACATTCGCTCCCTAAAAAGTCCCACAATGCACCTCAAAACCCAGGGTGCATTGATGTTAACTACAGCTGTATCTTTTGTGAAAAAATCCTGTTTGATTTTTGAGACCTAAGTCTTCATCGAATCGATTGTAAAATCGATTTTCCATGTCTAAAGACGTTTCTATTTTCAACGCCAAATATAGGCTAATCCACTGACAACTCATTGGGACGAACGTAAAGAGGGCGCTTGAGACGCACAAGTCAGCAATATTTCGGAAGGTTTATTGCTGTTAAGTTTCGTGCACAATGACAAACAGGAGTGCAACATTCTCGAAACACAATAAGCAGAGTGGACCGCCATAACATCAATGGAAAACATTATTGCATGCTTCAACATGGCTGTGTTTACGATTAGAAATGTCAAACTAATTTTGCCTACGTAGGCGATTATAGCCCATGAAAAGAGGTTGAAAACAAAACTTAAAATTCACTAGCCTAGATTGAATGTGAAGTTTGTGTAGGATAAACACGCAGGGCTGCTGCATTCTCCAAATCAGACAGTGGACTAGAAACATCTGTCGCAGTCTACAACAGGGCAGTATTTATGATTTAGGCTATTCAAAAATCTCCAAAATTATAGACAACTGTTCAAAAATGAAACTTTAAATTGACTTACTTGAGAACAGGCCATATGTTTTTTTTTAATTGAACATAACCAACACTTAGGCTTGGCAGGCGTATAATGAAACATGCAAATAAGGCTAGGCCTAATACAAATTTTTGGACAGGAAAACAAGTCGATCAACATTTTTGGGGTCCAGAGCGGAGTGTTTTTTATTCACTATATGTCCAGCTGTTGAGAAGAAGCCCTCTGACCACACTGATGTCCCAGGTACTTGTGTACAGTCAGGTACTTCATTGCCAGCTGCGCAAGGTGGGGGTATTTCGTACTTCCAATCTTCCACCACAAAAGCGGGTCGCTGTCAGCTGGCAATGGTGGCTCCTTTTCAAGATTCAAGATTCAAGATTCAAGATTCAAGATTCAAGATTCAAGATTCAAGAGTTTTATTTGTCACATACACAGTTATATACACAATATACAACTGGCAGTGAAATGTAAACAGGTCCGCTCCATGGACAGTGCAAATAACAGTTACAAGAAATTAAAATAGACATAGAATAAAATTAGAATAAAAAGTATTAACATAAGTAGAATTATAAATAAATCAAGTAAAAGATAAAAATAGGAAATAAGATAAAAATAAAAATATAAAAAATATGTGGATATGATAAGTGAGATAAACTGTAGACTTAAAAATAAGTGGTTAACATAAAATATATAATATGTATATATAAAGAAGTATAATGTGCAAGGTTTATTACAGGTTGTTACGCAGTAACAATAGGAACGTAAAGTGCAGTGCAATTGCAGTATGTGGATGTTAATGTTAAAAAACTGTATGTTTATGCGTGTGCGGGGTCAAGTGAAGTCACGTGACTGAGTTCAGGAGTCTGATGGCCTGGGGGAAGAAACTCCTCCTGAGTCTTTCAGTCTTTGCCATCAGGCTACGGAAGCGCTTACCAGATGGCAGCAGGGTGAAGTGAGAGTTTGCAGGGTGATTAATGTCTCTGATGATTTTAGTAGCTCTACCTCTGCAGCGTTTGGTGTAGGTGTCCTGCAGAGACGGGAGAGCTGAGCCTGAGATGCGCTCGGATAAGCGCACCACTCTTTGCAGGGCTTTGCAGTCGTGACTGGTGCTGTTCCCGTACCACGCTGTGATGCACTGAGTCAGGACACTTTCTATCGCCCCTCGATAGAAAGTTTTCAGGATGGCTGGTGAAACCCTGAATTTCCTCAGCTGGCGCAGGTGGTACAGTCTTTGCCTGGCTTTTTTCACCTGTGTCTGGATGTGTGTAGTCCAGGTCAGATCCTCGGAGATGTTCACACCCAGGTATTTGAAGCTGCTCACTCTCTCTACCCGCTGATCATGAGAGGGGAGTATGACCGATGCTGTCTCTTCCTGAAGTCCACAATCAGTTCTTTGGTCTTGCTAACATTCAGAGAGAGACAGTTGTCCTGGCACCATGATGTCAGTTGCTCCACTTCGTCCAAGTATGCCGTCTCATTGTTGTTGGAGATGAGACCCAGGACAACAGTATCATCAGCAAACTTGATGATCGAGGTGGAGCTGTGTGTGGACAAACAGTCATGGGTGTAGAGAGAGTAGAGCAGGGGACTCAGCACACAGCCCTGTGGAGCTCCAACACTCAGGGTGATGGAGGTGGAGGTGAACTGGCCTACTCTCACCGCCTGGGGTCTGCCAGTGAGGAAATCTTCAATCCAGAGGCAGAGAGAAGAATTCAGGCCTAGATCCAGGAGTTTGTGTGTTAGCTTAATGGGAACTATGGTGTTAAAGGCTGAGCTATAGTCAATAAATAGCAGCCTGACATAGTTCCCACTTTTGCTGTCGATGTGAGTGAGGCAGGAGTGAAGGACGTGAGAAATGGCATCTTCAGTCGATCTATTGGGACGATAGGCAAACTGAAGAGGGTCCAAAGTGTCAGGAATGGAGGAGCAAATGTTGTTTTTAATGAGTCTCTCAAAGACCTTCATGACTAAAGATGTGAGAGCCACTGGACGATAGTCATTTAGGCAAGAGGGTTTACTGATCTTAGGTACAGGGATGATGGAGGATCGTTTGAAGGAGGTGGGGACAACAGATGTAGCAAGGGACTCGTTAAATATGGATGTAAAGAGCCCTGCGAGCTGATCAGCACAGGACCGCAGAACACGACCTGAAATACCATCCGGCCCAGCAGCTTTCCTGACATCCACACGTTTGAGTGCCCTCCGAACCTCGTCCTCCGAGACAGAGATCACGTGACCGTTGCTGCTCTGAGGGACTCTCTCTGACGCGTCACTCGCCGGAGTCGCGCTGCCGCGATTACCATCAAAGCGAGCGTAGAAAGAGTTTAACTCGTTCACCAGCAACGGATCAGCTCTCACCTCTGCAGAGGATTTAGTTCCAAAAGCACAGATGGTCCTCAGTCCCTGCCACATCCGCCGGGAGTCGTTGAGTTGGAAATGAGATTCCACTCGGTCTTTATATCGGAGTTTTGCGCCTTTAACGGCGCGCCGGAGGGCGTAACATGAAGCTTTGTACTCCCTCATATCCCCCGTTAGGAGACCGGCATTGTAAGCGGTAGTGCGCGAGTTTACTGCAGTGCGAATTGAACTGTCCACCCACGGTTTCTGATTAGGGAAGGACGTTATAGTTATTGTTTGTGTGGCTTGCTCTGTCAGTGTGTTGATAAAGCAGAGCGCCACTTCTGTGAACTCGCTGACGTCTTCAGAACTCGCGCGGAACATGTCCCAGTCGACGTCATCAAGAGCTGCCTGTAGCGTGATCTCTGAATGGGATGACCAGCGTTTGACTTCCCTCCTCACCGGGGGCTCTTGAACGAGCCTTTGTTTGTATTCCGGTGTGAGGAAAATGGCGGCATGGTCCGATTTGCCAAAAAGCTAGCTGTGAACGAGCTTTGTAGGCGTTCTTAAACGGAGAGTAGCAATGATCCAGTGTGTTTGCTCCTCGTGTGGGACAGGAGACATGCTGGTGAAAGTTTGGCAATACTTTCTTTAGGTTAGCTTTGTTAAAATCACCCGCGACGATGAAAGCAGCGTCGGGGTGTTTGTTTATGAAGCCGCTGGTCACATCATAGAGGGCAGATAGAGCCAGCCCCGTGTCTGCCTGTGGTGGGATATAAACGGCAGTGGCGATGACCGAGGAAAACTCCCTCGGCAGGTAGAAAGGCCGGCACATGATAGTTAAATGTTCCAAGTGAGGCGAGCAGGATCGCGAAAGAATGGAGATGTTCCTAGGATCGCACCATTTCTTGTTTATCATGAAACACACTCCACCGCCTTTAGATTTCCCGGCCTCGGCTGTTCTGTCCATCCGAAAAACAGAGAAGTTCTCGGACGGCGTCACGGCTGTATCCGGGACCGCTGGCGTGAGCCATGTTTCGGACAGACAATAGATGTTGCAGTCTCTCATGTCCCGTTGAAAACTTATCCTGGCTCTAAGATCGTCCATCTTATTCTCCAAGGATTGGACATTTGCGAGCAAAATGCTCGGGAGAGGAGGACTGAATGCTCTTTTTCTCAGTCTGTTGCGGATCCCAGCGCGTTTCCCGCGGTGTTTTTTGAATCTTCACCGTCGACTCGAGTGGCCATTGTTCAACTCGGCGTCCCGGCGAATCTCAGATGGAAGATTGGAGAAAGTGTCCTGAAACAGGTCAGTGTAGCGGTAACCAAATTCCAGAAGTGTTTTGCTGTCGTAACAGATCAAAGCAGATGATCCGTTGGAAAAAATAGAGAGTAAAAGAGAGTAGAATAATAAATAAAAGCAAAGTCTTAGCGGAGCGACCTGAACGGCGACCGAACACGGCGGCGCCATCTCAAAGTCATCTTTCATAAGTCATCATCTCCTGTAAGAGGTCGCTTTCGACGTCATTCGCTCTTTCGTGGGCCCCTTGTGTAGATGTCTCCAAACAGATCCCCCATTGCTCTTAAGGCTGTCTTTCCCCTGCGTGGCTCTACGGGTTCGTCGCTGCCAATTCCTCTCTAATATTTGTGTGCACTTGTTGCTTCTGTTCCTCTGATAAATTAATTAAAATATGAAACAGAGGATCCAAGTAAGCAGCTTTATTCAAAAGCATGTTGCTTCCTTTTTGGGGTCATAGCGTTTTCTCAAATCTGCCTCGATTTTAGTGGCCATTTCCCTCAAGACTCTGACCTGATTTTTTCAACTTGAGACAAAAGTACATGTTGCAAAGGCAGTACAGCTGAGGATGTGGATATTTTGTCAAATATCACGGCTGCCACTGCTGCTTGTTGCTCAGATGCCCTACAAATCATATCGTAGGTAGAGTTCCATCATGTGTCACACAATCATTGATTAGCTTAAGGCCTAGCATGCGTGGCTTATCCTTCAAGAGGCTGCTTGCTGTCTGTAGTTGATCTGTGAAAATGAGAGGCAGTTTTTCTTAGCCTAGCAAGACTTGTGTCTATGTCTCTGACATCTGACCCCTTGCGTACTGCCAGGTTGATTGTGTGTGCCAGACACAGTATGTTGACAGCACCCAGGTGCTGCTCCACTGCATTAACATAATTAAGTGCATTATCGGTAGCGACTGCAACAACTGAATCAGGCTGTATTGCGAAATCCCTCAATATGCCTGCGAAGCACTCTGCAACGGCCCCAAGTCTCTGAAATGACGTGTGCTATCACTGTGATATATGCCTCTGTAGCGAGGGAACTCCATGGTAGTCAGAGCAACATTTTTGCCACTCAAAATCTGATGCATGTTTTCACGACTAGTGTCATAGATTTTCGCAAACTTCTTAGTTACTGTTCGGCTAGGTATAATGTATCTCGGCTCAAGTTCATGAACAAAATCAATGAAACCTTCACCCTCCACTATGCTAATTGGCCTCATGTCTCGACAAATGAAATTTGCGATCTTCGAGTTTATAGCCTCTTTCCGTGCAGCAGGTAGAGGTGCAGACGGGCGAAAAAAGTTTGTCAGTCTTGGCTGTTTAGCAGATGGCTCTACCGGGTCTAGGTCTTTGTATTCATCTGGATGATGAAGCTGCATAGGCCCCCTCATAGTTGTAGTGCTGCTGTGATATGGGAACTCACGATCGCACAGTTTGCATACTACTTTGTCCTTCTTAATAGTTTGATCTACAGTCCAAAACCCAAAGTGTTTCCATATCGTGCCTCCTCAAGTTTAACACACTATTCAGGATGGATAGTATGCACATTGAGATGCAGGCAATGAGAATTGCAAAATGAAAGACATGAACACAAACAAAACCCAAACCAACATGACATTGCTATTGAAAGCCTATAGATTTTTTTATATATATATATATTTTTTTTTTTAAAGAAAGGAGGGACAAGTCAAAAATGAATATTGATCAAGTTTAACCACTGAACCTTGAATATTCCTTTTTTTGTGTGAATTTCCCTCTCTGGGTTTCTTTTTTCTATAGTGCATCACTACTCGATCAGCTTTTGTGTGTCCAACCTGTGGAGCCTGTCTGTATAGAAGGGATAGATTAAGAGTGTTCTGTCCATCCTGGTCAGATGGCATTACCTATCAGTGAATCAGACCTATCATCCTCTCAAATGACAGCAAATTACTGTGACGCTGTCAGGTATGAGCTCTAATCACACACAGCTCTCCGAGGGGAATGTAATCACACCCCGGCCACATTGCAACTCAGCAACTGGCTTAAAAACTGCCCTCTGACATCCACAGAAGACCTTTTCACAGAATATGTTATATGGGAAAACCATTACGGTAATATCATGGTATTCTTTGCAGTACTATGTGTATGATTATGCTACCGTACCATGGTGGCCCCAAAAGGTACTTGAGCCACACTTAAAGACATGTTTTATTGTCTGTAAATGACAAAAATGCGAATTTGTGAAAATTGTGACATACGTATGCGTGTTACATGTTCAGTCTATAGAGAAACAAGAGTGCTGATATCTTTAGAATATTTTGAACTTTGTTTTTTGCTCTGTATATTTCTATAGCATCGCTGTCGAAGAGTAATTAGCTGGCTAAGTGGATTTACTTATTGTAGAGTTAACTCAAGTTATCATGAGCATGGTAATGTTTGAAGCGGCTGTCATAACAAATGTCAGAAGATTTTAAAATGAGCGGTACACTCTAAAAAAAAAAAGGTTCTATATTGCACCAAAAATGGTTCTTGGCTCGTAATCATAGGGGAACCTTTTTTAGTGCTATATAGCACCAATTTTGGTGCTTCAGTGGTTCTTCAGCGGTTCTTCAGAGGTTCTTCAGCGGTTCTTCAGAGGTTCTTCACCGGTTCTTTGACTAAGGTGCTATATAGCACCTCTGAAGAACCGCTGAAGAACCACTGAAGCACCAAAATTGGTGCTATATAGCACTAAAAAAGGTTCCTCTATGATTACGAGCCTTTTTTTTTAGAGTGTACATTCATACATTTTTAAGAACTTACCTTGCTGTGAAAACACAAACCAGAAGACAGAACACAATGAGCGCAGTGCTGAAAAGGGGCGGGGCTACATGAGGTCTATAGGAAGGGTTAGGGTTAGGGTTAGGGTTGGGTTAGGGTTAGGGTTAGGGTGGGGTTAGGGTTAGGGTTGGGTTAGGGTTAGGGTTAGGGTGGGGTTAGGGTTAGGGTTAGGGTGGGGTTAGGGTTAGGGTTAGGGTTAGGGTTAGCGTGAGTTCTTGACAACCAAAAAAACAATGACTGTGTTTGTGCTGTTCAAGATACTGGGTTTTATTTACGTGTGGATTTACTTCACCACTACTACGACCAGCAGAGATGCATTATTTACCTTCAGTGTTGGGGGTAACGCATTACAAGTAGCTTGAGTTATGTAATCAGATTACTGTTTTTCAAGTAACTAATAATGTAACGCATTACTTTTAGTTTATTTTTTAAATAAGTAAAGCAAGTCACTTTGTTTTCCCATGTATTGACTGACAGCTCTCCTGTCCCCATATGTTGTGAGAAATCGTGAGTAAGTGCAGAGTCGTTGTGTGCTGTGCGAACATGAGGGTTATTGTAGATCCAGACTAAATGAGAGCATTTACTCATCTCACATGAATAAAAACTCTTATATTATGCAAACCTGCAATAATTAAATATATTCAATTACACAAATCTACTTTATGTATTTAATCTCACTTTATTAACCAATGGCTTCTGCCCTTCGATGATCCAATTCAACCATATGAATAAGAAAAAATGACTTTAGATAAACACGTGTTCTTTTCTCTTTTTTTTATTGCTGAACTAAGCGAGTTGAACTTTCTTCTCCTGCATCCTATTCTTCTGCAATCCAGAATGGCAGGCTGTACAGGGGTGAATTTGCATTTCTTTCAGCCTGAGGCTTATTATTCATTTTACTCTTGGAGAATTTAAAAGATAATTAAGACTTTATATCTCACAATTCTGACTTTTTTTCCAGAATTGCAAGATATAAGGTCAGAATTGCGAGATATTGTAACGGATAAATAAGGCAGGATACAATAGCAAGTAAAAGCTCGTTTATTGAGACAGAAGATCGCAGGTAGAAACCAGAAGGCCACTGGAATCACTCGGTGATATGGCAGAAGATCGCAGGTAGACACCAGAAAACCACAAGTATCAGAGCGGTGCGTTGGCAGATGGTCCGGGCAGCACAGGGACGCTGCAGACAACCCAGCTTGGTGACGACGGTGAACACGGTGATGGTGGAACTCCAGGGTGCACACGGAACACAGGAAACAGGCAACGCAGGAACACAACGGGCACAGGCGGGAGAACACAACGGGCACAGGCGGGAGAACACAACGGGCACAGGCGGGAGAACACAACGGGCACAGGCGGGAGAACACAACGGGCACAGGCGGGAGAACACAACGGGCACAGGCGGGAGAACACACGAGACATCCAAACAAACGCTCTAACAAAGACAAAGAGAACACAGAGAGACTAAATAGGGTGCGCTGATGATCTGCAGCTGGAGCGCTGATCAGCTGCGACAGGTGTAATGATCATCAGCCAACCAGCGGCTCCGCCCCATACAAACCCACATACACACACACACACACACAAGAATGAGATGGTGAATTCATGAACCGTGACAGATATAAAGTCAGAACTGCGAAAAAGTAATTCTATATCTCAATTAGGCCTATAAACTCGCAATTGCGACTTTAGGTCACACAATTCTGGCTTTATATTTTGCAATTGTGACTTTATATCAAGCAATTCTGAGAAAAAAAGTCTGAATTGTGAGATAAAAAGTCGCAACCACCTTTTTATTTTTTATTCTGTGGTGGAAACAGGCTTTCATAAACAAGCAAGCCCAGCCCAGGTGAGAAAAAGTAACGCAAAAGTAATGTAACGCATTACTTTCCATAAAAGGTAATTAAGTAAAATAATTCACCCTTCGCTGGGAGTTTGATTGACAGGCGATCTGACCAATCATAATCCGCCATTCGCCGAATCCGCCATTTTTTGTCCGACAAAGCAGTAAAGAGAGTTCGTAGATTAACGTCGGTTGAACTTGTAAAACGATGTGTACTGACGTCTTTCCACGGTTGAAACCACTTTCCTACTGAAGTTCATTCATGTTTATCTGATACTATAAATGAACTAGAAGGAAGAGATGATCGGTTCACGAGCAGCTTTAACTGAGGCGCTATTTGTCACCACACATTAAAGAGACACAAAACGGTATTTATTGTTTGCATTTCTTTAAAAAATGACAAAATGTTAGAGTTGAGACTTTGTTTCATATTAAAAGTAACCTGCTCTGTCCTGTTTGTCAGTGCATTGTCAGTATCCTCTTTGCTCTGCGATCAGTGCGATGTGTTTTTTACTGCGTGACTTGTGAGAACATGATGAGTGTGGTGGTGTGAGAGCACGGCTTGTTGGACATAGCAACAGTAATTAAAGGGGCGGGTCTTTGCGAACGGTCAATTAGTTACTTTTTTAGGGAGTAACGCAATATTGTAATGCCTTACATTTAAAAGTAACTTTCCCCGACACTGTTTACCTTTATATTGATTGTATGTATTCACCATGCTGTAGAAGAATGCACATGCACAACGGGGTCATTTTGACAACGCTTTCAAAGAAAAAACTTCTTGTGTGAACATACAAAAATATAACACAGGAGTGTCACTTGGCTGTACTGGAATGTAAATTTTTTTCAATAGCATCTTATTCACAGTTGTTTTTTGTTTTTGTTTTTAGTTTTTGGTCGTTTTATTCCTTTTTTATGTGTGCACTACAACAATTTAAATCAAAATGGCAAATGCATGCACATGGCAATATTTTATTTTTAGATACAGTAGGACATTTATTGTGTTGGATGTTGAATGAACACATTTTTTCCCCTCCAAATTGTGCATAAACAGTGCTCGAAATAAGCTGTTACTCCACAGTAAGCCTTAATAATAAATGTGCTATTCTGTTCACAGTCCTTATTTAGCAACTTATTAAAAACTTTATTTTTATTTTTGTTTCAAAAATGTATATTTCAGGTGCGACTGTGTGTAGCTTCTGTTGTAGAACAAAACATACAAGTTTCCTAAAGTCATATTAACCACAGACCTTATTTTCGTCATAACTGCAATGCTAAAACCCCAGAGAAAATTCCCGGGGGAACATATGGCTTAAAAATGCAAATTCTCTTCCAGGTTTTAGGACTTTAAACTGAACAGTTCTATAGCCTAATTATTTATTTTCCTTTCAAAATAAAGTTAATTCAGTCTTAAAGAGATAGTTCATCCCAAAATGTACATTCTGTCATTTATTTCCATGAGGACACTGTAAACCCAGAGAAGTTGGGCTAACTAAAAAAAATGTAGGCAATCAGAATTTGAGTTATAATGTTCCCTATTTTAAGTAAGCAGAACTATCAAGTTTTGAGTTTGTAGTACTCATGCATGTTAAATGCTCATAACTTGAATAACACTGAGTTAGCTAACTCATACATTTTGATAGCAATTAATATAAAATATTTAGTTCAGTCAGGACCACTTAAGTCAAAAACACAATACAAACTTTTAGTCAACTTTTTATTGGCCTATTTTGCAAAAGTTACATTTGGTGACATGGGTCTGTTCTAAATTCCCCATCCTTTCCATGAGCTTCATGAAAAGCCAAGAATGGGAACAGCAGCAGCTTCCGGGGACAACCTCCCACTTTTTTCAACTGGGAGAGCAGCGTAAATCCCTCATTGAGAACAGAGCATGCATCAAAGATAACATGATTAAGTTGAACACAGTTTAAGGAGGAGCTGGGGAGGAAGTAGGGTGCAAAACAGCGTGCAGTGGAAGCAGTCAAGCAGGCAGACTGAACTTATGCTGCGCTTAAGGTGCCCTGTTTGAGTTTTGCCAGCTGATAGCGGAGCTTGACTACGTGGCCAGTCTGAACTAACACAGAATGGTTGATTTAATTAACTTTTTTATTTTGAGTTCTTGCAAATCAAATTAGTTATTTACTTCACTTTAAACCCTAAAAAGTTGTCTGAACTCAAAAAAGTTGAATGATATTTTTTTAAGTTAAGAAACACAAAGTTTAAGATTTTAATTTTGTACTTATACATTTTTATTGTTCTTAAATTTAAATATTTGAGTACACTAATTTGTACATTTAACTTAAAATGATCAGGTTATCTCAGCATAAATATTTTGCTAGCTATAACTAACTAATTCAGAAAATGGCAACGTGCTAATTTGCGAACATGTTAACAATAGCATGCTATAACACTTGACATGTAACATGTAAACATGTAACTTACCTGCTCTCAAACCAAACAACATGCACCACTTGTCACCATGATAACTCTCCAAAACCCCACATTAACAGAAACTCTTCTACATTAGCATAACAAAACATGAATCACTACCAATTCTCCCTTGCACAAAAACATTATATAACGCTTCATTTTAGCATTGCCTCTCTTTTTCGAGTGCCATGGGCAAAGCATGCTGGGAAATAAAAAAAAGGCAGCGGCTATTTACACTAAGTGAAAATAAAATTTTCTTAGTATAGATGATATATTTACACTAAGTGCAAATAGCTGTAGATGCTATTTACTAAGTGAAATAGCATACTAAGTGAAAATAGTGATATATTCTATTTACACCATATACAAGTAGTAGTTATTTGTAATATGTGTAAATAGTAGGCCTAATTACATGCAATTTATACTTTATTTTGACAGATACATACTATTTGCACCTCAGTATTGTTGTACATTAACAGGATGCAATAATAACAGAATGTAAATTATTATAATTATTACAATTATTAAATGGAAGCCGCCTTAATGGGACAATAAAAGCCCTCCCTACACCTACCCCTACCCAATAAATGCTTTTATTATTATTAAACATTATATTTGCCACTATATTTCCACATTTAGAACATTTTCTTAATTTTTATTGAAAGTAAATGCCTTTCCGATGTGATATGTGATGGGAAAAGGGAGAAGAGCGAGCTCTGCAAAAGGCGGATTCGAACCTGGCTCGATCACATCAAAACCAAGATCCTTTAGCCATACGCTTTACTAATCGCACCACTAAAGACGCAAGTGTTTTTTATCTTGTTTGGCCCATCCAGGCATTGTTAGGCAGAGCTAGTGCGAATAGAACTTGCCAACAAGGCACGCTTTGTGTGAATAAGACACAATAAAAAAAATCCCAGCCCAGTTTCAGTTAAACTTAAGTTAGACTAAATAAAAGTAAATTAGTTCATACAACTCAAAACAATGAAACAGTTCAGTTTACTTGAAATATGTCAGTGCTGTGAAGAAAGTTCTAAATACTCATTTAACTGAACTAATTTGTTAGTATTTTGAGCGTTAGAGTTTACAGTGCGGGGCCAGTTGTTTGGCCTGGCCAGGTCTTTAAGGATGTTACACTGTCTAGAATAATATTATTCCGGCCTAGTCACACCACATTCATATGCACTGATCTACCGAGACTCCATCTTGAAATCAATATCCACCACCGGCTGTGGAACCGAGTAATAATATATTAGCAATTGAAATTCATAGATCTTGTGTGTGTACTTTTTCCACTTTCCAGAGAGCTCAAAGTGTTGCCCAATACTGGCTGATTGGGAATAGATGCCATGATTGACAGGCCATGACAATGTGTAGAACAGCAGAAGAATCACTTCTTCTAGACAGAGAGAATCAAAAATCACATACCGAGAGTTAAAGAATTCATTACAAAGTTAGACAATAACAAATCCAAAACAATAAAAAATTCATTCATCATCAATTTTGCTTATCTTAGAAGAAACGTGTATAAAGCTAAGAGGCAGAAGGACTTTACCACAAACTCAATGCTTTGTGTCACACCCATGCCAGAACTGCATTATTACGATCAAAACATGCCATGTAATGAGTGTTGACATTTTTTAAATGTTTATTATTTCTGTTTCACATACTACATTACTCTACAGTGTCCTGCACAATATTTCACTCCAACTCTAACAGCCATTGTGTTGTTACAGATGTGCATAGCATATATAATACCATCTGGGTTTTTTTTGTCCTTTGTATTTCATTCTGAGTGGTTTGTATCTGTGCATTTGTTCCCTTGTTCACTGAATATCTGCTTGTGTGTTTGGATTATTATATTGTATTACCTTCATTACTCGGATGGATTCTGATTCCAGTATGTGATTTAGACTAAAACGCTGTACTCAGATCCTTCAGACTGATTACATCTTGTGTTGTTTCTCGTGCATTGAAAAAATGGGCCAGTGAGCGAGAGCAGCCAGAGAAAACCTGAATAATTATGAGCCCCAGAGAAATGCTTGACCTTTGATTCATGACATACCAAATATTCAGGGCATAATTAGGAGATAAAAAAAATTCAGTGCGGCAACCATGTCATTTTAATCCCAAATGCCCATCATGAATTATTCTCTCTTAATGATTGAAAAAATTATATTAAAAACAATTTTTTCAGATCATCTGATTATGCAGCAAATGACACAAATACTATTTAGAATGACACAAAATAAAGACTCCATATCCTCCATAGTTAGAATCTGAAGGTACAACATTCCAGCTGTATTAACTAAACTTAAGGGTATTTTTTTTTACATACGGGCTATAGACAGATGGAGAAGATCTTTATTTACACACTCTCATTCTACAGGTTTAATATGATAGTGTAATTGTACAGTCTTAAAGGAACATGTTCACCACAGTTGGGAAAATAATCAGGAAAATAATATTCTGACTTACTGTCTAGTGCACATAATTTAAATGGTAAATGGACTGCATTTATATAGCGCTTTTAACAGACCTACGGCCATCCAAAGCGCTTTACAGTTTGCCTCACATTCACCCATTCACACACTCATTCATACACCGACGGTGGTGTCAGCCATGCAAGGCGCCATCCAGCTCGTCGGGAGCAGCTGGGGTTAGGTGTCTTGCTCATGGACACCTCGACACTTGGTCAGGTAGAACCTGGGATCGAACCACCAACCTTCCGGTTTGTAGACAACCTACATGAACCACTGAGCCACTGCCACCCCAAAAACACAATTCAGTCTTATAAATGATAGTTCAAGTTTCTTTTAGAAGAAATAATAAATGCAAAGTTTTGTTAACCATCCAATTATGAAATCCAATTAATATTTTTCCAATGCAACTATTTTAGGTCATTGGAGAGAAAATATTCGTGTAATTATTAAACACTATTGTCTTGAAGTATTAAAAAAAATAATAGGGTAAATTCTCTGTCATTGAACTGTAAGCAGGCCAATCTGTTCAAAACATAAATGAAAACTCAAAATGTAAAGGTGCGGTGATATTAGCAAAATTTAGCAAACAACAAAAATGGTCCATTGTCCATAGAGTGCCATAATCAGGTCCTGGAAGAGAAAATTCCATAAGAAAATTGATTCTGTTGAAGCTGTAAGCCCACATTATTTCAACTTAGTTTAAAAATAATTGTGTTTAACGGTGCAATTCCTGGTAAAAAACTACATTACCCATGATGCTGTACAGAAAATCTATCCACCAATCAGAGAGTCAAAGCAAGCAATATGCACCGAAATATTTCGCTAGCTCCGCCCACTCCCATGAAGAACTGCGAATGACGAAATCTCCATATGCTCTCAAAAAATACTGAACTATTTGAATATATGCATATTTTGCAATATATGTACATTTGTATTTTTGTCCGATTTTCAAAAGCTTGTTTTGTTCCAAATCAAAGTTTGTAATGCTATGATTTACCTTGTGGCTGATTGTCTTGGTTCATGGCTAATAACTCCTTGTAGCCTACAACAGGGGCACGTTCAAGCTCAAACCGGTGAGCAACGCTTTGCTACGGTTTCCAGGTTGAATGTCATGTTTACTGGAAACGGTGTGCAAAGGGGTTTGAGATACGTTTTCTCTTGTTTGGTGGGAGTGTCAAAAACGTAAGCCCAATCAGCAACAACATGTATATAAACCATGCGGTATTAAAGAGACAGTTCGCACAATGGGTCCAAGTAAAGTGTGTCCGCTGCAGCACGGTATACACAACAATCTAAGATATTAGAAGACAAGACATTTGTCTTTTCATCCTGAAATGCGAGGCAAATGTTGGATCACAATAATTAGGAACCACAGTTTCCACAAATCCCTTCACTCTTTTATTCTGGACAGCAAGGTCAGTGACTGTAACATCGAGCGTGTTTTGCAGTATTAAACATGTATTTATACCGATTTCATCAGGCTCTGAAAATTCTTCAGCTGCCATAGTTGCAACTCCTGCGTCATCAGAAAAGGGTGTTCAACGCACCACCGTTTCCATTTAAAAAAAACGTTTTGTCGGGGGGTTCAGCCCTGACAAAAGTTGCAAAACGTTTTTTAAACGGAAACGGTGCTGCGTTGAACACGTTGAACACCCTGTTCTGAAGACGCAAGAGTTGCAACTATGGCAGCTGAGAAGGCCATTCTTTGTGTTCTTTTTGAGGAATTTCCGGGCCATGATGAAATCGATATATATACGTGTTTAACACTGCAAAATACATGCAATCACTGCCCTTGCCGTCCAGAATAAAAGACAACATCCCAATCCCATTTAATGAACCTTTTTTTATCTCCAGGTAATTTTATTTTATTTTGTTTCTAGTTCTTACTTTTTAATAGCTTGTATTTTCTTTCTCATTTTTATGTAAAGCACTTAATTACCATATATGAATTTTGCCTTGCAATGAAGCTAAAATATAAATAAGTACATCATCATGTGGATATATATACTGTATTTTTTTTTTTTTTTACGACAATCATGTCTTCTAATATCTTCAATTGTTTCATAGCCTATACATACTGAGCTGCAGTGGATTTGTAAACATCTTTACTTGGACCCATTCTGTGAGCTGTCTCTTTAATACCGCGTGGTTTATATACATGCTGCTGCTGATTGGGCTGACATTTTTGACACACCCACCAAACGAGATAAAACGCATCTAAAAACCTGTTGCACACCGTTGCTCACCGTTTCCAGCTAAACATGACGTTCAACCGGAAACCGTAGCAAAACGTTGCGCACCGGTTTGAGCTTTGAACGTGCCCCAGTTCTTTCTGTTTTCTCGAAAATGATTGGCTGAGAGCCTTTCCAGCTGTGCAATATTTTCCCAGTATCAGCACATAAAACCGTTTCACCGTTTGTATCACTCCACTTGCGACGACTGTCATGGAGGTCGAGCAAATTCACCATATATTTTTATTTTTATTTTTACAAATATACTGTTGTTGTGTCATGGAATGTAGTTTTAAGAATTTTTAGGCGAGAATGTAGTTATTTAGACCTTAAATATGACTCGTATATAAACATAGCGCTTGTTTTACAATTTGTATAGAATCTTTTGCGGATGTGAGCCGTTCAGCGCTCGCGTACCCGCAGAGAACAGCTTCTTCTCGGCCAGTCCTTCAGGAATTTGCCACTGGCTCTTATGTAGAAAGTGGTTAAACATGATATATAATTCATTTGGGGTATATCAAATGGGCAATCTTTGGTCGTATTAATCTATTACCTGTTCCAGAGCAAATTGATTTGGCTAAGTTTGGCATCATTTCATAACTTTATATTTGTATTTAACTGAAATCCTGTAGGCTACTATAAAGCTGCTTTTGGACTTTTGACTGAACTGTTTGCTTGTGTTAATTTCCTATTGTACAATCTTCTTATTCTTTTATAATGGCTAATATTGTTTATTTAAATATTATTAAGTAACTATTAGCAATATTGGTATTGAGAAAGGGTCCGTTTGTGATTGATTTCGAACTTCAGTTACATTATTACACCATTAGATGGCAGCAAAGAGTGTCTTTATGAGTGAGTAGCAAAGACTTTTATATTGAAATGGAAAGAATCAAGGAAACAAGGACTTTGTTTTCACTTTAAACAACTCCTTACAAATGCACTAACTAGCAGTCATGGGAAACACCTTTAACCGTTAAAAGGACAAAGATATCACTTTCCTCAGTGGACATTCAAACGGATTTTGTGATTATGAATATAAGATTGAACAGAAGAACATCATCTAGATGCAGGTAATTTAGTCGATCTCTCTCTCATAATACTCCCTACATAATACAACAATCTTCAATGAAGTGACTCAGTATATAAAGTGCAGTTCATCAGAAACCACTGTCAAACCATGCAGCTTTCTGTTGGTTAATGCAGCAAATTTGCTACAAACTTGAACCAGTTTTGAAATCTGGGGATATCTCTGCCCTCAGGCTAACATCGATCGCATTCTTATTGAGAATACTTTATTTCTTCTGCAATAAATGAGACAGCAACTTAAGTGTCTACATCATTCTTCATAGGCAGCAACTGGTCACACTTTACATAAGAATGATTTTACAAATGCTTTACAAATTCATTGTACTACTATTTAATGAATGAGACCAATGATGCACATGAGCGGCTCTACCAACACAGTTGATTCCTACTGAGTTTTAGATTAGTTTAGATTAACTTTATTGTCCATTCTGTTGGTCACAGAGCGGAAATTTGTCTTCGACACTGCTGTCATACATACATGCATACATCCACAGAAGTACTTAACAACACAACACACTTTGACCACACAAACACAGAATTAAACAGAATTAAACTATCCATATCATTCCTTATATAGCTATTTCTAAACTTCCCACATTAATAATAATAAAACAAAAAAATAATAAAAAATCATCTAAACAATCAGTTAAAAAGTGCATTTGGGAAAAACTTATTTCTTCTGGCCAAAGTAATTTTGAGCATTTCAAAAGTAGAGTGAAGGGGTCTTTAATATGGTGGTTTTCCCCCATAAAACGATTCAATTAGTCCTGTATTGTGTTGTTTATGCCCAGTGATCTTATTTGCCTGATTGGCCATTTGTGATTTTTTTCCTTCTTTTGTTTAACTGTGAGATTATTGTACCATGAAACAATATTATATGTGAGGATACTCTCAATCATTGACCTTTAAACCATAGTTAGAGTATGTGTGCTAATGTTAAAACTCCTCAATTCTAAGAAGACCAATATGCTGTTTTATGTGAGCATGTTTCTAAGCTAATGAAATATGACATGTCACTATATTCCAATGATATTTGTCAGAGCTGACTGAAATATACGTTGTATTTATAGATTATACTTTGAAAATGACATTACTATTTAAAAAATTTAGTCACTACGTGTTCTGGGATTACCTTATCTCCATCTGTGAATGTTACATCCAGCGCTGCCTATACTATTTTTGGAATAGCATTGGGACTTGCATTGGGAGAGAGAGCTTATAAATGTTGCAGATCACTAGGTTTTTGGAACAGAGCAAATGCCTTTGTTTGTCTTTTAATTTGAGAAGGCCACCACTGGATGAGAGATCTGGAATAGATGGTCCACAAGAGACTGTGTTCTGAAAAAGAAAGAAAAGACAACAAATGAACGACACATTTCAGACAAAGCTACAATATATTACAATACACATAATACACATAATACACACTATACACAAGTGTTGTTTTTTTTGTCTGAGATAAATTTGTTTTGCAGCACACACATGTATGTCTGTCTGTTTGTTAGGTCTTTCAGTCGTGTTTTGATTCTGTCACATGTGCCTTCGTCTTAGTTTCCCGCCACTTGTCTGTTTCCTAGGTTACCCTCCTGTTCAGCTGTGTTTAGTTAATTATCTCGTTTCTGTTCACTACTTAAGTTACACCCTCACCTTCAGTCTTTGTCTAGTCACTGTTATGTTACCGGTTATGTTGGAATGTGTTTCCCTGCCTTGTTGTTTGTTCCTGAGTACCATTATTAAAGTTTATATTTGGATCTTCTGAGTCTTCAGCCTGTCCCTGTGCACACCCAACCGTTACAGCGCGTGAAAACAGTTTTTAAAATGCTTTTTTCCCCCTCTATAGACATGATGATTTTTATACTGTACAAACTGTATAAATTCTATCCGCTTACACTATCCCGACCACTAAACCTACACATCACACCAAACTTTCACAAAACATCACTTTGATTTATACACTGTTTTCCTTATGGGGACCAAAAATGTTTTAAGCACATGGAATACTATGATCCACAAAACATACTATTTATTTATACAATTCATCAAAGTTTCATCCAATTATTCAGCTATTGTTTTTATAATAATATTATGGCTCACTTACAGCTGCTTTACTGTTTTTATAAAGTAAAGATAATAAGATAAATTCATGTTGGTGTTGGTGACCTTTTTCAAATGATTAATTACTATTTGAACCATTATTTTCCATTCATCCATCTATCATCCATCTATCATCCATCCATTGCCTCTTCAGGCAAATACCTCCTATGTACACTACCATTTCAAAAGTAATACCTATCCCTCTCTCCCTCCCTCTCTCCCTCCCTCATCCATCCATCCATTGCCTCTTCAGGCAAATACCTCCTATGTACACTATCATTTCAAAAGTAATACCTACCCCTTAATCCCTCCCTACATCTCTCATCCACCCATCCATCCATTGCCTCTTCAGGCAAATACCTCATACATACACTATCATTTAAAAAATAATACCTATCCCTCCATCTCTCATCCATCCTTCCACACATCCATCCATCCATCCATCCATCCATCCATCCATCCATCCATCCATCCATCCATCCATCCATCCATCCATCCATCCATCCATCCATCCATCCATCCATCCATCCATCCATCCATCCATCCATCCATCCATCCATCCATCCATCCATTGCCTCTTCAGGCAAATACCTCCTACTGTATGTACACTACCATTTCAAAAGTTATATCCATCCCACCCTCCATCCCTCCGGCTCTCCATCTCTCATCCATCCACCCATCCATCCATTGCCTCTTCTGGCAAATACCTCCTATGTACACTACCATTTCAAAAGTTATACCCCTCCCCCCTCCCTCTCTCCCTCCATCCATCTGGAGTCAGTTAGTTTTTTTTAAACTCATGCTCACCAAGGCTGCATTTATTTGATCAAAAATACAGTAAAAACTAAAATATATTTTATAAATTACAAAATGTTGTTACAATTTAAAATATTTGCTTTCTATTTGAATATATTTTAAAGTGTAATTTATTCATGTGATGTCAAAGCTGAATTTTCAGCATCATTACTCCGGTCTTCAATGTCACATGATCCTTCAAAAATCATTCTGATTTGATGATTTGATGCTCAAGAAACATGTCTTATTATTATCAATGTCGCAAATTGTTGTGCTTAATAATATTTTTTGTGGAAACCGGGAATCTTTTTTTCAGGATTCTTTGACGTATAAAAAGTTCAAAAGAACAGCATTTATTTGAAACATAATTTTTTTATGTCACTTATGATCAATTCTTGATCATCCTTGCATAATAAAAGTATAATTTTTTTTCTTAAAAAAACTTAAAAAAATAACTAAATACTGGCCCCAAATTTTTGCAAAGAAATATAAATATAACAAATATAAATTCATCTTCCTGGGTATACTTACAAACAAACATTCGAATACACATGCCACACATGGCAACGACGCTGGCGATGTTGAGAGCTCGGCCGCACTCTGGACTCATCAGACAGTTCTTGGTTTTCATGCAGCACCTGCAGCAGCTGCTCTGCGTCTTATCAGCAGAGTGGCTTTGATTAGTGTTGCTCGTGTGCTGCTGGGTAACAACTTCTTCATAAGACGGTGGTGGTTTCATGTGACCCTCTTCCATGGCTAGTCTCCTGAATCTGGCCTGAGGGAGGATGAGATGGTTACGCTGGGACACGCTGAGAATCAATCGATGGTAATTACGTTCCAGTATCTGAGAGCATCGTTTCATTGTCATTAACTGATATGGAAATCAATCGATGCTCTATGGATATCGCAAGCTTTATCTGAATGCTATTGACGCATTGCTCCACGGAAAACTCCCAAGTTTGGAAAGATGTTTTGAACCTGTAATGACAATTAGCTACGAACGTGATGGTGCTTGCCTGGTGTTTTACATTCAGTGATAACTTAAATGGGTACAACGTGTTGAGATGAATGTGTCAGTATTAAGCTCAGCCCTGAGGCTCAAGGGCAAAATGCCAGCACAATCATTACAAAACAAGCATTGAGTTCCTCCTAGTCATCTGTTTCTCTTTCACAGACTCAAAGCTTAGCGCTTCTAAAGATGTTAAACAGAGGGCACTTTTATTACACCAAACTTTTCACACACAAAAAATCAGTTCCAATCAAATAAATGTACCCAAGGACAAGGCTGCGAGCAACGGATTTGTTTCAGATGACTCAAATTATCAGAGAACTGCCATTTTCAATTCAATGTACCTTTTTCAAGTGCCTTTCAGACGTTTCGAATCCTCTTTTTTTCTTTAATCTTCCTTTTGTCTTTCAGTCCCACTGCTGTTTTTTTTTCATGAAATTGAGAAGAAATTAAAATCCTCAATCACTGCACTGCCACAAAAAGAGAAAAGAGCATAGAAACGACATTGCTTCTCAGACTGTTTACCCCGTTTGTTCCTGCTGTCCTCTTTTCGTCTTTTAAAAAAGTAAATGTTAATAAGTTAATTCAGAATTACCTAAGTTGTCTTTCTCCTGATGTTGACAGGGCTGGTCTGACGTGCACATGGGTGGATTCTTACATATACTGCACCTCTGTGACGGCATGTTCCACAGGGCGTGAAAATCAAGTTTTTCCTGCCTGTTCTCTGAGAGTCAGTCATACCATGTTAAGCTAAAAAAAAAATTTGTGAAACTTCTGAATTGTTTTCACTTCTGAACCACTTTTTTTCAGGATTACGTGATGAACAGAAAGTGTAAAGAACCATATTTATTTGAAATAAAAATCTTTTGTTAGTTCCTTGAATCTGATTTTCACTTTTAGGAGTGATGCTATTTTTACTGCCTGTCATCTGAGAGTCAGTCATTCCAGAGATTTTTTTTCCACGAGTGCACAAGCATTTTCACTTTTTATTGTATCCTCTATATACATTTCACAGATGACACAAAATAATTCACAGAATCAATTGTATTTGGTGCTACAATATACAGTATTCAGTGTGCAGTACAAATGCACATAACAATATATTACATTCTTCTTTTAGATGAATACAATCGGAGTTATATTTAAAAATGCCCTGGCTCTTCCAAGCTTTATAATGGCAGTGAATGGCAGCCCAAAATTTGAAGACAAAAAAAGTGTACCCATCCATTATAAAATTAATCCACACGGCTCCGGGGGGTTAATAAAGGCCTTCTGAAGCGAACTGATGGGTTTTCGTAAGAAAAATATCCATATTTAACACGTTATAATGTAAAATATCTAGCTTCGGGCAGACGGCCTTCCGGATTCAACTTACAAAGAAAGTGTAACGCCTCTCGCAGTTCAAAATGCTAACTAAGCTTTTTTAACGCTACATCCGACGTCATCGTCACGCCAGTTATGCTTTTTTCGGAAGTTGAACGCGGAAGGTGGTCCACTGGAAGCTAGATATTTTACTTTATAATATGTTAAATATGGATATTTTTCTTACAAAAACCCATCGCTTCGCTTCAGAAGGCCTTTATTAACCCCCCGGAGCCGTGTGAATTAATTTTATAATGGATGGATACACTTTTTTGGGCTTTACATTTTGGGCTGCCATTTACTGCCATTATAAAGCTCAGAAGAGCCAGGACATTTTTTTATATAACTCCGATTGTATTCGTCTGAAAGAAGAATGTCATATACACCTTTGATGACTTGAGGATGAGTAAATCGTGAGCTAATTTTCATTTTTGGGTGAACTATCCCTTTAATTACCCTCATGTTGTTCCAAAACTGTAAGACTTTCGTTGTTCTTCGGAACACAAATTAAGATCCGTTTAAAGAAATCTGAGATATTTCTGTCCCTCCATTGATGGCCTATGCAGCTTCCACTTTCAAGACCCAGAGAGGCAGTAAATACATCATTAAAGTAATCCATGTGACTCCAGTGGTTTAGCCTCAATTTTATGAAGCGATGCGAGTGCTTTGTGCTAAAAAAGATAATTCTTGCGCACACGTGACGTGTGCTCTCTCATCAACACAAACACGCATGCGTCGAGGTGCTCTCGTGAACATGCGTTAAGATTAATATTTTGTAAATAAAGTGGTAAATTATGGTTAAGGGATAGCATATACTCACGTCGCTTCATAAAATTGAGGTTGAACTACTGGAGTCACATGGATTACGTTAATGTCTTTACTGCCTTTCTGGGCCTTTAAAAGTGGTAGTTGCGTAGACTATCAATGGAGAGAAAGAAAGCTCTCAAATTTCTTTAAAAATATATTAAGATGTAATGACTAATTAGAGTGGCCATTTTTTATTCATGTGGAGGTTGAACAGAAGACCTTATTATTTCAAGCACTCAGTTTGTTTTTTTTATACATCTATGACATAAACTATCCAAAGACCTCTGTCCACATGTTGGAGTTTTTGCAGCATGCAAACTAATATATCCAGAGGACTCAATGAATCTGTATTTGAAAACAAAGTGTATTTTATTTATTAAAATAATGACATAAATAAAAATAAAAAATGTACTCAATGCATTGGGTTAAAATAACCCACAGTTGCGAAGGTGCTATACTAAACCACAGTTGGGTTATTTGTTGTGTTATTTTAACCCAACATTTTTAAGTGAGTATACACATTGCATCATGGGCTACAAATGCAAAAATCCTTCATAGTTTTCAGTCTCTTGCTGTACAAAAAATTGGCATCATGAAGTAGTAAACAAATCTTCATCCAACCCATCAGCTTCCATTATCCACATCTAAACAAGTTGGCCTCCTTCCAAATGAGAACCTATATAGAAATAATAATTAAAAAGAAAAACATTACAATAACTCTTGGTAACACTTATTTTTACACACACACACACACACACACACACTAAAAACCCTTATTGGTCGACCACTGTTTATACATCAGTATGAATAATTTATATTGCATAAAAAATAAAAACTTGGTATCACTTTATATTAAGGTTTCTTTAGTTCACAAGAATTCCCTTGTGAAAATCTAGGCTAATATATTGGCATATCTTAAAAAAAGAGTACTTATTATGAAAATCATATAATTTAAACAAATATACACATTGCCCATTGTTAGTTCGTGTTAGCAACTGCATCAACTAATATTAACAAATGAGACCTTATAGTAAAATGTTTCCAATAACTTTATAAAGCCCATTTCATGGAACATGTCACTGATTGCTAACAGTGGAGAAAAACAAATCACAGCAATGTACAAGTAAAAACTCACAGCATACATGTATGGCAAGCCGTTTTGACTTATATTCATTCCCATGAATTTTGGATATCAACAATTCAGTTTAAACTAGTTAAAACTCTAATTGTTGATATTAGAAATTTGATATTTACTAGTAACAATGTGTCACTTGTCTGTCTTGTCTTGTGTGGCACATGTTTTGTATTTGTTATTTCTGGCCATGTGCTTGTGTATGTCATGTCTCCGGTCTATTGTCAACCCCGCCCATCTTGTTATCTGATTATTGGTTAACTTGCCCCACCTGTTCCTCCTCATTAACTGCCTTGTGTGTTCCCTTTATAATCTCCTTGTCAGTTTCTCAATATGCGTTCTTGTCTGTACTTGTGTTCTCGTGGACTTGTGAAGCGTCATCAGTCGCTGCCCAAGTATGTCCCAATTCAAAGTGTCAGGGTTTTTATATTTCGTTTTGTTATATACCTGCATTGAAGATAATATGCATTGCCTGCACTACATTTGTGTGGCTATTATGTTTAAGATTTATTTATTTTTTTAATGAAAAGAGGCAGTGGTGTTTTCTGACATATTTTGTTTTATTGAAGCCTAAAATATACATTTCTCAATACCAAGTATGACTTCACAAGTTCGACTCCGGAGAACGAACTCCCAAGGACGGGAGGACACTAGTCCAGTACTCTGCTAATGCAGTGTTTCCCAACCACGATCCTGGAGGCACACCAACACTGCACATTTTGCATGTCTCCTTTATCAGCCACGCCCATTTCAGGTCTTTGAGTCTCCTCTAATAAGATGATAATTTGAATCAGGTGTGTTTGATTAGGGACCCATGCAAAATGTGCAGTGTTGGTGTGCCTCCAGGATCGTGTTTGGGAAACACTGTGCTAATGGACAAGCAGCGTTCTTAATAGTGTATAAATGTAGGCCTATATGTTAGGCTACAGTAAAACGAACTATATGATAAAACACCACTCTGCCTCTTTTCATTTTCATATATATGATTATCACAGTAATAAAATGAAATATGACATAAAACACAACCCAGTTGGTACTGAGAAACGGCCCTTGTGTTTGCAGTACTGTGCTGGATCGTTATTTGATTCCATGTCTTTGCTCCCGTCCTTGATTCATGTTCCTGGTTTATTTTGTGGTATGCTCTGTTTTCCCCCTCATGGGTATTTTGTTTGTTTTATTTTTTTGTTTGTTAAATAAATCTAATTCCTCCTGCATTTGAGTCCTCGCTCCTTTTCTCCCAACCGTTCCTGACACAATGGCAATTTCTGATTTCAGGATTTACATTTCAAAAATATAAATTAAAAATAATTAATTAATTATTGATATTAACAATGACGTCATCACTCAGAAATATGAATTCTTGCTATCACAAATTCATATCCTGCAAATTATTAAAAGTCAAAATGGCTTGCCTATTCACAGGATATAAGTACACTATATTGCCAAACATTTTGGGACGTCTGCCCAACCATGCACAACTTTAATGACATCCCATTCTTAATCCGTAGAGTTGGCACACCCTTTGCAGCTATAACAGCTTCAACAAAGTTGGGAGCATGAAATTGTCCAAAATGTCTTGGCATGTTGAAGCATTAAGAGGTGATTTCACTGGAACTAAGGGGCCAACCATGTTTTTTACAGGTTGCCCAATTCGTATGAATTCGAATGAAAGTTGGTGACTTCTGCGCACTGTGCACCTCAGCATGCGCTGACCCCGCTCTGTGATTTAATGTGGGCTATGAGTTGCTGTTTTCCCAATTGCTTCCACTTTGTTATAATACCACTAACAGTTGACCGTGGAATATTTAGTAGTGAGGACATTTCACAAATGGACTTATTGCACAGGTGGCAACCTATCACAGTACCACTCTTGAATTCACTGAGCTCCTGAGAGCGACCCATTCTTTCACAAATGTTTGTAGAAGCGTCTGCATGCCTAGGTGCTTGATTTTATACACCTGTGGCCATGGAAGTGATTGGAACACCTGAATTCAATGATTTGGAGGGGTGACCCAATACTTTTGGCAAATAGTGTACAACGGGGCTAAAGGCACCTTACGAAAACTTTGCTTTTCATTACTCCTATAGTGTATGATTACAGAAAAAAATATGTTAACATTGAACATTTATGGAGCAACAGATATTTTGTTGTGTGAAAATAAATCATGAAAGTTGTTTATTTTGTTTAAAAGTCTTATAAATGTAATATATGTACATATATGTAATATATATACACACGGGGTAAAAGGCTCACCAGCATGGGGCAGAAGGCACACAGTATTGATACAAATACTTTAGCTAAATTAATATGTTTTTAATAATGTCTAAGTTAATACTTGTTCAAAACAATCACTTTAGCAAAGTTTGCACTATTTTCTGTTTATTTTGAAAAATAAAATAATACATTTTTGTTCAATAAATATACTGTCATTAAAATATGTTAATATAGAAATATATTTTAAAAATATAGAACCAAAATCATCATTTTAAAAAGTAAAAATTCTGAAAGCATTGAAGGAGATCCCATAATAATTTAATATAGATTTACAGTGGTAACACTAAAGTATATTTTATTATATGATATGAATAATAAATCATTATAAATAATTTCATTATAAATATGGTGATTATCTCTAAGGTGGACACCCAACTTAATATATGATATTTACAATCTTAATCGAACCATGTCATGTCAATAAATGGAAAAGTCAGCCAGCTGTTTATTATCATGTTAAATATGGTGCCTTTTGCCCCAACATCAGGGGGGCCTTTTAACCTTGAACAAAACTGACAAACATTAACAAGATATATTCAATAATTTTAGCGATTCTTATTTAGAACTTAAATATAATTTTTTTTTAAAAAACATCAAATATTAGATCAAATTTGCACAGAATAAACGTTGTGCTATACTGCCTGCGATTGCTTCAAACATCAGTACATTTCAAGGTGCATCTTGAAAAGCAGATGTTTTATTAAGTGCTGATGCAAGTTTTTGTACCAGCTAGTGGTTTAGAGGAAAATAAAATCAAAGGAGCCTTTTACCCTGTGAAGCCTTTAGCCCCCTTGTACCCTATAAATATCATGAATAATATTTTTTAAAGAATTTGATTTATGTGAGTGATGACGTCATTGATGATATCAAAAATTGCCATTGTTACCAGTAGAAATCTATTTCCTGACATCAAAAATTAGCAGTGGAAATTGAATTGTTGATATCAAGAATTCATATCTTGGGAATAAACAAACGTAAAAATGGCTTGCCATATATGCATGTGCATTTATTTGTTACTCCGCCTACCTTCTCGCGGTTCCTGTGTAGATCTGGGCTGCTCAGTGGTCAGAAGGGCAGCGCAGGAGTCAGCCATCCTGGTGCACATGAAACACAGAGTGTAGCGGCAGTCGTCCGAGCAGATGAGACAGAAGCAGTCAAGACAGAACTGACAGCACAGGTTACAGCAGCGATCCACACAGGGCTCGTCCTTGTGACAGACACAAAGGCAGTTGTCCCCACAGCTCTCCCTGCACTGAGGGCAAGGGCCAGACATTGTACTGCAGTTCAGTCCCATGTTCAGCTAAACAATCTCTGCTGGTCACAGCACCCCTCTGACCAGAGAAACTCCCAAATATGTATTTATGACTGCGTCATTAGGGGACTGCGTGAAAACGGCAATTTGCTTGCTAATTTTAACTTTCCATGTGCTGAGGAAAGGGACGACAGGCCGTGTTTGTTAGCAGTGAGCTTATAAGCCTCAGGGTGGCCCGGGCCACCCCTCCTTCTGTGCTGAGTCAATCATTAGACAGGGTCCCGTGATTAGCAGCTCAACAGAGAACAGTGTTGAGTCTGTCTCCCCTCAGGATGACCGTGAATGGGCTTGCGAAAGAGTCGCCTGGGAGCTCTGTTCTGCGTGCTCGCATAAAATGTGCGTGAATAAATTGGCTAAATGTCCGACTTTTAGCAAATGGGGCATTATAGCCCGCAAGAGATGTCACATTTGAACCAGACTATATGGGCCGCTTTATCTTATCACAAGCAAGGCTGAGATAATGACGACTTGGGGGACATTTATTCACCTTAAGCACAGAACAATGTCTGGAAAATGGATCGAGTATGGGACGCAGGACACGTTTTCTATTCCCGGCTCCACATTTTTTTTTATTGTTGGTCTATGTAAACTAAGTTGACTCAGTCAGTGTTGTTGTTTCAAGGTGAGGATAATTAATTTTTTTGTGTGTAATATGACAACAATGGAACCTTTCCCGTATCTGCCAAGGTTTAAAAAAACAACAACTAAATACTTAATTCATTTTCTAAGTTAATAAATCTCTGGCATTAAATTAATACACATTCCTTACGGAGTGAAGGACGTTTTTTTTTTATTCTTTAGATTATCAGACATTCAATTGGAACATTTGAACCAGAACCATAGAGAATACTTTTTACAGCAAATAACTACACATCTAAAAGACAACTGTATCAAGGGATGAAGCAGAAGCTGATGCAACATTACATTTAAGCATTTGGCAGACGCTTATCCAATTTGACTTGTTTTGCATCCCATTGCTTTCCCTGGGAATTGAACCCTTGATGTTGATGTCGCTACAATATCAGTTAATCCTTCGTAAATTTCACAATTACACAATATAACTGTGCAACATCGGGACCAGACCCTTGTGAAAAACAAGTACAATTAGCATACTTTAAAAAAAAAAAAGTACTTAAGTAAATAATAGACTTAAGTGTGAACTGAATATCATGTTTTCAGACACATTGAAATTGAAATGAAAATATATTATAGTTTAATTGACATTAAATGCAATTAGTTAAACTTAAGAGTACTTTTTGACCCACTTAAGCAGGACTTAAGTACATTTTTATATGTAGTTGTATTATTACATAATTTTCCTATGAAATATGGGTAAAATGTACTGCTGAATATAATGACAAGCATTTACAGTATGGTAAGCTAAGATATACTTTCATGTCATTTTTTTATTTAAATTTGTATGTCATATATTTAAATATATTTGTAATTATTCATTTGCAAAGGTGAATCTGTCATTTTGTAGTACATTTAAAAAAAGCTTTAACTGCCGCTGCCGAACATGATGTGTATCTGATGTGCTTTCACACGCAACTATTTTAGTTATTTTACAACGTTATTTAATTAATTTAAGACTTAGAATTTAACTTAAGAATGCATAATTATAATTATTTGTGCATTGTTTTTTCAAGCGTGAAGAACTCGATTCTGGCGCGAGTCTTTCTGTGCGTCGTTTGTGTGTGTGTGTGTGTGTGTGTGTATGTGTGTGTATATATATATATATTAGTGGTGGGCCGTTATCGTCGTTAACGTGCTGCGTTAACGTGAGACTCTTATCGGGCTATAAAAAAAATATCGCCGTTAATCTATTCTCAAAGTTGGGTTGGGAGCTGGGTCTATACTACGTAAGCTATGATGACTTTCACCTTGATATTTTAGCACGGATGTATACCTAGCCGAATTGCACTGTAGGGGGTGAGAGAACTAGTCTAGTGTATGCCTACTAGTGTTGTCAAAAATATCGATATTTCGATATGTATCGATACTGAAATATCTGAAACGATACAATACTCATTCTCTACAGTATCGATATCAGCTGCGCTCTCCTCTCCTCTCCGACCGACAGCGAGTTGACACGCACCTGCCTCCTCTCATTCAGTCTGGTTAACCCTCTGAACATGGCGAAAGCGTGTTCTGCTGAATTTTTCCTCATGACAGCGTGTTACTATTGGTGTGACCGGTCGGAATTTCGCGCGGGGTTGCACATAACGTTAATTCTACTAATTCCCGCAGATTTCGCCCTCGCATCTGAAGCGCACACACATACCGTAATAAAGCAGCCTCTGACATACAAGTGCAAAAATGAGCTCCTTTTTTATTAATGGTCAAATACACTCAAAAATGTCTCAATGCCCATCTTGGTGAGTTTTAACGTAAACACAGTCGTAACCAGCTCACAGGAACAGTGTTTGGGATCCATGCGTGCGTCAGGTCTTAAAGTGACAGAAGTTATTTATTATTCAAACTACAAAAAGACAAACGATCACTTATGAGCACACATATTCTGAATGCCTTCGGCAGAATTCAAATGAGCCATTTTAATCTAGATTAATTCCAAGATTACAGTGAGATTAATCTAGATAAAAAAAAAATGTATCTATGCCCACCACTAATATATATATACATAAACTTGTACACTATAAGTGCACATTAAATAATATAATTAAGCACACTTCTTTTTCACAGGGGGTGGTTCTTTACACATCACCATATACCAGTAGATGTTGACTTTATTAAATCAAACACGTAAACGTATTTTGACCGTATAACTGAGGAACATCCAAACCAGACCTAGACCCTTCTAGGCCTTATTTAAAGTGTCATGTTGCATTTGGTGACAAACACCACCACAACCAAAGGTATTTTGACATCAATGACTCAAGATCAAGACTCCAACTCAGATTTTAGGCGATAAGTCCTTTCTTGCACAAGAGTGCTGTGCTCACATTTTTGAGTAGTCACCATTGTTTAGCTTCTTTGATATATGTAACTGCAGTGATACCATGAATCAATAATGGCGAGATAAACAAAATAAGAGAACTTGGAAATGTCACAATGCTCATTTAAAAGCCTTTTAATCATTAAAAAACATGTGGAAAATTAGATATGGCGATCATGATGAAAACGGAGAGGTTCCCACACACCTCAGTCAGCAACACACACATACACGAACAGACTCTCCCCACAGTTCACAAATCAACACACAAGGACATGACAGGTGAATCACTATAAAGCCGAAGTGACCTTGACTTCTCCGGTAGCATAGTCTGAGCAGTAAAAGCCTGTAGTGTGCTATTGTGGGCCCTCGGGCATCCATTAGTGAATGACATGACACATCTGTGAGATACGAGGGCATGCTGGAGATGATGGAGGCCAGCTGACAGGTCTCAGCATAGCGGCATCCCATTTGCGGTAGACTCACCTGTACAAATGCCTGTGCCTCACATTCACATGGGAATAAATCACGTCTCTGTCTCATTACCTTATTCATGCTGTAGGGAATTACACCCAGTGGTGACTCTCGTTTATCCAGCTCTCTACACTGGCAGCGACGCGCCAAGGGGCGGATCTCTGATTTCATGACTATATACATCAGTGCATGTTGAAAAAAAAGCACAAAATGTCAACACACTGTTGGTTCAAAATATACCTTGCAAACATATAACAGCACATTCATTGTTATTTCAGTCAGGGTCCTATATTAGCTAGAAGCATATGTAGCAGGCTACAGCTGTCTGGCCAAATGGCAATTCATTTGCGGTGCTGTGAGCCAATCGCGATGGTCGAGTCCCTATATATAAATCGGGACTTTTCGTTTGACAAGTTACGTCATCGACACGCGACTGTTGTCCTGTTTACCTGCCGGCCTATCTGTCTGATGTCTGTCTTGGTCTGCCTGGGTCATCTATTCGATCCTAGCGTTACCGAATCCCCGTTGCTGTAGTAGCCCTGTTAGCAGCTAAAGTTGTGCCCGGTTATTGGTGACCAGAGCCTGGGGCCGTGACTGGATGCTGTTTCACAAAGGTATGTGACTACGATAATCATTAGATAAATGTTACGGTGAGATGCGTTTACAAGTAGACACTTTTTGTATTTCAGGAGAGGCTTTATAGCCGGGGTGTAGCGGCCAGCGGGCGACATCAGCGCCGAACGCCTGCTGCTTTGCTTACGTTTTTTATTCCTATTTGTTTACGTATATCATTGGATCATGTCAACAACTGTGGCTGCCTTTTTCACCCGGGACCTAGAATAAGTGGAACCGAGGTTTGCTTACATTAATCGGCAGCTTCCTGGTGAGCTCGGTCTTCCTGTTAGACCGTGAACTGGTTTCATTCAGCATCATATGACCAGTTTCATGGTTTAAGTGTGGAGTGTTGGATGGACTGACACCATTAACTGTTATTATTTTGGTCTATATTTTATAGGCTCAGTGTTTTGTGTGTTTATTTAAACTCTTGTAGGGAGGCTTTTTGTTTGCTGCTGATATACATGAGTATTATTCTGATTCATTTGGGTTGATTATTGATTTGTTTTGTCTACCCCGATCAAAGATCGTTAAGCCAGACGGCATTTTTTTGCCCCATTGTGCTGGCTGGGCTATGATAGTTTGTTTGTTTAATTTGTATTTTGCTTTGTGATTCAATTGCTATCCATATCTTTAACCCTAGTACCATCTTGGGTTTAACAGTGTTTTGCAATTGTTGTGTGTGGTTGTGGTTGATTTTCACGTGCTTGTCTTTTGTCTAGGTGCTGAAGACCGCCAGTGGGAACAGTGCCCCTTGTGGTGGTGGGTCCCTTGGTGTGTGCAGTGGCGGTGCGTTCACCAAATGTGATCATTTCCCTTGCGGTGTGTGTGAAATTTATCACGTGTGAGTGGGGTGTTGTGTTATGGACGATCATTGCTCGGGCCACTAGCCTCCCACTGGTAAGTTTCAGCCCTAGCTTCACCTCGTGTGTGTGTGTGTGTACATTGTGATTAGAGTATACTGTGTTTGTTATTTGATTTGGTGTCAATTACATTCTATTCTCTGTGAAATTCGTACTATGTTTGTTGTGAAATCTTGAATGTTTGGAGTGACTCTGGAGTGTATGGCTCCATGGGTTGTACATTTTTATAAAAAGTAAAAAGAGAAATTAAAATATTATTTTTGTACTTGACCACTGTCTCTGGCTGATCCTTGCACGAACCTGAGTGTCTTGTTAGCGAAAAACCATTAAATCTTTGGGTGTAAGTCCCATCGTGGCGTAGTCTGCTATTTGTCTGGGTCTAAGCCCAGCTATATATATATATATATTCCCCCTGCCACATTTGGCGTATAGTCGGCAGGGTCGCTTGGTAAAGCCAGAGACGTGTTCCAGTTTTTTTGTTGTTGTTTGCATTGTTTTTTGTTTTCTTCTTTCTCATTATAAGCAAAGCAGCAGCTGTTCTTCGGTCAATCACTAAAGAGGCAGGTAAGGCGGGGAGTGCGTTTGGTTTTTCTTTCTGCCAATTGGACTGTGTAGTACCAAAAATATGCAACAGGGGGTGGCTGAAGGGAATGAGTTACAGGAGTTGAGGGACTTGATAGCTCACCTGAAAGCTGATAATGAGCGTCTACGTCAGACCCCAGGCCCTGCTCCTGCTCCGGGCCCTGTCCTTATTCCTGCTCCTATCCCGGTACCAGAAAGGTTAGTTTTTGTCCCACGTGATAGAAAATGCCCTCTGTTTAGTGGTAGGGCAAGCCCTAAGTTGGGGGAGTGGATTGAGGAAGCGGAAGCTTGCATGAGAGCACGACATTTGACTCGTGCTGATCAGGCATTCTTTCTCTATGATCATCTAGAGGGGGAGGCTCGGGATGAATTAAAATACCGTCCTAGTGCAGATCGAGCAGACCCAGATAGGATATTTGCTGTGTTGCGTGAGGTGTATGGCTGCACTGCTTCATATGTAGCCCTGCAGGAATCCTTTTTTTTAAGAAGGCAACAGGAAGGGGAATCCCTGCAGGAGTTCTCCCTTGCCTTGCTGAGCCTTATGGCGAAAGTTAAGGAGAGTGCGCCTGAGAGTATGTCCAACGCGGAGGCACTGCTAAGGGATCAGTTTGTGGAGCATGTCCTTGATGGGGCTCTGCGTCGTGAACTCAAGCAGATGGTACGCCGGCAGCCGACCGCTACTATTTTAGAAGTAAGGAGTGAGGCTATTAGATGGGAGCGGGAAGGCTTACCGGGAGGTATGAGAGGTCGTAGCTACTCTGTTCCATCAGCATTGGGGATTCAGTATCGGGTTCAAGGCAGTTCCCAGCCGGTGGCTCTGGTGCCGGCTGCTTCTGAACTAAGTGAGATCAGGGATTTGTTGAAGTGTCAACAAGAGCAGCTGAAAAATCAACAAGATCAATTACAGAAGCTTACCCAGAGTCTGTCCCTCTTACAAAATCCTCCCCAACGCAATCGCTTCCCCCGTGATGCCGTTAAGACATGCAGGCGTTGCCAGCAGCCTGGCCACTTGGCTTGGGAGTGTGATGGGGTTCGTGTCCCTGCTCGCTTTCCACTCCCTGCTCAGGCCCCGCGGGACTTTAGTAACCAATCTCGTGCCAATACGATGTCGGAAAACTAGTGCCCACCGAACTGCAGAGCCACCGTTCGGGTGGGGCTACTATTGGCTCAGGGTTTGGGTTACAAGAGTCGAAGGGTGCCTCAAAATTGATGTCGTCTTGCCCTCATCTTGATGTGCTATTTGGGGGAGTTAAGGTACCTTGCCTGCTTGACACTGGGTCTATGGTGTCAACTGTCACTGAAAGTTTCTTTCGTCAGAACTATGAACCATGGGGTCAAGAGCGGCTCCACTCTTGTCATTGGTTGCAGCTTAGGGCTGCCAATGGACTGGCCATCCCTTATCTTGGCTATTTGGAGTTGGATGTCGAACTTTGTGGGAAATTAATGCCCAATTGTGGGGTATTGGTAGTTCGTGATCCTCCTAACAGCCAGCCCCATCCGGTCCCTGGTGTGCTAGGGATGAACGTGATCCGCAAGTGTTACCAGGAGCTGTTTGGGGCGCATGGCACAGCTTTCCTTGACTTGCCCTTAGTGCTGGAGGCTCCATCACCCGTGTTGCAGGCGCTACAACAATGTTATAGTTGCAGCATCCAGGTACCTAGTTCTGCCCCTGGCATGGTTAGGGTCAGAGGTAGGAAGGCTTGTCGTATTCCAGGTGGAGTAATAAAGTTGGTGGCAGCCACCTGTTCCGAACAGTTTTCAGGGTCCATGGTGCTCTTTGAGCCTTTGGCCTCTGGCCTACCTGTTGGCTTATTGGCCTCTCCTGCTCTAGTCCAGGTTAATCGGGGTACAGCCTACATACCCATAGTCAATGTAAATTCTACTGACGTCTTGCTTTTTCCACGTACTATTGTAGGCACGATTGATCATGCTCGCATTGTTAGCCTGCCAGCAGGGGTCACTGAAATACCCCCCGTTATTGCTACGGTGTCATCCCAGCTTGTTAGTCCTTCTGTGCCGGACCAGATAGAGGTCTTAGATTTGTCCTCACTGCCCACTGATGATCAAGGATCAGTGAGGGAATTGTTGTACAGGTATAAGGATGTCTTTTCGGCCTATGACATGGATTTGGGCTGCACCAATTTGCTTGCTCATGATATCCCTCTTGTGGAGGATACTCCGATCCGTCAACGCTATCGTCGGATACCTCCTTCAGAGTACGAGGTAGTGAAAGAACACATTAATCAACTGCTTGAGGCAAACATCATACGAGAGAGTTGTAGTCCTTATGCGTCCCCAATTGTCCTAGTTAAAAAGAAGGATGGTAGCCTGCGCATGTGCGTAGACTACCGCCAGCTAAATAACAACACTAGGAAGGACGCATTCCCTCTTCCTCGTATTGAGGAATCGCTTGATGCATTGACCGGGGCTCGTTGGTTCTCCACTTTGGACCTGGCCAGTGGGTACAACCAGGTCCCAGTGGCAGAAGTGGATAAGCCTAAGACGGCTTTTTGTACGCCCTTTGGGCTGTTTGAGTGGAACCGGATGCCCTTCGGGCTCTGCAATGCCCCCAGCACCTTTCAGAGGTTAATGCAGCGTTTATTTGGAGATCAACAATGCCAATCGTTGCTTTTATATCTTGACGATATTGTGATCTTCTCCTCTACCGTAAAACAGCATCTGGAGAGGCTGGAAGTGGTGCTGGGGCGGCTGCAGCGAGAGGGGCTGAAGGCGAAGCTCTCCAAATGTGCCTTTTTCCAGCAACGGGTTCAATATTTGGGCCATGTGATCTCTGACCAGGGTGTAGCCACTGACCCGGGAAAGATTGAGGTGGTCGTTGGTTGGCAGGCCCCCACTACCATCTCAGAGCTCCGTTCTTTTTTGGGGTTTGCGAGCTATTATCGCCGTTTTGTGCAAGGGTTCGCAAAGTTGGCCGCCCCGTTACATCGTTTGGTGGCTGCTCAAGGGAACATCAAGTCAAAACGGAAGTCTGAGCGGGAAAATATTGGTAGGTGGAGCGACGAGTGTAGGGATAGCTTTGAAGCTCTAAAACATAAGCTGACCACAACACCAGTGCTGGCGTATGCTGACTTTTCCCTTCCATTTATTTTGGAGGTTGATGCAAGTTATGGTGGTCTGGGAGCGGTGCTCTCCCAAGAGCAACAAGGCAAGGTGCGGCCAATAGCATATGCCAGTCGGGGGTTGAAGCCTACAGAGCGTAATATGCAAAATTACAGCTCCATGAAACTGGAGTTTCTGGCCCTTAAGTGGGCCATGACAGAGAAATTTCGTGAATATTTGTTGGGTCACAAATGTATCGTCTTCACGGACAATAACCCACTTAGTCATCTAACATCGGCAAAGCTGGGTGCCACCGAACAGCGTTGGGCAGCCCAGCTTGCTGCTTTTGACTTCGAGTTAAAATACCGTTCTGGTAGGAATAATAGGAATGCAGACGCTTTGTCTCGCCAACATCCCACGGGCCCTTTGGAAATGCAAGCGATGCTCTCTGGCACACCTTTGCCTAAACCACTCCAGCAGGTATTGTCCCTGGGAGATGTGGAGGCAGCGCAGGCGACCATCACTGCCTTGCCCTGCCGTTGGCCAGCTGAGGTCTCACTCCTCCAACAAGATG
The DNA here is from genome assembly GCF_949357685.1 of Gobio gobio. Taxonomy (NCBI): domain Eukaryota; kingdom Metazoa; phylum Chordata; class Actinopteri; order Cypriniformes; family Gobionidae; genus Gobio; species Gobio gobio. The sequence continues at coordinate 38,849,732 of NC_137097.1, read as the reverse complement.
ACCCTGCTATTAGAGAACTCTGGCGGTTTTGGCGACGTAAACAGCGGCCTAACTCCGAGGAACGGAAGCAGGTGTGCCCAACTGTGTTGGCTTGGCTTCGCCAGTGGGATCGGCTACTGGAAACGGGCGAGGTTTTATATCGCCAAGTACTGCGCCCTGATGGAAAAGAGGCAGTGCTTCAATTATTGCTGCCCGCCTCATTAAAACAGGATGTGCTGACTCAAGTTCACCAGGAGCACGGCCATCAGGGGGTGGAGAGAACACTGGAGTTGCTGCGCCAACGGTGTTTTTGGCCGGGTATGTCCACGGAAGTGGCACAGTGGTGTCAGGCATGTGAGCGATGCCAGCTTGCCAAGGACTCTCAACCTGTGGCCCAAAGCTTCATGGGGCATTTGTTGGCCTCGCAGCCGAATGAGATTCTGGCCATTGATTACACCACCCTGGAGCCTGGTAGGACAGGGGTGGAAAACGTCTTAGTGATGACTGACGTTTTCAGTAAGTACACTTTGGCAGTTCCCACCCATGACCAGCGTGCTCCCACTGTGGCTCGTGTATTGGTGACCGAATGGTTTTCCAAGTTCGGGGTTCCTTCTAGGATTCATTCTGATCAGGGCCGTAGCTTTGAAAGTGCCCTGATCCAGCAGCTATGTGGTCTTTACGGCATTAAAAAGACTCGAACAACCCCATATCATCCGTCTGGCAATGGTCAGTGCGAGAGATTTAATAGGACCCTTCACAACTTGTTGCGGACCCTGCCTGTGTCGAGGAAGAGGGACTGGCCGTCCTGTTTACCACAGGTACTCTACTGCTATAACACTACCCCCCACCAGTCCACTGGAGAGTCTCCATTCTTTCTCTTGTTCGGGCAGGAGCCTAGATTACCAGTTGATTTTCTTTTGGGTAGGGTTCAGGATCCGGTTGGTGGTACGGTTCATGAGTGGGTGCAGGAACATCAGGCCCGACTACAGGTTGCATTTCAGGGGGCCAGAGAGCGGTTGGACATAGCGGCCCTACGCCGGAAAAGGAACTATGATCGACACGTTCGAGATGCTCCACTGGTGGAGGGTCAGCAGGTGTTTTTGCGTAACTTCAACATCCGTGGACGCCATAAGATTTGCGACCTGTGGAGCCCAGTGGTGCATCAAATCTTGAGGGCACCTAAGGGTGGTGGGTCGGTTTATACGGTGGCACCCGTAGCCGACCCTAACAGGGCTCGTCATGTGCACCGCTCTCTCCTGAAGGCTGTGGTACAGAACCCTTCCTCTGCCCCAGTCAGCCTAGGTGAACCTAGTTCCGCTAATCCCTCTTTTTCGCCCCGGCCTATTGATGATGATGCTTATTGTGACTCTGACCTGATGGCTTGGAGATATGAAGAACCTGCCGTGCTTGGCTTGTCAGACATCAGTAGACCGGTCGTCATAGCTAGTCCAGAAGTACCCCTTCAGTATTTACCTCCAGGTATATCCCTGCCAGAACCTAGTTCTTTAGCACCGTCATCTCATCCTGAATTGACGGATGATTTAACCAACTCTTTGGCAGTTCTTCCTTCGGGGTGCTTGGATACTGGGGAGGTGACCAGACGAAAAACATCCCGGTCCACGGCTGGAAAACACTCTAATATTCATCATTTGCCATAACATGTACGAGTTTCGGTTACTGAGGTCTTCCAGGCCTGTGAATCAGTGTGTATTTTCGGCTCTAAATGCTGGAGCCACCACCTAGCGTCGTAGTGTTGTAATGGGGTTTTCTTTTAATCGTTGGGGCAACGATTTAGAAAGGGGGGGCAGATTGTAGCAGGCTACAGCTGTCTGGCCAAATGGCAATTCATTTGCGGTGCTGTGAGCCAATCGCGATGGTCGAGTCCCTATATATAAATCGGGACTTTTCGTTTGACAAGTTACGTCATCGACACGCGACTGTTGTCCTGTTTACCTGCCGGCCTATCTGTCTGATGTCTGTCTTGGTCTGCCTGGGTCATCTATTCGATCCTAGCGTTACCGAATCCCCGTTGCTGTAGTAGCCCTGTTAGCAGCTAAAGTTGTGCCCGGTTATTGGTGACCAGAGCCTGGGGCCGTGACTGGATGCTGTTTCACAAAGGTATGTGACTACGATAATCATTAGATAAATGTTACGGTGAGATGCGTTTACAAGTAGACACTTTTTGTATTTCAGGAGAGGCTTTATAGCCGGGGTGTAGCGGCCAGCGGGCGACATCAGCGCCGAACGCCTGCTGCTTTGCTTACGTTTTTTATTCCTATTTGTTTACGTATATCATTGGATCATGTCAACAACTGTGGCTGCCTTTTTCACCCGGGACCTAGAATAAGTGGAACCGAGGTTTGCTTACATTAATCGGCAGCTTCCTGGTGAGCTCGGTCTTCCTGTTAGACCGTGAACTGGTTTCATTCAGCATCATATGACCAGTTTCATGGTTTAAGTGTGGAGTGTTGGATGGACTGACACCATTAACTGTTATTATTTTGGTCTATATTTTATAGGCTCAGTGTTTTGTGTGTTTATTTAAACTCTTGTAGGGAGGCTTTTTGTTTGCTGCTGATATACATGAGTATTATTCTGATTCATTTGGGTTGATTATTGATTTGTTTTGTCTACCCCGATCAAAGATCGTTAAGCCAGACGGCATTTTTTTGCCCCATTGTGCTGGCTGGGCTATGATAGTTTGTTTGTTTAATTTGTATTTTGCTTTGTGATTCAATTGCTATCCATATCTTTAACCCTAGTACCATCTTGGGTTTAACAGTGTTTTGCAATTGTTGTGTGTGGTTGTGGTTGATTTTCACGTGCTTGTCTTTTGTCTAGGTGCTGAAGACCGCCAGTGGGAACAGTGCCCCTTGTGGTGGTGGGTCCCTTGGTGTGTGCAGTGGCGGTGCGTTCACCAAATGTGATCATTTCCCTTGCGGTGTGTGTGAAATTTATCACGTGTGAGTGGGGTGTTGTGTTATGGACGATCATTGCTCGGGCCACTAGCCTCCCACTGGTAAGTTTCAGCCCTAGCTTCACCTCGTGTGTGTGTGTGTGTACATTGTGATTAGAGTATACTGTGTTTGTTATTTGATTTGGTGTCAATTACATTCTATTCTCTGTGAAATTCGTACTATGTTTGTTGTGAAATCTTGAATGTTTGGAGTGACTCTGGAGTGTATGGCTCCATGGGTTGTACATTTTTATAAAAAGTAAAAAGAGAAATTAAAATATTATTTTTGTACTTGACCACTGTCTCTGGCTGATCCTTGCACGAACCTGAGTGTCTTGTTAGCGAAAAACCATTAAATCTTTGGGTGTAAGTCCCATCGTGGCGTAGTCTGCTATTTGTCTGGGTCTAAGCCCAGCTATATATATATATATATTCCCCCTGCCACACATATCTTTGGATATACACTGTTACACTGCTGGATATACATATTGAAGTCAGGCAAGCTCTGTTTAAAACCTGTTTTCGCTCTTGAATGAACTGCTTCTTCCACTGGTAGCTGTAAAATGCTTTGGATAAAAGTGTCCGCTTAATTAATACATCTAAAGTTTTTAGTGATCATGGCCCGTGATAAAACTTCTCATAAATGCTCTTAAGAATAGTCTAGATTTGATTTAAAGTGTCAAAACATTCTTAGTAAAAAGTAGGACTTATCTAAGAGTAGGAGACTTTTATAAGGACGCTAAAAGCAACTTTCAGCAAAGTCTAAGACTGATTCTCAAGTGCTGACTGAGGTGGCACTTAAGTGTTGCGAACTAAGGACTACAATGATATCAACCCAAAATGGCCACCATTTTCAACCACTGAATCAGCCAATTGTGGGCCTGCAAGGATGAATTCATGGCAGCATGACACCATTTATTTAATGTTATTATAATAAAATAATTTAATTAAGATTGAAACTTTAATATTTACATTTATTTTCAAAAATGGCTTTGCATTGTGCAAAATGATCACAAACTAGTACTGATGGTGTGAAATTATTTTCTATTGAGATATGTCTCCTCATTTATAGTTGGAGCAATGATGTGAATATGAGATCCCTCAATGACTCCAGGGAAGTACGAAATTCTCATAAAAGTGACTTAATTTTGCTGTATGGTTTGAAGATCAGTTGGAAAGTTGAAATTAACTGCCACACAGTAGTGGCCAAAAGAGATTTCCGGCACAGGAAAATGTACATATTAACCCTTTAATCTATTATTATTATTTAAAAATGTGTTAAAGATTATGGAAGCATATTGCATAGTTTTATTGGTGTCAATTGTTTTAGTTGCGATAACATAAAAAATATGCCAAATTGTGCGAACATACAACAAAAAGTATCTTGTTTGATTCCCTGCCTAGGTCAGTTGCCACGTTCTGCAATTTTGTCTCATTCACCTCGATTAGGGGGATGTCTTCATCGAATTCTTTCATTCTGATTTTAGCCTTGCCTGATCCCAGTAGCAGTCTTGAAAACATCTGTACGACCATTTTCGACAGCTTGATCGCAGGTACAGGTCTTTAAATGGTGATGAATACCGTCAGCACTCCATAAGAGAGTAGGATTCGCCAAAGGGACTCTCAGTGGATTCTGTCAGAAGTCAATGATGGTGATGGCCAGAGATTGTGGATATTAATACATTGTTCTATGGTTTTCGGGAGGACGGATTTTTTTCACTGCATGATCTTCCACCAAGTGTCACCAGAGATTTTGTCAACTAGACTCTCCCCTGTGAAGGCCTTACCCACTCGACATCCAGAGGCACAAATCCTCAACAAATCCGTCTTCATACCAGCATGATGAATCCAATCTTCAACAAGATTAAATATTTTGAATGTTCTGATCCAATCTGACTTCTGACCTGTAATGCTGCCTGAATCATAATCATATACTGTTCGTTTGTTGGCCAGAGGAGAACTGCTCCCCGTCTCCGACTGAGCCTGGTTTCTCCCAAGGTTTTTTCTCCATTCTGTCACCTGATGGAGTTTTGGTTCCTTGCCACTGTCAGCTCTGGCTTGCTTAGTTGGGGACACTTAATATTCAACAATATTATTGATCTGACTACATTGACACCATTGTATGAGAACTGAACTGAGCTAGACGATGACATCACCATTTTCTCCAGAGCTACTGTATAGACAGATTAAGGGGGGGGGGGGGGGGGGGTGTATGCTGTGCTTGTTAAAGACTTGGATTCCAGTCCTAAACATGGACAAAGTAAAAAAAATGTATGTGCCAAAAATACTCCTTCCGGTTTCTCATAAGTTTCGGAAAGTTTTTTTCGAGTATGGGTCTATCTGACGTTAGATAGGGCGGAATGTCCTTGTACAGTCCGTACGGGCTCTTCTCCCGGAAGGGCGCGTGCGCGAGAGAAGACGCTTTAGGGAAGCCGACTAAAGATGCCCTACTATTCCATTATTTTTCAATGTAAACACGCACTAGTCTGACGTGCAAAGCCATTTCGCTTGCTACTGCTAACATTAAAGCCGCTAAGCAAGCAAGTATAAGTTCCAGTACATACCATTGAGACGTCCTGCTGTAGTCGTCGTTGCTGCTTCTCCTGTTCAATTTCAGCCTCTAGATCTGATTCTGGATTATATATGTATGGCTAAATCTGACTGATCTCAATGGTTTATTTAGGATAAAGTTTTTTCTCCACGTTTAAGGATGTCAGAGCTTTCAGACGCTCTCAACGCAATAGCTGTGCACGCTCGTCATTCTCTAGCTCCGCCCACACGGTACGCCCCCAGCCGCTCGTTTTTTTCGGAAAGACTCGGTACAGCGTATCTTTCTTTTATAAATATAATTCAACTAAAGACTTTTCGGAGATATGAAGGATGCAATACTACTCTATAGGTACTCAAGATTGTTTCACCCCCCCCTTTAACTTAACAACGGATTGAATCAACACTGAACTTACTTAAAGGGATAGTTCACCCAAAAATGAAAATTACCCCATGATTTGCTCACCCTCGAGCCATCCTAGGTGAATATGACATTTTTCTTTCAGACGAATACAATCAGAGTCAATGTTTTTGTGAAAGAAAAATATCCATATTTAAAACTTTATAAAGTAAAATATCTAGCTTCCGACAGACCACCTTCCATAATCAACTTACGAACTGGAGTAACTATGACGTTGGATGTAAGCATTTTGAACTGCGAGAGGCGTTACATTTTCTGCGTAAGTTGAATACAGAAGGCAGTCCACCGGAAGCTAGATATTTTACTTTATAATGTGTTAAATATGAATATTTTTCTTACAAAAACCCATCGCTTCGCTTCATAAGGCCTTTATTAACCCCCTGGAGCTGTGGATTACTTTTATAATGGATGGATGCACTTTTTTGAGCTTCAAATTTTGGGCTGCCATTCACTGCCATTATAAAGCTTGGATTAGACAGGGCATTTTTTAATATAACTCTGATTGTATTCGTCTGAAAGAAGAAAGTCATATACCGGTACACCTAGGATGGCTTGAGGGGGAGTAAATCATGGGCTAATTTTCATTTTTGGGTGAACTATCCCTTTAAGCAAAAACAAACTTTGTTGCATTATTTTCCTGTTAACACTGTGAAGCTGCTTTGAAACCATCTGTATTGTAAAGAGTGCTATATAAATAAAGGTGACTTGACTTTTTCGATGGTGATCTCTTCAGTGTCTGTTTGTAGGTCTCTTAGGCCTCTTCTACATCAAAGTCATACGTGTTAGTCAGGTCTGGTTGGTTAAGTGCACATGCAATATAATTAAACACACTTCTTTTTCTCAAGGGCCACCACCAATACTGCAGAATAGGACATTTCAGCCATAATATTAGAATTGCTACAACTTCATTTACTTACTTATGTGTATTGATTATATCTATTAGGTGGAGACCAGAAACATTATGAGATGAATTTGATATAACAACTAGGGTTTATTAAAATACATTGCAAATGACAGATATAAAGAGCCATGCAGGGTATCAAAAATAGAAGCAATGCTTCCATGAACACGGCTTCATTGATTGTAATAAGACTGATTTTGTTTTGATGCATCATGACATACCACATTTAGGCATAGTATTACACTCTCTGAATTCTCTGGGGTAACAAGGGGACCTAGACAATCAGGTCATTGATGACCATTTGATCAAACGGAGTCCAACGGTTTTATTATTGTGGTAATATTGTGAAACAATCTGAATAAATTAAGGAGTAGGCCTGTGTGTCTCTGTGCAGCTATGCTAATGTTGCATTGTCTGGAGCTGAAATGTATTTAAGGATAATCAATCATGAGATACAGGTGTGATTAAAGTTATGTAATGCACTCTTTCGCTCTGCCCTGCTCCACCTATGAGGAGTGAATGGATTTCTGCACTGATAATTACACTTCTCCAGCCATTCCCTTTCTCAGACATAAAAATAGAGGAGACACAGAGCGTGAAACGGGAGAGAGAGAGAGAGAGACAGAGAGTGAGCGAAAGAGAGCAAGAGGGGGTAACTAACAATTTATTTCAGCTCTCCATTGAGATTGAGATGAGATTAAAGATACTGTTTCGGTGCTCACAATTACCGTAGCATCTCACACTCCACAGCCATTCCATTAGCTGACTTCAAATGTAGAGTGTTCACTTTCTTTGAAGTCTAAAAAAAACATAGAATAAATAAGTTTTGACATCTACACTATATCTCTAAAGTTTGGACACAGTTATGTTGAATTAACTTGATTTTACTTAACATTTTTAACATTAGATATTTGAATATGTGACAAATACAAATGTTGACTATGTATCAATTTATCTGCAAAATTTACTTTTAAAACTTTTAAGAAAATATCTCTTGCAAAGTGCACTTTTAAAAGTGTTTTTAAAAAACTTTTGTGATTTTGAATACACTGCAAGTGAACATGAACAATTAAACACACTTCTTTTTTTTCTTTTTTTTACCAAGGGTAGGCTTGTCCAAATATGTGACTGGATTATGTGATTGGAAATGTAATTCATGGGAAATTATTTAATCATCAGAAACCCACGTTTGATTTTTCACAGGTTGCACAGAGAAATTATGCTATAGAGGCTGCGGTCTTTAGTGTCTTTGTTAGCACAACCGCTTCCCACAACTGAGACCACGATTCAAATCCTGCTCCGAGCGGGTTACATTTGGTGCCGACCCGGATGGGATTTAGGAGGGGGAGTGTAACGGACGTAGGCCAGTAAGAGCTGTGATTGTAAACCTCACTCACCTGGCCTCAAGAAGCACGCTAGCAACTGTCACTATAGAGGCTGCGGCCGTCCTTGTTAGCACACCTGCCTCGCACGATGGAGACCACAGTTCGAATCCCACTTGGAGCAGGTCAAGTAGGACCGGTTATACACATGTGAACCAAACTGATTTGCAGAAAGATGTTCTAAAATGAAAATATCAAGAAATCAGCTTGCAATGGCAAATAAACATCTTTCATTCTCTGCAATGTCAAAAAAGACACCAGAGTCGGTGGCTAGAAGGACATTGAGGGCAAGTTATTTGACATCAGTGAATCTAACAGCTGGGACATGTTCATATTTTTTTGTTTTATTTTTTGTTTTTTAGTTAGACACAACTCATGAAAAAGGGTCTGTCTGGACATCTGGTCACCATATTCAAATTGCACACAGCTGCATCCGTGTTTGCATGGACAATAACATTACAGATGACTGGAATCAAGCACATGAATTTAAACAGTACTATGGTGATTATGAAAACAATAGATTTCAGTTGGTTTCTCTGGGCAGTCTGTCATTCCACATTCAGGATGCATACAATGTACAATCCTTAAGAGTTTACTTAGTAAAAAAGTGTGTTAGTTTAGAGCTGCTGCCAGCAGTAGGATGACAACGAAAAGGTGAAATATAGCAGAGAGCCCTGTGTAACCAGACGTTCTAGCATTTGGATTGGCAACAAGCCGTCAAGACGCTCATATTTTATCCCACTGTTCCTACAGGTTGTGCTCCAGAATTCAATGTCTTTCCATCACATCTGTCAAAAGAGCAAAAAGTGGGAGGTAATTGGTGGTTGCGGTTCGAAGGGTGTGTGCTTGTATTATATGGCATGAGGTCCAATTAAAAAACTGTGGTGTACTTTTAACTTAATAGTGCACACTAACTAAAAGATTTTAAAATAGGAGTAGAAAATGGAGTAGGTGCATGTTTAGAAAACTGCAAGAAAAATTCAGTGACTATTTGAAAGAATGTTTCAAATGGAAAAGTAATATCAAATTATATTATGGCCTGAAGCTCTTATTATTTGTGCCAAATGTATTGTGATCTTTAGAAAAGCACTTTGTATATTAAAGTGCTTTTAAGAATGATTCCAATTTTTCATTACTCATAAAGTGTGACAGGATGTGTAGGTTTTAAATTAATTTAAACCCAATGAATAAGGTATTTAAAAAATAACCAGCAAACTACTTAGCTGGGACAAAATAATTGTCTGTTGGTTAGAACATGTGGTAAAGCTTTTTGTAATTTAACTGTTCTTGTACAACAGTTTAAATTAAAAAAGGCTCAACAAAAAAAAGGAAGAAGAAGAAGAAGAAGAAGAAGAAGAAGAAGAAGAAAAAGCCTTGCCATACTGTAGCAACTGGTCTGTATAACATCAATCTCACTCATACCTTATAACATACATACTGTAGCCTATATATTTTAGGTACTCACTTTACCCACATCACTTATGGTATCCTTGATTTCTAGTGCAATTTGGATATCAGTCAAATATATCATATCATCAGTTGCACTATACGGCGTCTACACTGGATGATTGCATGTTAACTCCCAAGCCCTCCTCGCATAACAGCCCATAATCCCGCCTTTGTGGACAGATTTGGGCACGAAGGTCTCAGGTGTGAGCCCAATTTTTTTTTTAAATAAATGTGATATCACCATAAATTCTATCAATTTGTGTCTTTTTTGTGATTTCTGGGGTATTAATGAATGTATTTACCTCTAAAAGTACCATATTTTTATGTAAAATATGCTTATTTTTATGTTATATTTAATCTTTCTTTAACTTCAGTAAAAAAAAAAAAAGTGGTGACTTTGGTGACCTCTGGTGACATATGATGGTATAAAAATATTAAAAAAGCTAAAATATCAATAGCCACTAGATAGCAATAGAACTCAATGCCTGCATATAGGCTGAACTCTGTAAACCAATTTTTTAAAGGGGTCATATAATGGTACATGCACTTTTACAAGTTGATTGTACAGAAATGTGTGTTGGCAGTGCCTGTACACAACCATCCTATAATGATAAAAATCCATCCAGTGTTTTTTTAAATCTCCTTATATGTTTTCCCCTGTCTCAAATCGAGCCGTCTGACCGTGTGACGTCACACGGTCGGACACCCCTCCCACGATTGTTAATAGACAGCAGCGTTTCAACACAGACCCGCCCTGAGTGAGCTGTCATCAGTCCGCCATTGTTGATACGCTGGAGCAGAATGGCGTCTAAGCGATTGTGGTGTTCTGTTCTTCGGTGTAATAACGAACACAGCAGTCATTTTGATGTTCCTAAATCCGAACCGCTGAAGACGCAGTGGCTGAGTTTTGTTTTCGAAGGGAATATTCCCCCTGATCAACGTCAATGCTTTCATGTTTGCGCGAATCATTTCTCACCAGACTGCTTTATAAACGAGGGTCAGTATAAAACAGGTTTTGCTAAGAAGCTGCTCCTGAAAAAAGGATCGCTACCAACTATTCGTGTTCCTGCTGCACCTCCAGAAGAAGTGAGTGTAACGTTTTATTAACCTTTATATTAATCTTTGCAAATCGCTTGCACGTTTCACGATGAATGCGGCTAAAGTTTACAGGGTAAGTTACATTACGGCATAATTTCAATGTATGACGTTCTCAATATAATTCATAATCACACGTTTATAATGTACAGCGCGTTACGGTTATTGTGTTATTACAAACTGTGTACGCTGGTGATAAAGTTAACGTGGTAACAATGAACTAACATTCGTATCTCACTATGCTACCCTGCCAGTAACATTACATACAAAGATAGATCAAAGTGACATTACGTTAACCAACCATTCAGAAACGTTATAAACGTCAGAAACCTTAATTGTCGAACTTCGTTGGAGCCGTCATCTTGTTCCGAGTCCAACTCCGGTTCAAATTGTGTCCTCAGAGAGACTCCCGTTGCCATTTCTCCAAAATATACCCTCAACTGTTGTCACAGCAACACTCCACATGTGTTGTGTTAAAACGCCCCACAGAACAGAGGGGTGGGGTGAGCAAAGCTCATTATCATTTAAAGTCACATGCACTGAAATGGCTTGAGCTGTTTTTGACCAGGTAAAATGAGTGTTTTCTTACAATACTAATGATAATTTTTAATTAAAGTATATTACAAACTTTTCATTTAGACACTAAAGAATCATATTAACTTGTACAAAAATGGCATTATATGACCCCTTTAAAGGTCCCATGGCATGAAATTTTCATTTTATGAGGTTTTTCAACATTAATATGAGTTCCCCTAGCCTGAATATTGTCCCCAAGTGGATAGAAATGTTGATCGGTGTAAAACCGAGTTCTGGGTGTCTTTCTCTGCCTTTGAGAAAATGACAGGTCAGACTAGCCAATCCTGAAGTCTCCTGTTATGAAGTCAAAACAGGAACGGTTACCTCCCTTTCCTCCGCCCAGAGAATCTGGCACGCCCATGCGAGCGCTATATTTGTCCACGAGAGATCATGGCTTGCGAACGAGTGAATGCTGGCAATTTCTCAGTGTTTGGATGTACAAATGAAAACATAAGTCTTTTTTCAGTTCCTTCTGATCTGTGATCAGTGATTTCTGATGTGTAGTCCCCACAGAACTGTATTATTCGTGCTGCGGCTTCTCTCTCTCCCGACAGAACGGTGTTTTCGTGTTTTCCATCTTGTGAGTCAGTGTTTTTGTACGTCCTCATCGAGTCTATCTGTTCTACAATGTGCATATAGTTGTGAGTTTCTGCTCAACATCGGCAGACTCACATCTCTTTAGAGATAAACCTCACACACGCCGAAGCTCGGGCTGCACTGGCCGGTCGGCCTTCAACATCCCCGACCCCCAGTACTGCATCTGACCCACAGCGGAGGCACCAAACGCGGCGCGAGATTAAGCTGAAGGGGGGTAAGCGTGAGCATATCCGGGCTAGCCAGCCTAGCCCCACAATAAACTGGATTACATTCGATTACTGCTGTTGTGTCTTTGTTTGCGCTGTGTACTCAATGCGCGTCACTGACGCTTTTCATATGATAGGAAAATATCTAAAAATAATGCTATAATCAACATTTACTCGTAACTCGTTCATCTCCTGTAATGGTACATTGCATGTGTTACAAAATTGGTGAATAATGATGAAGACGGACTCTGTGTGACTGGGACTCATGTTTATTCAGAACTCTCAGATACAAACAAAATAAACCCGCACTGACAGCGCTTTCACAACTCAGTATATCGGACCACTCCATCTCTGGTCCGTGATATCCGTTTCGAGAACGAATCTATCTTTCTAAAAAGAACCGGTTCTTTTTAGTGAACCGAACCAGTTCACCAAAACGGACTGAATCGTTCTAAATGGTTCGCGTCTCCAGTCAGCGTTGATCCATAATTTACTAGAGTTACTAACTTTCTGACATGAGTGACAGTCCCTTCGACTAGAAATAAACGAATAACCTGTAGTATATGCTATTAACTACAACAGTTCACAGAACTGATGAGAAGTGAACTCTGGTTCATCCGTCTCTCTGGCAGCAGCTCGTGCCTGCTCGTGCCTCGTAGAATTCGTTAAACCATGCCCCCTCTGCTACAAGATCTGATACTCATTTCAAATGCGTGATGTCAGCCAATCACAACAGTGGGCGTTTTTACTGAAGTCTCACAGTAGACACGCCTCATGAAACAGGGCATTCAGCCAGAGGGCAAACATCAGTATAGGAAAAAATCCCTTTTATTTCTAAATTATGACATTTTATGATGTAAAAATTATACTAACAATATAAGTACACCTCAGGAAACATTATAAAATAATAGAAAAATGCCATGCCATGGGACCTTTAACAACCTTAACCTCTTAAGTTTTAGATTTTATCACAACAAAACCATTTGTGTTGGGTGAGACTATACACAGATGCCAAAATATGCTTACAGACAAATATGACCATGCTATAAGGAAAAGAAAAAATAGGAGACAGAGAAATCATTTATTTCTAAGAAAAAACATCAAATTTCAATAACTCAAAAAAGTACCAACCAGGTAAGAATAAACAATAAACCTAACAATAACTCAATAAAAGTAAATGGTATCAAACAGATAAAATAAACAATGTACAACATGTTTTGTTTGGAAGCATCAACAAATCTTGCAGCATAGGGCTGTCAAAATGGCTGAAAAGCTAAATTATTTCTTAAATATGATCAAAATTCGAATTATATTCGAATTCTAAAGGCAATACTTAAAGGGTTAGTTCACCCAAAAATGAAAATTCTGTCATTAATTACTCACCCTCATGTCGTTCGACACCCGTAAGACCGCCGTTCATATTCGGAACACAAATTAAGATATTTTTGTTGAAAGCTGATGGCTGAGAAAGGCTTCAGATAGGCCTCCATTGGCATTCAGTACATTCACACTCACAAGACCCATAAAAGGCACTTAAAACGTCGTTACAAAGTCCATCTCACCACAGTGACTCTACAATAATTTTACGATGCAACGACAAAAGTTTTTGTGCTAAAAAAAAATCTAAATAACACCTTTGTCCAACTTGTTCTTGTCTTCCGTGTGTGCCTCCACGACGCATGTGCGAGAATATGACGCAGATCCGGCATTCGGACACATGACCCATAAGCGATTTGTTTACAAGTAGAGGAAGACGCGCGTATCTAAGCTGTTGAATTCTACATTGATCGTGCTTTAGGTCTCAGCGTAGTTCTCAAAATGGGGTTAAAGTGTGCATTTCATGGATTTCCGAACCCCGGCGCTACGTCATATTCTCACGCATGCGTCGTGGTGGCACAAACGGAAGACAAGAACAAGTTGGATAAAGGTGTTATTTTGATTTTTTTTTTCGCACAAAAACTATTGTCGTCGCATCGTAAAATGATTGTAGAGTTACTGTGGTGAGATGGACTATGTAACGACGTTTTAAGTGCCTTTTATGGGTCTTGGGAGTGTAAATGTACTGAATGCCAATGGAGGCCTATCTGAAGCCTTTCTCAGCCATCAGCTTTCAACAAAAATATCTTCATTTGTGTTCCGAAGATGAACGGAGGTCTTACGGGTGTCGAACGACATGAGGGTGAGTAATTAATGACAGAATTTTCATTTTTGGGTGAACTAACCCTTTAATGTTAGAGGGAAAAACTACTGTATTGTCTCCTATGCCCACAAGAGGAGGCAAGCGAGCGCAACAAGCAAATGTAAACCAAATCAAGCATCGCAGCTTTTATTTAAATGAAATGACATTCACTTTTTAAAGTGCATACATTCTTCAAGCAATTGCTATTAAATAAAATATCATTTCATTAATGAGCATATAAGGGAAATTATGTAACCAAAGTGCATAAAACTGCAATCTTGTAACACTCAGATTAAGGTATATATATATATATTTTGCCCACATTTGTTCTGAGGAGGGCTTAGGAGTAGTTCACAGTAGTTTATGTCTTTCTTTCTTCAGACGAAAATAAATTAAGGTTTTTGAGGAAAAAATTCCAGGATTTTTCCAGGATTCCAGGACCATATAGTGGACTTTAATGGGGTCCAATGGGTTGAAGGTCCAAATTCCAGTTTCAAAGGGCTTCAAGGGGCTCTATATGATCCCAGTCGAGGAATAAGCGTCTTATCTAGTGAAACTATCTGCCATTTTCAAAAATATATCCACAAATATTAATCTTGCACTGCTCTGCGATGCGCCACGTATTCCGTAATCACATTAGAAAGGTCACGCGTGACGTAGGAAAACTCCATCTCATTTTCTCCTCCAACTTCAAAATCGTTCAACATCGTTGTTTTACCTTTTTTGTGAAGGGTGTTTGACTTAGTCTTTGCACGTTCGTTCTCTTTGTAAACACTTGATCGGTACTTCCGCCTACGTCACATGTGACCTTTCGAACATGATTACGTATTACGTGGCGCATCGCAGAGCCCTTTGAAACTGGAATTTGGACCTTCAACCCGTTGGACCCCATTGAAGTCCACTATATGGAGAAAAATCCCGGAATGTTTCCTCAAAAACCTTAATTTCTTTGCCACTGAAGAAATAAAGACATGAACATCTTGGATGAGATGGGGGGTGAGTAAAATATCAGGGAATTTTTAATTCTGAAGTGAACTAATCCTTGAAGGCTTTATTTACTGAATGAAGCTCTGATACCTTTAAATTGTTCTTGGACTTGATGTTGCATTATTAAATGAGCAAACTGCAGATCAGAGCAGCATGGTACATACAGTTTTATCTGTGACTACTGTTAAATCAAATTCAACTGACATCACTACAACTGCAGCATGCAAAACACTGACAGAACAACATACAGCAATGAGGCAGTTGACCTAATATACTCACTCTTGAATGTCAACAAGACAAAAGGGTACACTGTGGAGTTCAGAAGACTAACATTATTATCTGTGTAAAAAAAAAAAGGCAGAAAAAAGCAGAATACATTGTTTGCCTCTTTGTATTCTGCATGGCATCTTGCACAGATCATCTGACATAAAGGTCATTCTGTTGCAACCCTGCATATTTTCAATGAGAGTTATCAGATTACAGAAACTGGAAAGATGGGAATAACAGGGAATACAGCCTGCAGAACAAAACTGCACCAAAGACTCCTATATCTTAAAAATGCTAACCACAAATAGTTTTATATTTGGATCAATATACATATGTCAGTGTTCCTCCACTCTTTTTCCACCACTTTTTTTGTCTGGTGTACAGCCCCATCAATGCGGTTCTATTATCCCTTCATTGACAAAAATCAGAAATGTTATTATAAACATTTAGCATAAACTGGACAAAATTATATTGTGGAAACTCTCCAAGTGAGTAGTGAACTGCTGCATAAATCGACCTTTATTTTAAATATACCTCTTATTTTACACATACCACCGATGCCATCATCATTAGTTATTATTCATTTTATTGCAATTATTATTGCGTTTTACACTGATGATTGAGAAAATACACTAGATAAATGTACTTGTAATTAGTGGGCATCAATCTTAAAGTGGACCTATTTTGCAAAGTATTGATTTAGTTTTTAGGGTCTACTAGAATAGATTTCATGCTTGAATGTTCAAAAAATATTTTTTTTCTCATATCTTATATTGCTGCAGCACCTCTCCACCCAGTCTGTCAGTAACGCTCTGTATATTTTATGTCTCTATGAAGTCCCTTCTACAGAAAAGCATAATGTCCTCTGATTGGTCGGCTTGACCAGTGTGTTGTGATTGGTCAAGGCAAAATGAAATACCTTGCAACCCACTATGCTTCTGTAAGGTGCCACATGGTTTGTGTCAACCTCTATTGAAGCTTGTGTCTGCCACAGAATAAAAAATAAAAAAGGTTATTGTGACTTTTTATCTCGCAATACTGACTTTTCTGGCAATTGCGAGTTAACATCTTTTTTTTCTCAGAGTTGTGTGACTGAATACTCAGAATTGTGAGTTATGAAGTCACAACTGCTTGTTATGAAATCAGAATTGTGTGTAATAAAAGTCAGAATTGCGAGTTTATATCACACAATTCTTTGACTTTTTCTCGCAATTGTGACTTTACATGTCTCGCAATTCTGAGTAAAAGAATATTCATTGTAAAAAAATCTTGGGTGGGACTTGATTTTATACATATAGGGAATGCTTTTAGAAGGGGAGTGGATGTAGAAGAAAATTAAGAGCGATGTATGACCGCAAACCTAAAGGAGCGTCGCTCATATTGTCTAAAAATTGGCTTGCACACATGAAAGCAAAAGACATCTGATTGTTTTGTTGCTGCAAATCAGCATAAACACCACTTTACAGGCACAGACTCCCTGGAGTGACTTGAAGTTAAGTGCCTTGCTCAGAGGAACATCTGTGTTTGTCCAAACCCTTAATGCATTTTAAACCTGCAAACTTTAGGTTGCAATCTGAGATTTTAAGACACAACACATTAGATAAAGGAAAACAAGATAGGTCGTCAACTGGTCGTCTGGAAGGCTTCATGCATTGGATCAATATTCCAGATGAAATTACAACATTTTCACCCTGTCAGAGAAGTGCATTCAGATCATTAACCTTTGTCAACATATTTTGCTCAACCAGCTATTCATCATGAGCAGCTCTGTACGTTTGATGCTTGAATCTCTGAACCTCCTTTATTTGTCATCCGTTTTTGTACCTCCCGGTCTTCGTCACTCTGTGTGCAAATAAGGATCTCAAAAGAGGTCTAAAATTATGCCTCTCTCTCTCTCAGCTGCCTGGCTCTCCAAAGTCTCCAGCCTGAGCTCCAGTTACGTCGACAATCAACAGCCCCCCTGGCCTCATCCATCAAAGGGGAGAATGCGCTGTTAGTGAGGGATTTACAGCACTTGCACAGGAAGTGCAGAATCATTCTTGATTTATGCTCTGAAGACTGAGAGTTGCAAGGCGAGTGTTCTTTCTGCTGTCTGAAATATGAAATGGATCGGCCTGGTGGATGGAGGATATTAACCATACTGTGGGTGCCTAACAGACAGACAGAAGGATCATTTGCCATAAATATTCTACCTTATATCGATAAGATGATAATTATTTTTGTGTTATTTGCCAATAACCGATAAATGTATACAAGTGAATTTAATTATAATGTACAGTCCGAAAAATGGATATTAATTTTGAGATTTAATTTTGAGATAAGAGTGTTAATAAAATAAAAATAAAAAAAAACTTCAAAAAAAGAAAACTTAGATTGAGTTATAAGTTAGCAAAAGTTATCTAAATATAAAATTAGGAGAATAGAGCATGTACAATTAAATAAACCATATCGATTCTGCCCTACCAACTCTCTAGAGTGTGGAACTGAGAAAAATTACAAAAAAATGTAGTTGTCCAGCCAAATTAATTATAGGTAGGCGTCACGGAACAGTGAGAGAGGACTCAGGCGCAGAATGAGATTAATCAGTTTATTTGAGACACAGCAGGCAGGATAAGAGATGGTGGGAGAGGAGGTGAACACAGTCCAACAGAAGGCAGGGAACAAAGCACCAAGACTTGACGAACCACACACCAGGAAACGTAGACGGGAACAACCTATGACGAAATCCAACAACTGGCAAGGAAAGGACGTGAAGCACAAGTTGTCACAGGTAGCACAAACACAACTCACTTAATACAACAAACTGGTAAAACAGGAGGGAAAGAGAACACAATAAATAGAACACAATAAAACAATAGAACAATGAAGACTTAACGAGGGCTTAAACAAGGGGGCATGGTAACAGGAAACAAGGAGGATGGAAGAGAGGAGCACATGGACAACACAAACAGAGACAGAGCCATGTGCTCAAGCACAAAACAAACCAGTAAACATTAAACCAAGATAAGACAGACAGGGGGGGGGGGCAGGACCAGGCAAAAAGTTTGGGGCTGACCAGGGAGGCACCGGTTTAGAGGAGCCATAACACCCAGGAAATCTAAAGGGTGGAATGGGACCTTGACTAGAGGCACTCTCTGGAACAGTCTCTGGAAAAGACTCAGGGTTCTCACTCTCTGGAACCAACACTGGACTGGGCTCCGGGGCTGGAGCCATCTCGGGACTCTGGATGGGGACTGGAGCCAACTCGGGACTCTGGACGGGGCTGGAGCCAACACTGGACTGGGTTCAGGGGTTGGAGCCTTCTCGGGACTCTGGACGGGGGCTGGAGCCAACACTGGACTAAGCTCGGGGGTTGGAGCCTTCTCGGGGCTCTGGACGGGGGTTGGGACATGGCTGGACTCCTCAGCTGGGACATGACCATGGAAACAGACGCTAAGAAAAAGCACGCCGTTCTAATTCCTTCTTCTTCTTTTGTTTAATGGCGGTTTACATAACCGACTTAGTGCACATCGCCACCTATTTGCTGGTTGTGCAATAATTGTTTAAATTTCTTTGTTTAATAAGTAATCTTTATTCACAAAGCATAAGGATTATATTGTTTGTTTGATGCTAATTAATTGAATACAGATCCGTGTGGGGGGACAACAGCAAACAAGCTAAAAAACACAGAAATAAGTTTTCATAAGCTGTCGACCCCAAAAAACGAGCGTTTAAGGAGACAAAAGTGGATACAGGCAAAAAGACGTGAAGCATCGGCAGGAAGAATGGGTACATTTTGGGATCCTGACAATCAGTATGCCTCAGTATGCTTATGTGTACAGTAAACATTTTGTCACTGTTAAGTCAAATATCCAAATGTCAGTTTTATATATTATATTTCCTGTCGCTGATTACGATCCCCTCTAGTGGGTGTAGTTCTCAGACTGAACTAATGAGTGTAATATAACATGTCGCGCTCTGTCTAAATTACCTGTATCCACTTTTGTGTCCTTAAATGCTAGTTTTTTGGGTCAACAGCTTATAAAAACTTCTGGGTTTTTGGTTCTGGGTTTTGTTTAGCTTGTTTGCTGTACACTTTGTCACATATAACAAAAAAACAGAAAAATGTCTAAATGCTGATAAGTCAGAAATGAAAAGCAGGCCATTTCACTCAATACAAAGTCAATTGAGAGGGTTGGATTGACCCCGGTGGGTGTGGCTTTCAGATTATGACACGTGTCGCTCTGTCTCTATCCAAACTCAATTTGAGCGTTCCAAAACAAAGAAGTCAAAGAATGGTAACTAGGTGTTACAATGTTCTGCCTGGGTTTCTCCTGGGCTCTTGGAAGTTACTGTTAAGACAACCCATTATTTTCTCGATAAAACAACAGAATTGACTCAAGATACTTATCCACATGATAAAGGAAGTCTTGAATGTCCCAAAAATATCAATAACTCATTTTCAACCAAAAATAAAGTTACTGCCTTTTGCCTTTGTAGGGCAGAATTGATACTGATTAAATATATACAAGGCTGATATTGGCTGATAACTGGTACTACTTTAATGTGAATCCTTATACATGACTAATGAATTTAAAGGTCCTGTTCTTCGTGATCCCATTTTTCAAACTTTAGTTAGTGTGTAATGTTGCTGTTAGAGCATATATAATACCTGTAAAATTATAAAGCTCAAAGTTCAATGCCAAGCGAGATATTTTATTTAACAGAAGTTCCCTTTCAAAGCCTACAGCGAACGGCCGGTTAGGACTACATCCTGGTACATCCTGCTTTAATTACGTCAGTAGAGCAGTTTGTCGACTAACCTCCGCCCACAAGAGTACGCGAAAAAGGGGGCGTGGTCTTGTTGCTCCCGCGTGGATAAGAGGAAGTGTTGCGTTCGGTTGCGTTTGTATAGTTTGTTTGTCGCCATGTCGTCGAGACGCTGTTATTTTCATCCCGGAGTCAAGTCACCTTTGTTTGGCTTTCCCAGGGACGCTGTACTTAGAGATCATTGAGCGCATGCATCCCCGTTATGGTAAGAGGCGTGACCTTTCCGGTAACGTGCGCTCTGCGTGCCCTAAGCTGCTGTCGAATCACAACACGGGAACCGCTGGCACAATCAGAACTTTTTACGTGTTTCTGAAGGAGGGACTTCATAGAACAGGGAAATCTTTCAAGCCGTTTTGAGGACAGTGAAAACAGCAGTATACAGATAAGTAAATTGTGTGAAAAATACAGTGTTTTTTTTACACGCGAAACATGAACACATGTTATATTGCACACTGTAAACACAATCAAAGCTTAAAAAAAACACGAAAAACGGGACCTTTAAACTCATAAAGGCCTGTTTGGCATGAAAATTCATCCCAATGTTTTTATGCGATTTGTCTGTTCAGGCCAAGTGTCACATTTAGGTCTTGTTTTGGTTTGTTTCTCATTGTTTCCTGGGAGATATTCCAGAAAGCAGGTTATGTGACATGTGACTGGGTATGTTTAAGAGTAAGTAAGCGGATAACCTCAACTTTCGGTTCCAAAAACAGAGGTATATTATTATATAATATTATTTGATATTAATTCTAAAGCACTATTATAACAAGGCAATGTTTAAATGTTCGATTCAAATATGTTTATTTATTTATTGTCATCTCACACATGGATCTGTATTCAATTAATAAGCATCAAACAAACAATGTAATCCTTACGTTTGTGAATAAAGGTTACTTATTAAACAAAGAGATTGAAAAAATGATTGCACAACCAGCAAATAGGTGGCGATGTGTACTAAGTAGGTTATGTAAAGCGCCATTAAACAAAAGAAGAAGAAGGAATTAGAATTAGAATTAGAAATTTTTAAACTGTATGAAAATTGAGCAAGTTATGGTTATTTAAAAAGTACAAGCAACATTAAAACACAATGTTACGAGTGAGCGAGCGAGCTGACTGTGACAAGATGGCCGCCAGGTGCGGACATCGACCTCCATTGGCCAGCAGCGCGGACGAGACATCTAGCCTTTATTATGTATATCTATGTCTGTTTCCACGGTGAATCATGTATTCATTGCTCTGTTGAGAATGTCTTGAGTGTTTACCGGGAACATACTCTGAGTTGTCTGAACTTACTCCAGGACACGTTTTTGGAACCAGCATACCTCGAGTAAGCAAGGTTTGGATTAATCAACCGAGAGTTCAAGGTATATGTGACGGTAAGTTAACCTTGCTTTCTGGAATACCTCCCATTCCCTTTGTTCTGTTATTATGGATTTTTTAATTAGTAATTTACACCTGTTCTGTTTATAAGCCATGGATTTCCTTTGTTCAGTGTTACTTCTTGTTTGTGTTTATGTTGATGTGGTTGGTATTTCTCATTTCTGTAATTTTCTTGCGTATTTGCTATTACATTTAATTCTTGTTGAATTTTAAAAGCTAATTCTGGGCACATGGCTAAAAGTGCAAAACGTATTGGTTGGTCAGAGATTAGAACACCTATCCATGAAAAAAAAAATGGCATGTGAATTTTCAAGTCGTCTGAACAGAAGAATTAACAGCCGTTCATAAAATGTTTATTGTACCAAATTTTTGTTATGGTGTGAACAGGCCTTAAAGTCACCATGAAATCAAAATGGACAATTCATCTTTTTTTAATGGAATACTGCAGTATTTATTATAGATTGTTTATCCGTGCACATCTTGATTATTATTATTATTTAAATTCATGTGCCCTCTTAATTTCTTAATCTTTAATCAAAATAACTTCCCCTCCCTTTTGCCGCGACATCTCTTCTCTGATGACGTGTTTACGGGCGTGAGGGCGGGGCAAACCTGTCACTCACATAAGATCCACCAATAGAAAACCACAACAATCCAATCAATTCCCCATGGACAAAATCAAGTCCCGTCTTACATTTTTCTCTTGTTCAAGAAGCCGGTTTACTCCGATATGTCACAATACCGATATGTCACAATACGATATGTCACAATAGTGCGGAAAAGACTATCGCGACTTCAGTTTAATGCTGACTTTAAGGCAGTAAAGAAGTAGAAAATGAAAAAATAGACTTAGATCTAGCTTCCCTGCTGAAAAGGCTAGTATTGTGCATCATACAAATATTCAGGAAAAAACTTTTGAATAAAAAGTTCATTAATCAGATATGTATTTTTTTTTACAATGAACACAAATGAAACACGAGTTTTTGACGATATTCCTCAAGCCGCTGCTTCTGCTACACAATCCAACATGCTCAAGGCATTTTAATGTCTCTGGTAAACAACTCCAGAACAGCAGCATTAGACGCCAAGCTGCTTGTATTTACACACCTCCTAAAAAATAAACCCTGTCTTTTTTAAAAGTCTGTTAATAATATGTGCACATATTATACGTGTGCACAGATATAGACGCCACACAGATGTGTATTTCTGCACCAGAGCTCTTTTGCATGCACAAAACAACCATTATATTTCTCAAACTGCTTCAAAGGGAAAAGCAATCCCTGAATGAATGTTACCATGACAATTTATGAAGACTTGAAAAGTACTTGTAACATCTATGGCAGCTGTCAAGACTGTGAGCCTTTTTCAAATAGCCTATATTACAGAACTGCAACTGTCGTCACACTTTTTTACCCAAAAAAACGATGATTGCATCAGCTCTCCTCGCCTGCGCATTTCCATTTTACAGTTAATCACAGGCTTTTCAACATTAACAACCAATTACAATTTACTGACAGCTACAACGTGGAAATCCCCTAAAGTTTACATAGTATTAATGTAATCTAAACAGCAAAAGCACTTTCTTGGTGAATAAACACCACACGGTGCAATAGAAATACATAGAAGAGAAGGAAAGAGTTATAAATCTATTAATATGTTCAACCTCAAGTGAAAATGCTTTTATTTTGACAGCTGTAGAGGTATAACAATGTTATTGGGACTTATGACTTTTTGGTATTAGAGAAGAGGTCTTTATCTTGCTAGACGAATATTTATGTCAGTCTTGGTGAGAATAGACCTTTCGGGTGCAATTTGTCTCATATTTTAATTTCATATTCGATGTGAATGGTGCATGATGTCAGAACCCGCAAGACTAACTCGCCGCCGGTTCCTTTGAGATTTTCCTATAGGTTTTTATAGTGGGGTTCTTCGATTTATGTGTAAAATAAAGCCTGTGGTAAATCTAACTTGACGATACTTACGTAAATTACACACACCCATAACGAAAACGCGAATTTTGAAGCAGCTATTGTAACGCGTGGCTGTATTGTGAAGCGCATGACTCAGTGGATAACTCAGAGAAAAGTCTTTAATATGATAATCCACACAATATAATGGCAAATAACAGGGAGAAACAACCACAAGATCGGACAAAGAACTGAAAGAACAGGGCTTATAAACAAGAGTTAAAGGAATAGTTTGTCCACTCATCCTCAAGTTCTTCCAAACTTGAGTGAATTTCTTTGTCCTGCTGAACACAAAATAAAATATTTTGACCAAACAGTTGATGGACCCCATTGACTTCCATAGTATTTTATTCCCTACTATGGAAGTCAATGGTGTCCATCAACTGTTTAGTTCGCCATATTCTGGGAAGATTAGACCCTTTCTATAAGAGCAGGCCACACAACTCCTAGTCCAAGCTCTTGTTCTCTCCAGACTAGACTATTGTAATATATATATATTTGTGTACTGTACTATGCTTACTGCACTAGATTACCTGAGACGTGTTACAGCACTTGCATGCTGTTGCTCCTTGTTTGTCTGATTTGCTTCTATTGCTTTCCTCATTTGCAAGTTACTTTGGATAAAAGCATCTGCTAAATGATTAAACCTAATGTAAATGTAATTCTTCAAAATATCTTCTTTTGTGTTCACAAAGAAGGCTGGCGGCACACTTGAAGGTTTTAAGCCCAATTTTGAACCCGATTTGCGATCGAGGGGTGTGGCCCAATTGGAGGCTTGTTGCCACTTTTTGTCCAAAAAAATCCTCAATTGTGTGGTGTTATTACGATTCTTTTACTGCTCGCAATCACATCGGAGCCCCCATGTTTGATATTTTTGATGAAACATGTTTGATATGTATAATTCTTGATTGGGCTGCCTCTGACGTGATTCCCGCGATAGCCAATGAGAGTGAGCAAGCGTCATCTACACTCTAAAAATAAAGGTTCTATATGCCACCAAAAATGGTTCTTGGCTCGTAATCATAGGGGAAGCTTTTTAAGTGCTAGCACCCATTTTGGTTCTTCAGTGGTTCTTCAGTGGTTCTTCAGTGGTTCTTCAGCGGTTCTTCAGAGGTTCTTCAGCAGTTCTTCAGAGGTTCTTCACCGGTTCTTTGACTAAGGTGCTATATAGCACCGCTACCATATACAGAACATGTTAGGATATGGTGCTATATAGCACCAAAAGTGGTTCCTCAATGATTACGGCGAAGAACCATTCGGTGCCATATAGAACCTTTTTTTTTTAGAGTGTACCGGATGTTGCGTGCTTCAATAGCTGAAACTTGGCAGCCGCAAACATGCCACAGAAGTGGAGAATTGACAAAGATCACATATATTCTTTTTTTTTTTCCTATTTTGTTTTTCACTGTAAAACAGAACATGCTCCAGGAGAGCCAGCTGACAACGTCGATTGTCCTCCATTTGTTTTTCTTTTCAAGTCACGTTTGATCTTGCGAATCTCAGTGAGATCTTGTGTCACTGTGAAATCGTTCCTACAATCAACAAATGTGTGGTCTCGCTGTCCGGCTAAATCATTTAGTGTGTGCATTCAGAGGATTATAATGCTAAAAATCGGTTGAAACTGTCATTATGTCTGTGGTCTCCCACAGTTTCGAAATCAATTAAGAGGTGAAAGTGTGTCCCAGGCCTAAATTATGACAGAATTTACATTTTTGGGTGTACTATCCCTTTAATCAAAGGAGAAACAGAACAGGTGTGAACTAATTAACTAATGATTAGGAATATGCAAACTGAAACACAGCAAACAAAACCAAAACAGAATGAAACCGTAACAGTTGTTCATTTTTGAACGTTTTTAATAAGTAACTGTATAAGAGAGCTTGAGGTGAGAGTGTGTGCAGTGTACGTTGTAGAACTAAACGTCAAAGTATCGTCAATCTTTACCACAGGCTTTATTTTACTCAGAAAGGGAAAAACCCCATAGGAAAATCTCAAAGGAAACTGTGCGCATTAGACTTCCAGGTTCTGACGTCATTCCTGCACCACTCTATAGATTTTATGTCAAGCTTTGCCAAGTAAAGTTTTGCAGGTGCATGGTAATTCATGTTAATGTATGTAATTTAAATACAAATAAACTTTAGCATGAAATATTGAAATTCTTGATGCAGTCCTGATTAGATGTTTAGGGAGACTGTCAAAAGAAGAGTGGATGTACAGTATATATAGATACTGAAACTGAGAGCCAGCTGCACAAACAACTCCGGGGTGCTTCAAATTCATATTTGTGCAAGTAATTCATCTCTACATTGGAACTCAGTGGGATCTTTCAGGGAAACTGCCACATGAGCAGGATTATATTGTTGAGGTCTGGTTTTCTGACATAACACTGGGTAATAACGCTGAAGTAATACTGTAAATGGCATGTGTGTGTGTGTGTAACTGTATAGCGTTGTGTAGGAACAATCACACTCAACCTGCTGAGTTAATGACTGCAGCTTTTTTCACAAGCTACTTCAGACCCGTTCATATCTCGGCATATTTTGCTCATTAAACACTAGTTAATTTCAGCTATGACATAATCAACTCTGAGAGGCACAAACATGCGCTTGAAAAATCTCCCGGAGGAGCTGAAAAGAAAGTGATTGCCATAAGATCATTTCCCTGGAAATACAATACAAAACAAAAGCTGCTGTTTACAATAGAGACACTTTTCAAGAAAGTGGGACCTGAGGGGTATATGGTATGTATAAAATGCAACTTTCAAGACCAATTATATCATCATATAAAGATGCACTTATTGTCACGCGTATATGTTTCATTATCATGGACTTTTTTTTTTTTTACTGTTTTCATCAGTCACTCGTATTTCCTTTGTTCTTGTTTCCCGCCATTATCTGTTGTCATGGTTATTCATTTAATGAGCACAGCTGTTTGTAATTTGTTCATCGCCATTGTATATTTAAGTCCCTCATTTTAAATAACTTTGGGTCTGGTTTTGTTTGTGCTACAGTACACGCTGTTTATGCCACTGTTTTTATGTTGGCTTATTCCATTAATAAGTTGTATGTTTTATAGTCATCTTCATATTCCTTGGAGTTAACTTTACACTTAAGTCCTACTTTAGTGGTTTAAAAAAAAGCACACTTAACTTCAGCTAAATGCATTTAATATATTTAAGCTCTACTACATTTAATAATAATTAACATACAGTTAAGTGTCTGAAACTATTGCATTCATATTTAAGTATTATTTTTGAAGTGCATTTAATTTATAAGTACTCTTTTTAAAAGTACTGTATGCTTATTTATTTTCCACAAGGGTTGGTTTGGCTGGTTAGCATAGTCCAGTTAGCCCCTGCCTTAAAGGGTAACTAAACCCCAGCTCAGTGCTAAACTCCACCCACTGGCAATATTTGAAAAACGCTGGAAAAGTGAGACAGAGGGGACGAACCGAGGGCGGGACTGAGCGGAGGGCGTGCACCCGAGACCCGCAGTGACGGATTGATTGACAGCTGTCTGACTCGCGAGTCGCAAAGATGGAGAATGACTGGAGTGACGCCAGTAGCTTTGCAACAGAGCGGTCATTCTCCCCCACCTTCACCTGAAGTGAATGAAGGATGAATTGTCTGTAGACAGAGACCCAGAGCCTTATTAATGCGAGCCGTTGGCTCAAAATGCGTTAAAGGGATAGTTCACCCAAAAATGAAAATTAGCCCATAATTTACTCACCCTCAAGTCATCCTAGGTGTATATGACATTCTTCTTTCAGACGCATAAAATCGGAGTTATATTACAAAATTCCAGGCTAATCCAAGCATTAGAATTGCAGTAATAGTTGCTTTGTTTTTGAAGTGCATAAAAAGTACATCTGCCCATCAAATAACGTGCTCCACGTGGCTCTGGGGTGTTAATAAAGGCCTTCTGAAGCGAATCGATGCTTTTGTGAAAGAAATATCCATATTTAGAACTTTATAAAGTAAACTTTCGGCCGACTGGAAAAAGTCTGAAAAGAAGAATGTCATATACACCTAGGATGACTTGAGGGTGAGTAAATTATGGGCTAATTTTCATTTTTGGGTGAACTATCCCTTTAACTCCCGATACCGACGATGCTAGTGAAGCAGCAGCAAAAGAGAGAATGAACAGTCAAATCCTTATACTGAATGCCACTAAAAATAGATCAGATACATACGATGTATTTTCATTCAAATGAACTGAAAAATATTACCTCACTGCCTCATCTCACATGATTTTCCTCCTGTTTTAGTTACCATTTTTCAAATTCACGCTACATTTTATGATCACAAAGGGAACATAATGAGCTCAAAGGAGGTAAAAGAGACATTGCCTCTCACTGAACCCATTTCCACTGATGTTCATGTTAAACAGTGTTGGAGCACAGAACAAACACAGTCTCCAGATGACAACCCTGACTATGCAATGTTCTTCATAATATTTGTGATTTATTTTTGTACTAATTAATTTTTCATCTAAACCTTTTTTTGAGGAGGCACTGCCTCTGTTGCCTCCCCTGAGAAAACTATGTTACTGATACTGCATCATTACTAGTCTCAATAATATGCAGACAGCTTAATGGTATGGAGGATGTGACACAAGCATCATTAGCAGGATCACACCAACGCAACCACACAACAGCGCACTGTTTATCTCCGTTCACGACATTGTCCAACAAACTCAGTGGGAGATTAAAAGTCTCTTTTGACAACACGCATGATGTCTTCACATTAAAAAAAGACAATTAAATAGTCATTATTATGCCAGTCTTCTCATTTCTCTGTTTCCCTCAAACTGATTCAAAGAAATCTTCAAAAAGCAAATAAGAAAGCCCACCTTCAGGCTGATCTTCTGAGGCTCTTTTGCTGTTTTATTTAGTGAACTGCGAGGAAAAGGCACACGAGAGGACAGAAACAGCTCTGCGCTCAATCCCCGGAGGCCTATAAAGCTCAAACAAGTCAAATCCATAAACAGGGTCAAGTGCTCTAACAACTTACCCTCTAAAGTTATTATTCTTATACCAGCGAAACATCACCAGACACCTCGAGAGATAAATGGCCCATGTTAAATGATCTAGTAAATGTGGCTAATGTGTCTTTGCACTTCTCCAGTGGCATGATCCTTACCTGACTTGTACTTGAGTATGGCACTTCTCCAGTGGCATGATCCTGACCTGTACTTGTGCTTGAGCTCAGTGAACACAATCTTGGCCCTTATTTGAAAGAGAGTGATGTTCAGTGCAAAATGGTGATTGTCAATGTGATACATATTGCCAAAAGTTTTGGGATGCCTGCCTTTACATGCACATAAACTTTAATGACATCCTATTCTTAATCCAAAGGTTTAATATGGAGTTGGAGAATCTCCTCCACCACCACCAATGGCCATATTGCACCAGAACACCCACCACACACCAGCTTATTCGTTGAGAAGAGACAGAGTGGTGAAGCCAATCATATATTATATATATATATATATATATATATATATATATATATATATATATATATATATATATATATATATATATATATATATATATATATATATATATCAGGGCCGTGCAGAGAGTTCGTCAGGGGCAGGGGCTCAAATGTAAAAAAGGGGCAATATGTAAATATAATATATATATATATATACCCTGTTCGGGCGAACCAGCCTCTTACTGCATTTCGTTGCCTTGTACCTGTACTTGTGTAATGACAATAAAGTTTAATCTAATCTAATACACATTATTTATATATATATATATATATATATATATATATATATATATATATATATATATATATATATATATATATATATATATATATATATATATCCTTATGCTCATCAAGCCTGCATTTATTTAATCAAAAATACAGAAAAAACAGTAGCCTAATATTGTGAAATATTATTACATTATGTTCTTTTTAACTTTTTATTAATCAAAGAATCTTGAAAATAGTATCACAGTTTCCATCATTGACATTAAATCCTCATATTAGAATGATTTCTGAATGATCATGTGACACTGAAGAGTGGAGTAATGATGCTGAAAATACAGCTGTGATCACAGGAATAAATTATATTTTAAATTATTTTAAAATAGAAAACCATTATTTTAATATATTTCGCAAAATTGCTGTTTTTTATTAAATAAATGCAGGCTTGATGAACATAAGAGACTTCTTTCATAATGCTGCATAATATTCAAAAATGGTAATAAGTCCTTTCATGTAACCATTTGGCCAGCCTACACTTAGCATAATAGGCCTGTAGGTGCCGGTGGCACTTGGGTTTTGTTAACTTTGATAGTTTCATGAAATAGTAAACGGTGTATCAATATAGGCTACATAAATACAAGTGAATTTAACACTACTTACCATTAATGCGACTTTTGCTGCTGAATGGTTTTGTGCAGGGATTTGTTTGTTGTCAGTTAAAATCCATTTTGTCAGTGATGCAATTTATAAAATGAGACAAACCGCAGGAAATTGTTCCACAAACGTTAGTTCGTCTGTCCATGTAATTTTCAACCGATTTATGAATAAGAACAGAAAATTATCGCTCCACTTCACATCGCCCAATGGAATTTGAACTTGCTTTGCCAGATCACGATTGGTTGGTGTATATACATGACAAACGGGCATTGGTGAATTGTGTAATACTTTAAAATATATAGCTAATATATAGATTTGTAATTAAATCAACACATTAGCTCTGATTATGGATGAAAAAAAAAATATCGGTTTACTTTTTTCCCGCGAGGCCACACGCTCTATGAAAGGACCATATTTGGCTCGAGAGCCGTTTCCGAACAGTGGAAAATCAGCTGTCAATCAAAACGCACGCAACGCAACCCATAGCAACGCGTTATGGCAACGCCTCAACAGAAATTGTCCGACTTTTGAGCCGTTCGTTACTATTGTAAACATTGTCATGTTATAATAATCACATTTATTTAGTTTTATTGACCACGATATTATCATTGATATTTGTCTGAGAGGGGCACTTTTGATTCATTTTGAAAAAGGGCAGGGGCTCAAGCACCCAAAGCCCCCCCCTCTGCACGTGCCTGATATATATATATATATATATATTAGGAGGACATGATGGAAAGAGGCCAATGGGTAAATTTGGCCAGGATGCCCCTACTCTTTTTCCAAAGGACATCTTGGAATATTTTTTATGACCACAGAGAATCAAGATCGCGGTTTAATGTCTCATCCGAAGGACGGTGCTTGTTACAGTATAGTGTCCCCCATCACTATACTAGGGCATTAGGACCCACACAGAACCACAGGTTGAGCACCTCCTGCTGGCCTCACTAACACCTCTACCAGCAGCAACCTAGTTTTCCCAGGCGGTCTCCCATCCAAGTACTGACCAGACTCAACCCTGCTTAGCTTCAGTGGAAAACCAGTTTTGGGCTACAGGGTGTTGTGGTTCATTCCTGGAAGAAAACTCAAAGCTAGAATCAAGGCATTTCAGGGAGTTCAGAAATAGTGTTTCACAGATTAACTGCGAGAATAACTGCCTTTGGAGTGACTTTGTGCTTTGTAACTTTGCAGACCTTTTTCATGCTCAAAAAGCATTACACACTAAAGCATCATATACATTTCCATCAATAATTTCCTAGACACTGGACATGACTGATTGCTTAGTCATGCTGTCAATCAGGACAAGTCCGGAGATGTATGTCATAAAGTCAGGCATAAATGGCTTTTGATGTCGCACAGCCTGCCCTTGCATTTACCCATGACCTCACAGGGGTCATATCGCACAATCTATAACAAGCAACAATCACAGGACAGAAAATACAAGGTGTACAGCCGATTGAAAACACACTCTCACACACACACACACACACACACACACACACACACACACACACACACACACACACACACACACACACACACACACACACACGGTTCATCAAGACATCAGCAAGAGACCAAAAATGGTTGCACTTCTACTATGTTTTAAGCAATTTCATTAGCCATGCTGCTAATTATGTGTTCTGCTAATCAGGGACTTAAAAGAGCAGAGCCTCTTCATTAGGCCAAGAACACATTGTACTTCTGATTGCTGCTCCGACGACTCCCAGAGTACAGGGTTCATTAACTCTTTTGGACAGAACCTGCAAAACCGAGCTTGCTCTGTCTTTGCAATGCATTGCATCAAAGCGGTAACTTGCGGTCCGCTGCGTCTAGTGAATCCACACGTGATGGCAAATAAATGTCTCATTAGGAGCCTTTTGAAGTGTCTAACATTTAAAAAATAAAAAAAAAACGTACAAAAGAGAAACAGTATATGAGGTTTATACAACTGCTCAGAGTCAAATGTCTGTTTTTAAGGCAGTTGCCATTGCTTTGTGGAGGCTATAAATCTTTCGATTTACCTGCTTGTGTTTTCTCCGATGACGGCTTCCCTCAGGTCTCTGATGCCGGCTGCAGACAGCATAATACAACAGCTCCAGCCTGGAGCTTTTAATTAACACAGAGATTGCCAGAACCGGCTTCACCATGGGAACTAACATTACATTAAATGGAACCAGGTATTGATTGTTTGTACTTGTGCTGCTGTTTCAGCTTTGAAAATTTTAGTAGCTAGCATGTGGCAAGATAAACTTTACTGATTTTTGCTACAATGTAAGAGCCTCTCTTCAGAACTAATGCTACAAGAAAGAAAATAGAAAACAGAACCAAACAAGACCAGCGAAGTAAATACAATAGCTCTGTTTGAAAGCCAACACTCTGTTTGTGCAACATCATTGGTGTATTACAGGCACAGAGGCTGTTTCAAAGCAGAAGGAAGCAAAATAATGCTGCATTCAACCTCATGTTGGCCATATTTTAAGTGCTGTAAGCCATTCTTTCTCTGTTTGTTGGAGCATATAGATCGACATTGTACTCAACAAATGGTGCGGGTTTGGGCAGAACACCCTGTTTGTCTGAACTAAGCATATTGTTTTAAAGCAGCTATATTGAATAATAGTGCTGTAACAATTTTGAATTCCATAAGGTCCACGTTTAGCATGTATGCCCTAATATATTTGCCTTTAAACCCCCCAATGCGAAAGGAATGAGAAACTCCATAAGGTGAACGTATTGTGTTAATGTTAGGCAAGTTTAGTACAAATTAGTTGGCCATCATTCATGACATAAGCATTTCTATGTGAAATGTTTGTAAAACCATGATATAAATGGCTGCATTCAAATCAATTCAATCATTTACATAAGCATTTATGGATGATTTACATAGAAATTCTATTCATCTGCCATGAATGAGGCGCTAAGACGTGTTTCAGGAAAATATCATTATTTTTGTAATTCCCATTGGTGCCGGTGTTATTTTAGTATTATTTTATTGTTTTATTGTTTAGTTCAAGTCCTTAATTCTGGTTTATGTGATCTGATTCTGTGTATCACTACACAACACCCTTAGCAGCCACTCTTAGCACCGTAAACATATGTTTATTCTCCTTGATATTGTTCATTGAAGCTTACTGTATTTCATTGCAGAGTATTTTGTGAGAGAGATCGAGTGAGCAAGTGTATTACCTGCATTCAGATTTAGCATTCTCCTTCAGGTCAGTCATAATAAAATGATTAAAATGAATAAAATGACACTATGTTCATAATAAAAAATCAGTTGTCATGTCCGCTGTGATATATTGTCCTTTTAACAGTTAAGGGGTTTTCCCGTGCCTGACAGCGCTAGTCAAAGCATTTGTCAGTAGGCTTTTATCACACTTCCACGTTCGAAAAAATGGAAACTTCAAGTATTCAAAACTTCGGCTGCAACCTGTAGCAAAGGCGTTGCCCATAACACGGGATTGTTTTGATTTATTTTTGTAAAATTCTTCTAAAGACACCAACTTCAGTTTGCAATCATTAATTGAGTATTGTGAAACGAAGAAAAAAAGTGTCATAATATTCTGACGCATATCTCGTGCTTTTAAAGGGGAGAGCACAAGCCATACATAGACTGTAAAAAATGTTTCTGAAGAACATTTTTGAAGCCTAAAGCCGAGTGTTGCCATCTTGGCAGTGCGTTACCGCACGTCACTACCGGGTAACTGAAAATGGGCAAAGAGGCAGGACGTGGGTGGAGCTGAGGTGCCTGGTTGCTGAAACCACGCCCGCCTAGCTCGACCATAGTGACAATCCATCTGTCACTCAATTGGCCACACCCTTAATTATGCAGAACTTTAGGGCTTAATATAATTTAAACAGATGAGTTATAAAAATAAATTCACCCCTCACAGTTGTCATGAAGGGCAAAATTAGCTGTATAGACCAAAACCACTTTTTGTACCAGGCTGTAAACATATTTTTTTCTGCTGTAAAGTTGGGCATTTTAACATGGGGGAGATACAGATTTGACTTCCTTTTGCAGCCTGTCTCTAGTAGACAGTCGATGAATTGCATGAATTGCAGTAACTTTTGTGTTGGATTCAAGAGAGACCGCAGGAGGTTGCTGCTTGAAGCCATTCTGTATGTGTATGCGCAATACTTCAGATTCTGATAATATTTTATTGCAGAACTGCAAGAATACAATACAAACAACATATCATATTAAAGAGCATTAGAATTAGACAAATCTTAAAAGATTAATTATGACTAAAGTCTATTTGGTTGGGATTCAATAAAAGGTTTGGGGAAAACCTTTATTAAACAACAATGTTCGCAATTTTTCATGCACTTACTTTACGATGCAATCATCCATAATAAAATCAAATTGAAGTTGCTTAAATAAAGAAATATTTCCAGCCCATAAACGTTTTCAAAAATAACTGGTTTGATCATTGCAATGATCGGATAGCATTATACTGTAGACAATAATACAGTGCATCCAGAAAGTATTCACAGTGCTTCACTTTTTCCACATTTTGTTATGTTACAGCCTTATTCCAAAATGGATTCAATTCATATTTTTTTCCCTCAATTGTACAAACAATGCCCCATAATGACAATGTAAAAGAAGTTTGTTTGAAATCTTTGCAAATTGAGTAAAAATAAAAAAGCAAAAGGAATCACATGCGTCACAACCACGTTCTGTTTAATCTAGTTTTCTTGGACATTCTGTTTGTTATCATCTGTCACATGTCTACCTTTGTTCTGTTTTCCCACCATCATCAGTCACCATGGACACTAATCATCATCATCATCATCATCATCATCATCATCATCATCATCATCATCATCATCATCATCATCATCATCAGCTGTTCGTCATTTGAGGTAGTTTTACCTGCTGTTCGTCATCTGTGTTGATTCATCAGTGGATTTAGTTCATGCTAATCTTCTGTTCATGGTCTGGTATTGTCTGTGCAACAGAGCACAGTGTTTTGCATGTTGGCTTGTAAGTTGTAGCTTATTATTAAAACCAGAGTTGTCTTCATCATCCTAGAACCTGAGTGGAGCGTTACAGCATGTACGTAAGTATTCACAGCCTTTGCTCAATACTTTGTTGAAGCACCTTTGGCACCAATTACAGCTTCAAGTCTTTTTGAGTATGATGCTACAAGCTTGGCACACCTATTTTTGGGCCGTTTCTCCCATTATTCTTTACAGGACCTCTCAAGCTCCATGAGGTTGAATGGGGATCAGATCTCTCCAGAGATGTTCAATCTGGTTCAAGTCTGGCTCTGACAGTTGAAGGGTGCAAAGATTTCAAACAAACTTGTTTCATTGTTATTATGGGGTACTGTTTGAAGAATTGAGGAGGAAAAATAATGTATTTTAATCCATTTTGGAATAAGGCTGTAACTTAACAAAATGTGGAAAAAGGGAAGAGCTGTGAATACTTTTTGGATGCACTGTAACCAAAATAACATTACAAATAAAATTGAATAATGATTCCTCTGGCTGCAACTAGAGCTGTGCTGCTCGTTAATCTCATGACTGAAAAATTACATGCTTGGTAGGGTATCATATAAGTCTAAATGACCGGTTTTAAATATTGACGTTTATTGTTAAGTTCAACTAAATTAGTTTAATTTTCTTAAAACTGGCATCCGTCCATTGACGATAATGCAGGCAGAAGTTCCGTTACGCTAATAATCTGAGCAGGATCTGACGACATGTGGACTGTGATAAAGGACACTTGCTGCTTGTTCCCGTGTAGGCCTACAAGTTTCGGTCCTTTCGATATTAAAGTCTTCGCTACTGATTCACTCAGCTAACTGCTGGAAGCTAGTAAGACAGTTTTTGCTGCCATCTGATGGTGTAGTAATTTAACTTGTGATGCTGTTTATGGTCAGGGACTATTTTTCCAGTGGAAGGAAAGCTTTTTTTTTTTTTTTTTTTTACTTCATGAAAGTTACTTTTTTTTTTTTTTTTGCTTTAATGCTAAAATATGCTTTAGCTTTCATTTATTTGGTTACGCTTTATTTTGATGGTCCACTTTAGACATTCTGCTAACTTGAAATAACTTTGCAACTACATGTCAACTAACTCCCATTAGAGTAGACTGTTGGTTAGGTGTTAAAGCAGCACTAGGTAGGTTTTGCTCTCGGGGTCCCCCTAAAGTTGGGAAACAGTATTGTCCTCTACTACTGTCGTAAACTCTTGTCATCTTACTTCAGTGGATGCATCGCACGTGCATTTGTTGACATGACAACTATGATAGCCCTGAACACTGCAGGAGTTCACATGCAGGTGTTCTGCTTGCGTCGCGTGTGAAATGTCTTCAATGTTTCAGCATGTCATATGAATATAATTTCATGGGGTTTTATTTTTTTCAAACGCCAAATGATCGCGATGCTCACGTTTACAAGCCAGCGTCATTATATAGCCTAGTCTATTGGTTACCGTTTTACGGAACCTATATGATACTTCAATTCAATGTTTGAGTGGTAGGTAATAACCATACATCGTCAATATTATAATATCAAGCTACCATAGATGAATCTGCAAATTTGAAAAATTGATTTGCATTATAGCTTGAGGCAAGACAAATAAACAAATATCACAGACATGTTAGGTATCCTAAAATATGATTTTGTACGTCTTATGTATTTACTTGCA
Source organism: Gobio gobio (assembly GCF_949357685.1). NCBI lineage: Eukaryota > Metazoa > Chordata > Actinopteri > Cypriniformes > Gobionidae > Gobio > Gobio gobio. The sequence goes on along the minus strand of NC_137097.1, from coordinate 38,813,001 downwards.
AGAATGTAGCCCCTCCTCCTCCAGCTCACCCCAACGAGCAAACGCTGGCCCAATGTTGATCCTCGTCCTGCCTTTAATCCGATCATTTTATCGTTTCCTCTTTTTGCTTTCCTCCGACAAAACCTTTGCTTTCTGTGCTGCTTCGGCCATGACTATAACATCGGGCAAACAAACGATAGTTGGGCTCGGGCTCGGACGTCCGAATTTAAGGAAGTGGGGGTGGTGGTGGTAGTGACGTGTATATGCCGTAAAGCAGTCGAATTTTGTAGTTCTTTTGGTTCTCGGGTTACTACCCGAAACCCGAAGTTTAAAAGTATGATTGAAAACGATACAGACCCCATCAGGCTATGGCAGACGTGTCATTCAACCTATTGTAAGTCGATGTATCATCACAAGAGTCTTGAAAATATATTATAAGGGTTGAAAAGTTACCTAGTGCTGCTTTAAGGTTAGTAAAAGTTTACATGTAGTTGCAAAGTTACTTAGTAGAACGTCTAAAGTGGACCATCAAAATAAAGTGTTACCAGTTATTTTAGTACTTCAGCTTAAACTTATTTTGTTTCAGTTACAGTAGTTGCCAAGACAACATTTTAATATTTTGTTTGAATTTCCTAAGTCTAAAAGTTATATTTTAGATCATCTCCGCTTTATTTCAATGACTATTTGCAGAGCTTATACAGTGTAGTTTTAAGACAGAATTTCATGTATCTGTAACAGATGAATGCATCCCAAAATTCATCATGAAGAAAAATGTTTCTTGGATGATGGACAGAGTGAAGGGAAATGTATGCTTTAAATATTTAATTAACAATAAAAATGTCAGGTGAATATTGTTATTTTAAAATGTATTCTGACTAGAGTACTGAGTTAAAGTCAGACTCTCTCTTCTAATACTGTTTTTCAGATTCACTTCAGAGTCGTGATGACATTCTGATGGTCGTATTAGAGTTGAGAAAATCAGTGTGTGACACACTGAGACTCGATTTCTCATGGAGGCCACGTTTATAACAGAGCGCTTAGGTTTGTTTAATACCTGTTATCTGACCATGTCAAAAAAGCTAATCCAAAGCTACTCTTTGAGTTGCAATCTCTCTAGCCAGAGCTACGCTAATTATACAGGGTTTAAAATAGCCATGACAGTTTGCGACATTATTTCAGGTCCTGCTGTAGTGCTTTCTTGAAAGGAATGCTAATGAGTTTTGAAATAATAAAATAAACACGCATAAAGCGGACTCGAAAGGTGTTTGGGCACTTGAGACACATTTTAAAATGCATCGATTTCTAAATATAACACAATATCAAAGTTGCATCTGCACAGAAATTATGCTATTGACCTTTTCTTCAGAACTAACTTTCTAAGTGAGTGTTTAAAGTCATTTTACATCAATTTGAATGGTCCAAAATTTGAAGGCAACATACCGTTGTTGTCAGGCGGAAACGTAGGATGCATCTAAATCAGCTCCCTATTTTAGTAGTCACTGATCAATGAGTCGGCCATTTTAAGGGCTGTCTCAATTGCAAAATACTTCCAGTGCACTGAAACGTTCGCACCCTAAAAAGTCCCACAATGCACTGTGAAAACCAGGGAGCATCGATGCTCACTATAGCTGCATCTGAAATTACAAATCCTCTCGCATGCCCTCATGGGTTGGTAAGCTGTCCATTGTGTGCATTCTCAGAATCTCGCCAGAAGTAGTAGGTCATCGGGGTACTTTTTGCCTATACTCTTTTATGAGTACAATGAATTCGGACATGTCAATTTTTTTTTTTTGGGTCTCATACTGTTTTTCACCTATATAGTAGGCAAGCATGTCCACAGTTTGTTCCCTTAATGAAAGTTCTGAAGCGCGAATCATAAATCATCTCACTACACTCACTACACATAATGACACACGATGGATGTTTTTTAAAATAAAAAAACTTTATTTAAAGGGATAGTTCACCCAAAAATGAAAATTGCCCCATGATTTACTCACCCTCAAGCCATCCTAGGTGTATATGACATTCTACTTTCCGACGAATACAATCTGAGTTATATTAAAAAATGTCCTGTCTAATCCAAGCTTTATGATGGCAGTGAATAGAGGATGATATTTTGAAGCCCAAATAAGTGCATCCATCCATCATAAAAGATATTCACACGGCTCCAGGGGGTTAATAAAGGCCTTCTGAAGTGAAGCGATGCATTTGTGTATGAAAAATCCATATTTAAAACTTTATAAACTAAAATAACTAGCTTCCAACAGACCGCCGTACGCATCGGTTTACGGCGAAAGAGTAACCCTTGACCCGACGCATGACATATATCGACGAACGTGGAAGTGCAGAGGATAGAGCAAAAACAAAACACCGGTTATGAATTAGAAGTCTAAAACCCAGAAGAGAAATGTTGGAGGATTTCGTTTTAAGAGAAGAGGAGCTTGAATTTGTTGCCCAGATTTGTTTGATCCGTAAAGCTTACGCTGCTCTGCTCTGCTTAAGACATTTAAGTAGCTGTACTTTTACTCAAGTATGATTTTCAGGCACCCTTTACACCCCTGAATGTGATGCACTCACTGCCTCAGATGCGGACGTTCTAATGACGGACAAAACATGTATGTCCAAAATTCGCTGGTCAAAAACCTTGTAACTCCATCTGAGCTTGATTTGGATATGAAATGGGTGCATATTGACATTCAGAAGAAACCACACTGTCTTTCCCTCTACAATCAAATAAAAGTAGACTCTGAATAGAAACCATGCAATTCCTCTTATTTTCCTTCAACAGTGTGCACGTGTTTTGCTAAGCTACATGAGGCCCAAGCCTCTAATTTTCCACTGTTTATCTTGACAAGGGATACATAAAAAAACTACAAGAGATATAAAGGAAGCAGTGTTCTTTCTCTTCTGTCTCCCACTGGATACCCACTTTCAGCATCAACAACCAAAAAGAGAGGAGCTTCAAACGGCAACACTGCCGACAGTCTCAGAGAGCCAGAGAGAGAGGATGACAGAGCAGAGAACAGAAAACCGAGATCATGAAAAACAAATAACAACAACAGAAAAAGTATATTGGGTACCATTTTCCCTGGACAGAAAATAGCTGAAGGTAATGCAATGACTCCCCTGAGGGTGTATCTGCAGAATCCTTCAGTGAACCTGCTCGCCGACACTTTGCGCTTGGCAATACACCTGCAACTGATTCCTGTGAAATGAGGGAGAGATGATAGGGGAGGCTGGCATAGAGAGTAGTGGAAGTAATAAAATATAAAAGAAGGGATATATCTGGCATCATTACATGGTTGTGTCTTCCTTTAGAGGCTGGAGCAGCATGATTAAAAATGCTGTTGACTTCAGCTTCCTACAGCAAAAAACAACACTTGCCATACGTAACTTTGCGTAGCTCATTTGTTTTTGCTGAGTACATTTAGCTTATTTATGTTTTACTGGCTGATACTGCAAAGGTCTTCGACTTATAATAATTTATTCAACAACTGAAAAGCTGCATCCGAAATGGCACACTTCCCTACTATATAGTAGGTGAAAAAGATTATGTGGAAAGAGTATAGTGTGTCTGAAAAAATTAAAAAGAAATACGCTTAAATTGTGCTTTTTTTGGACATACTTAAAGGGATAGTTCACCCAAAAATGAAAACTAACCCATGATTTACTCCCCCTCAAGTCATCCTAGGTGTATATGACTTTCTTCTTGGAGTTATATTTAAAAAGTCCTGGCTAATCCAAGCTTTATAATGGCAGTGAATTGTTGCCTCGTTTATGAAGTCCATGAAAGGGCATCTATCCATCATATAACTGCTTCACATCAGTGCTTTAAGTGGGCCGGTACGCGCCGGTACTCAGTACCGCCACTTCCAAATATAGCTCTTGAGCGTACCACCACCTCTCCGTGCGCCAAGAACGTGCTTTTAGCGTACCGGTACGCTCATTTGCGAGCAGAGACTACATTACCCACACACCCTTGAGTTTTACAAGTGAAAAGCGCATGCGTCGCTTTTGCCGCTGTCAGTGTCAACAACTCAAAGTGGTCCGGAGAGGGTGTGTGAAACGCGCAACCATAACTGCTCGTTTAAAATCTATGGTTAAAATACAAAGCACTTGTGCCGCGATGACGAGGACGAGAGTGGCACCACTTCTACCGATGACAACAGCCGCATGTTGTAGCTGGGTCGTTCCTGTTATACAGTGACTTTTCTGTCTTTATGATTTACTTACTCATATTTTCTATAAAATGAGTCACATAAGAAATGGCAGATATAACAGATATAATGGGTATTAAAAATACTATTTTGTATTTTGCACACCTTTTTATTGATATATGCATTAAATTTTATCATGTCCTCAGTGCAAAGTAATCAACTTCCACAAGAACTATAAACCAAGAAATGATGAAAATCTCAAAATATTTTTAGATTATGTTATAGAATAGGCTAAACTACCTCTAGTTATACATATAAACCATGTGAAACTATAGTTATTTTTTTACAATTGTCTTCATTTACTGTGTCCCTGAAGTCATCTTCCACCCTGTTAGTGTGTATTTCTCGACTTCCAAAAAAGACCACAATTTCATTGAGACAATTTTCAGGAAATTACATAATTAGTTTTTCCTGCTGGAATTCAACCGTACAAAATTAAGTAAGCTTCAACTCACCTCTACTTTGTTTTTAGTTTTTGAAATGTTATCCTGCTTGTCCCACTCTTAAAGTTCCACCCTGTTAGGCTCTGTTATGAAGAATGTTTGTCCGGTCAGAAAATTTTAAAAACATATCTGACATAGTTATAAAAGTTCTGTTTATCTGTAGAAGGTTAGCTAGCTAAACGTTTATCCCTCAAAGAGCTACGGCTAACTTATCTTAAAATTTTCCACCCTGTTGATTCCGCCCTGTTAGATCTATAAACCTAACAGGGTGGAAATTCTAATAGAATAAATCGTATTTAGTGTATATTGCAAATTCTATAAACACATATATGCATATATAAATATTATATATAAAACCATGTTATATAGGTGCAGTGCCACACATTACTGATGGCAAACCATGCAGGACAATGACAGAAAACAATAGGTTACTGTCGTAACCCCGGTTCTCTGAAACATCGAGTGGAGAGATCCACCTATGGGAAGGGCATCCGTACCTGACCTCTGCAGAAGCATCCAATTGCACCAAGTCTGGCAAGACAGACAGGAGCGCACAGCCAATGCCCGGTAAGGCCCCGCCCCTTACCTGCGGGCATAAATAGCCTGCACGCGCTACTGTACTCTAGTAAGAATATTCGCTTCTCGTGCAGCAAGCGGGGCAAGGCTGGTGGATCTCTCCACTCGATGTTTCAGAGAACCGGGGTTACGACAGTAACCTATTGTTCTCTTTCATCATCTCGTGTTCGAGATCCACCTATGGGAGAGGACACAGACAGAGCATTTAACCTTTGATCCTCCGCGGAGGAAAAGGGCGGAGGGTGAAAAGCGGACAGCTCCAATACCCCCGATGTGAACGCAGGAAAACATTTCGGCATGAAGGCTGGATTAGGTTTAAGGAAAACCTTATTTCCGCCCAGAGAGAATTTAATGCACGAGGGGTGAACCGAGAGTGCATGCAACTCACTGACACGTTTGGCAGACGCCAAGGCCAAGAGCAAAGCTGTCTTAAAGGACAGCAACTTTAGGGAAATATCCCCCAGTGGCTCAAAAGGGAATTGAGACAGAGCTTCCAGCACCAAGGAGAGGTCCCATTCAGGGATTGTTCCCTTAATGACTGGCAACAAGCGGCGGGCACCCTTCATAAATCTGTGGATTAGAAGATGCTGCCCAACCGTTGAGCCCTCAAAACCCACATGACAAGCAGAGATAGCTGCCAGATAGACCTTAATAGTGGAAAAGGACCTTCCTTTATCCATAAGGTCTTGGAGGAAACACAAAACATCAGAGACTGAGCACTGATATGACGTGAGACCCCGCCCATCACACCACTCATCAAACACTTGCCACTTACAGCCATATAAGGACCGTGTAGAAACGGCCCTGGCATTCGGTATAGTAGCCACCACGCGCGGGGGAAGCCCTAACGCGCTCAGGTTCGTCCTTTCACGGGCCAGGCCCAGAGAGCTACCCTGTCCGGGTGTGGGTGATAAATCTCCCCGTTCGCTTGAGACAATAGGTCCGTGCGGAGGGGGAGGCGCCACGGCTGAGCATGTAACAGAGGGATTATCTCTGCCAGCCAGGGCGCTTTGGGCCACCTGGGAGCTATCAGGATGAGAGACAGGTGCCCCTCTTTCACCCTGGCCAGTGTAGGAATTATCAAGCACAGGGGATGAAAGGCATACAGCAGCACTTTGGGCCACGGGTGGGCCAGTGCATCCACCCCGAGGGGCGCGTCCAAGTCCTTTAGCGAGAAGAACATAGGACAATGGCTGTTTTCGTGCGAGGCGAATAGATCTACGGACGCCTGTCTGAATCTCATCCATATCATGCTCACTATCTGAGGGTGAATGCGCCAATCTCCGAAGAGCGGGTTCCCCCTCGATAGAAGATCCGCGCCTCTGTTCAGGATTCCCGGAACATGAGTCGCGCGTAACGACAGGAAAAAAACATCTGCTCCATACCAGCAGCTTGTAAGCTAGGGCATGAAGTTTCGACGAGCGCACGCCGCCTTGACGATTGATATAAGCCACTGCCGTGGTATTGTCGCAGCGTACGAGCACATGATGTCCCTGCAGACGAGGCAGAAAATGATTCAGAGCCTTCCAAATGGTCAGAAGCTCTAAATAATTGATGTGCTCTGAACGTAGTTTGTTCGGCCACAAACCGTTCACAGTTCTGCCCTCTTGGGTGGCATCCCCGGCCTGTTAAGGACGCATCCGTCGTCACAACTTTCCGCAACATTACCGTCCCCAGGACGGTACCTTGTGCGTAAAAGTCTGTGCTCCTCCAGTGGCGCAGAGCTGCGGCGCAGGTGCGCGTCACTGTTACAGAGCGACAGAGATCGTGTAACGGGCTGAAATGTAGTGACGAAACCCATTTCATGAACGCCCTCATCCTCAGGAGTCCTAGTGGCAAAACCTGTATAGATGAAGCCATAAGACCCTGTAGTCTGAGGCATGTGCGATATTGCACCTTCGCCCCCTCCCTGAACTGCGATAGACAGTTCATCAGAGAGAGAACGCGCTCCTGAGAGAGACGACAAGGCCTGCAACACCTTTTCCTTCGAGTCGGCTATGATGAGCCAATCGTCTATGCATGTCAAAATCCGTAGACCAGACATTCTCAGAGGACTCAAGCCCGCTTCCGCTCACAGACAGAAGGAGCGTGGGCTTAGACTCAAACCAAATGGCAGGACCGTGAATTTGTAACAAACGCCTTGATGGGCGAAACGAAGAAACTTCCTGTGTGGTGGATAAATGCTTATGTGGAAAAAAGCATCTTTCAGGTCGACCGATGTGAACCAGTCGTTCTGTTTTATGGCGCGGGCGAGCGAACCATGAGTTAACATTCTGAAATTGTATTTCCTTAAATGTTTGTTCAACACTCTGAGGTCCAGAATGGGACGGAGAGAACCGTCCTTCTTTGGGACCAGGAAATAACGAGAATAAAAACCCTGGTTTATCAGATTGGGGGGAACCACCTGAATCGCACCTTTGCTCAGAAGGGAGGAGATTTCCTCCTTCAGAACGTGGGCAGTGCTCTCTTCTGTGTGTGAAAAGAGAACACTGCTGAACCGCGGGGGTTTCATAGCTAACTGCAGACGATAGCCCTGCACTATTGTGCGCATCACCCATTCTGGTGCCGCTGCAGCTCGCCAAACTGCTGCACGGCTCGTGAGCGTACCCACCCGAGCGATGCCGGCTTTGTGTGTGCCCAGCTGGCTTATTTGTGACGCAATGGCGCCCTCTAGTGGGGAAACTAGGAACTGCATGCGTGGGTTCAGAGAGCTGTCCACCCTTTGCAGAGAAAAGTGATTTCCCTGCAGAGGGAGGACATCCCTCTGTAACAAATTCATTTGATTCGTTTGATTTAATGCGTTTGTGTTTTTTGTGTGTGTTTTGTTTTCGGGGAAACAATGGGGCCGAAGCCTTTATTAGCTGAGTGAGGGGAACACAACATGTGCGGTGTGGTGACACTGCTTTTGAAGACATCCTCACAACAGACCCCTTGAACGGGGGAGAACACACAACGTCCACTGAACACATGGGCTGGGCAGCCATGGGAAGGGGGGGACCCTCCAGAAGTGACCCGTCGTCTTTTGGACGGGGGCTCTAGTGCGGGAAGCGAGTCCAGAGAGCTTGTCGCTCAAGAACATGGACCCCAAACCCTCATCGGCCAAACATCAGGCAGGCCGCTTGCGTTTGGAGTCGCTGGGGGTAGAGCTTGGGGGTTTTCCCGCGGCGGCAGCAGCAGTAGGTTTCCCCCAGGGCTTGGTCGAGGGTGGGTTGCTCTGCCGTTGCGGGCCGGGCTTGTTGCGGGGCCTTTCCTTGCCCTGATGAAAGTGACGCGCCGGGGCCGGCGGGTTAGGCAAACGCGCAGGGGGCGCCTGGCGTGGAGCCGCCTTCCTAGGAAGACATAACTTAAAAGCCTCGTCCTCCTTCTTTTTGTCGTCGCACCGCTGTTGCATTAGTGCGACGGCGGGCCCAAAGAGAGCCCGGCCGGGCTCTACCGGGGCGCCTGCGATGCGCCTCTTCTCGCTGTCCGGGATGCCTGACAGATTGAGCCAGAGCGCGCGCTCCCCTGCAACAGAAAGCGCCATGGAGCGCCCGCAGGCTTGGACGGCCTGACGAGCGTTGCGGAGGACGAGATTGTTCACCGTGATGATCTCCTTCCACAGTGAAGGGGGGGGAGATCCCTTGTCGAGCTGTTGGCCCAGGTCTTCCAGGATTTCCGCCTGGTAGGCAGAAAGGAGCGAAGAGACGTTAAGGGCTCTAACAGCCAAGGCCGATGATTTGTAGGCGGCCTGGTGCACCGAGGCAGAAAAACGGTCCATCTTACTAGGAAGAACCGGTTTAGGGGGGGCGAGCAGCTGGAATGAGGTGCCTGGCGATAGAGGGCTCTATAGCGGGCGGCTCACCCATGCCAAGAGCCGCCATGTCTTTAACCTCCAGGCCCGCGAGACCGTGTTTGAAGTCGAGCGGATCCTTCCAGTAATGTTTCATGTGCTTAGCACATGCTGGAACGGCGGGAAAGAGTTGCTTCCTTGGGCCAGGAGGCGCTCCCAACACTTTCCCATCATAAATGTCTCTCTCCCGGTCGGTGGCGGTCTGTGGAGCCGGCCACTCAATTTTGAGACGAGCGGCCGCTCGCTCACAAACATCCAGGAGAATAGACTGGGAGGCCGCGGGCCCGGCCCGGCCGACCCGTTCGGTTCGTCGACGAGCGGGAGGTTGCCCACGAAGATGTCCTCTTCGGGGAACTCACAGTTAGGCTGGTCAGCCCAAACAAGAGAAGTCGCGTCCCGGGAGGCCCCCGGTGGCGCGCTGTCGTCACCGTGTCCCACGTCCAAATCCGAAAAGTCGAGCTCGCCGCACTGGGTAGCAGCGACTTTAAGGCGGCGTCGCAGGAGTTTCCTAGGCAGCACGAGGCAGTGGCTGCAGTTCTCCGGATTCTCCAAGGCCTCTTCCGCATGCTTGAGGCCCAAGCAAACCACGCAGAACGAGTGAAGGTCCTTAGCGGCGATAAGCGCACCACACGCGGCCGGGCAGGCCCGTGACAAGCTGGTGGCAGAGGAAGCAGGGATAGAGAGCGAAATACCGGCGAAAAACGTAGAGAAATCTGTGGCGGGCAGCCGTGGGACAGGAAAACGTGAAAGAGCGTGGGCGGCTCCGAGAGCAGACACAGACAATCTGGCGGAATAGAAAACTGTCACGCCTGGCGGAGGCTGATCGAAAGGATATTTCCTCCTGTAGACAGTTAGTGAGCAGCGTCAATTCAACCGAGCTGTGTACAAGAAGAGATCGCGAGAAGCGAATGTCAACTAGAGTACAGTAGCGCGTGCAGGCTGTTTATGCCCGCAGGTAAGGAGCGGGGCCTTACCGGGCATTGGCTGCGCGCTCCTGTCTGTCTTGCCAGACTTGGTGCAATTGGATGCTTCTGCAGAGGTCAGGTACGGATGCCCTTCCCATAGGTGGATCTCGAACACGAGATGATGAAAGAGAACTCATCCACTGTTATGGTCTTCCACCCTGTTAGGCGAGTCATTTTTAAATAATAATTTGACAGCAACGTTAAATGTTTTGCATACTTATGTTTTATTTTTGGAGGTGAGGATCATTAACAGCATATACAATATATGTTTTTAAACACACTTTTTTATTATTTACCATCCTGTTGACAAAAATGGGTACAAAAAGTATCTGTTCTTAATAATCAAGACATTCTATTCATCAATAATAGTTTTGTTATTGTTTCAAGAATTAAAAAAAAAATACCATGATGGCATAAGGGACATATACTATCCAAGAAAAACTTGTTATTGTTTAACATTCACATTATTAACATTTTGTGATAACTATGTTATGTATATGTCCTTAACAGGGTGGAACACCTTCACGGCCCGTGTCTGAACAATGAATCTACCCATAATTATTATTTTTTTAGTCCCTGAGGTTGACCAATATGTATTCCGACTAGTTAAACATGTCACCATTTTGGTAGAATGCTAAAAACATGAAAATCATGTACTTTTTTTTCAAACATTTATGAAGCCAAAATGTTACCGCATACCAGGAATGACCCAGCTATAGTTTCTAACTGTGTTGCTATTTGATTAGAAAAAAGAAAGAAAAAAAGTGAACATTGGCCTGCATGGTAGCCTAATGAGGTGCCGTCAATGGTCTTGCTTTGTAAATAAACCCTTATTGTAACAAATTATATAGTTACACAATTACAAGAACTATATGTTAGTGCTAAGGCTGAGTACAAGTTAGAAAGAGCTTTAAAATACGGACCTTCTTGAATTATTGACTAAACAATCCCCCGATAACCACGCCCCCAACAAAGCCCCGCCCCCTCTGGTGAGTACCGGCACTTTATTTTTTCCACTTAAAGCACTGCTTCACATGGTTCTGGGGGGTTAAGAAAAATATCCATTCTTAAAACCTTATAGACTAAAATAACTAACTTCCGGCGGAAAGCCGTGCCCAATTCGACTTACGACCTGACACGATGTATAGAAGCGTCGCAAGCTTTGACGCCTCTCGCGGATAGTGCCTGGCAACAAAATCAAGACCTTCTTCTCTTATTTCGAAATCCTCCGTCATTTCCCTGTAAAAATTCTAATTTTAGACTCTAATTCATGACCAGTGTTTTGTTTTGCTCTATCCTCTGCACTTCTGCGTTCTTCAATACGCATCCGTCAAGGTTTCAAGGGTCAAGGTTTATTCTTTCGCCGTAAATCAATTGCGTACGGCAATCCGCCGGTAGTTAGTTATGTTAGTCTGGGGCGGAGCTTCAAGAACTCCAGTTAGCAGCTCTGATAACCTCATGCACACAGGCAATGAAACAGTGGAGTTAGTTACTATCTTCAAGTCATTGATTAGCATATTTTGTTATGATAATCTCACCCCCCTTTATTGCGTGTTGGGCAGGGTTTATGTAAATTTCATTGTTAGTGATGTCACTAACCTGGGAGGAAGCTTGTGTAGTGCCAACCAGCCGTTTGTTGTAGTCCTTAAAAAGCGATGTCTTTAAAAGAAAAAATCTCCCTTTGCTTTTAACTTTGAGCGTCGTAACTTTGCAGATGTTGTTTACGCTCAAACTGCAACATTACACACTAACTGAAATCATAACAGTGAAATCATAATCAACCACCCCTTTAATTTTAACTTTTCAACTGATCTTCGAACCATGCAGCAAAATCAAGTCACTTTTATGAGAATGTCGGGCTTCCTTGGAGTCATTGGAGCCATTGAGGGAACTCATGTTCGCATCATTGCTCTAACTGTATATGATGAGACATACACCGATCAGGCATAGCATTTTGACCACCTTCCTAATATTGTGTTAGAAACAGCCAAAACAGCCCTAATCTGTCAGGGCATGGACTCCACTAGACCCCTGAAGGTGTGCTGTGGTATCTGGCACCAATATGTTAGTAGCAGATCCTTTAAGTCCTGTAAGTTGCGAGGTGGGGCCTCCATGGATCGGATTTGGGTTTTTTTCAGCACATCCCACAGATGCTCGGTTGGATTGAGATCTGGGGAATTTGGAGGCCAAGTCAACACCTCAAACTCGTTGATGTGCTCCTCAAACACTTCCTGAACCATTTTTGTTTTGTGGCAGGGCACATTATCGTGCTGAAAGAGGTCACAGCCACCAGGGAATACCGTTTCCATGAAAGGGTGTACATGGTCTCAACAATGCTTAGGTAGGTGGTACGTGTCAAAGTAACATCCACAACATGGGTGGCAGGACCCAAGGTTTCCCAGCAGTACATTGCCCAAAGCATCACACTGCCTCCGCCGGCTTGCCTTCTTGCCATAATGCATCCTGGTGCCATGTGTTCCCCAGGTAAGCGACAAACTGTGATGCACTGTGTATTCTGACACCTTTCTATCAGAACCAGCATTAACTTCTTGAGCAATTTGAGCTACAGTAGCTCATCTGTTTGATCGGACCACACGTGCCAGCCTTCAGACGTGCATCAATGAGCCTTGGCCGCCCATGACCCTGATGCCAGTTCACCACTGTTCCTTCCTTGGACCACTTTTGATAGATACTGACCACTGCAGACCGGGAACACCCCACAAGAGCTGCAGTTTTGGAGATGCTCTGAAAACATTTAAAAAAAAAAAGAAAATCTCTCAGAAATCTTAGATTGATACATGAATGGTAACTCTTGTACAATTAGTTTGCTTTTGGTCCCGCTCTTTTCTTCCCCCATCTCTGTCCGAAGCGAGCTGCAGCCAACTTTTTATGAATGTGTCTATCTCTCCATATGATGCACTGCCAGTGTTTGCATTTCTTTGGACTGATTCTTAAGAATATGTCAAACGTTTGCCTGTTCAAACATGAAGCTGGTTAGCCTAACTTAGCATGGCATGATGGGAAAAGATGGGGAAAAACAAGTACTTTTAGAGGGCTTTATAGTCAGTTGATAAAATATTTACATCTCTTCATTTTTTTGCAGACTTTGCATATATCTAGCATATAGACATGACAGTTTTATCAATGTTCTCATCAAGTCTTGGCAAGAAAGTGTAAATGTGTTTATTATAATAACGAAAATCAATTAACACTAAATTAAACTTCCTGAGGACAACGTCTTTAATGGCAAGGGTTTCAAAGCCATACTTCCTATTGACACCACGCCATGCAGTTGATTTGTTTTGCTAGATGGTTTGTCATCAGTTTCAACATAATCCTCCAGACAGTTTCTTTGACCCACTGCTAGTCCAAAATAGGTAACTTGAAATACAATAGTGTCAGTTACAAATGGTACAATACCTATATTATATAAAGTATTCATCTTTCTAAGTCTTTTCATGTCTTATATCAAACTAGATTAAATGTGTTTATGACATAAGTAACAGAACAATCCCTTAATCCTAAATGTGTAAATAGATGTCTACAAAATTATCTAAATGAATATATAAAATACTAAATCAGGTCTCTAGGTTCTACAGATGGCACAGTGGTAAATTATGTTTTTTTGCACAAACAAAGCATTCACATTGCTTCTTAAACTTAAAGTTAAACCACTGGAGTCACATGGATTACTGTAATGTCTTTTCTATATCTCTGGGCCTTAACACCAGGGGATCCCTTTAACCACTTTAAGCTTGTTTCATTATAAGAATTAAATTATTAATTTCCAAATTTAGTTAAAGAAAGCAGAGAATATGGGGAAAAATTGAAAAATATGAATACAAAATGTAGTTGTCCCACATATTGCCGTCATTTCCACCACGACGCTGTAATGTCCCTTTTAAAACGTTTTTTTTTTTAAGATTGTTTGGGTAGTTTCTATGGAGATGAACAATGACATCACAGCACATGTCTGACATGGAGGAGATTTTAAATTTCTCAAGGTAGATATTGCTTGAAATTATTTTTATTGTATGTCATTTCCAAACATGGCGTAACATCAAATGAGTTTGTAAATAAATTAATTTTTTAACACAAATAGATGTATTTTGCATGCATGCAATGCTTGCTACCAATTCATAGCTAATCTGTAACCCTAGCTTGGATTTTTTTTACAAAATACTGTATAGGATTGTCATTTCCACCACATTACCTTCTTGGGTGGAAATGACAAAGGTGAGGTGGAAATGACATTTATGCTTACAAGGTGTAATTCACAGATTGAGTGGCTACAAATGAATATTTTATTAATTGAAATGTACAACGCTAATGTATTTATTCAAATATATATTTTTTTAAATGCCTTTTCATCTATTTTTAAGATTACATTTTTCATGTGACTATTTGTGGTTAAAGACTGGTTATGGAACCAAACAGACTAATGACTAATGATTTGTTAAATGGGTTTCAAATAAATGTTTTCTGTTTTTCTATATGGATGTCCATTCATTGTCATTTCCACAACACCCAGTCATTTCCACCACCTCATAACTTTTAAAAAAATATGTACACTTTCTAATCACTCTTCAAAAATTCCTGGCTAATCCAAGTTTATGGGATAATGTTCCACTTAATGTAATAACACAAGTAGTTATTTTTCTGAAATGTATCTAACCAATGCCATATTATATTTCAGGTTGTGGTGGATGTAAGCTTTATGTTTGGGCCTCATGACAATTAATTTACTTAATCCACAAAAATATGGTAATTGCAATATAGGTATAAATTGGTAAAACTGTGTGAAAGTGGTCTTACACTGTTAAGAAATTATGTAGGCCTATATCATAATAATTTTAAATAATAATCAAATATTTACATGTGATGGAAAAGACATTAGTTCAGTGCGGATCGGAAAATATGTCCAAAAACACCAATTTGTCTTATAATGTAAGTGCGTTCTCTTATGGATCATTAAACTTGATTAGTTATATTTAACTGTTAGACTGTTACAATTTTGATTTGAACACTTTTTTCCCCTCAAGTTCACAAGGCCAAAAGTGCCTGTAGTTGAAGAACCACCCATGTATTGAAATAAAAAACACATAAATAGCATAACATTGACAGGGAAAGGATATTGCATTTAACTTTAAGCCTCACTGCTACATATAATTTACCACATTGTAGAAGACTCACCCCCAGCACTCAACCTAAACCTAAACATATTTCGCCCAAAATTAGACCAGCCCTTTTGGTCTGTAATTGGGCCGAATGTGGCTAAATGTGCAGTGTCTCAGTGCAAATCGGGTCAAATCTGCACATTCAAAGCCTAGCCAAATCTGGCAACCATTACTGGGCCAGAGCTGGCTCACTTTTGGTGAGCCGCTGCCAGAACACAGCCGAGAGCCGATACTCAGCCACAATTGGCCCGAGTGCGCTTGGTCCCTGTTACTGCAGTGTGCAACAAGTGTCTCATAGTAGCCGCCGAGCGAACGCACAGAGTAGCATTATAACATAACTTTCAACACACTCAAATGTGTCTGATATGATAAAACAGTGCGGAGTTCCCCCACAGATGCATGACTGGAAGAAGCGGAAGCGGTCGCCTGAGGCATGATTAAAACCTAAGCGAAATCATCAAGCTACACCTTTGTTTTGAATAAGCGACCTCTAGCGGCGACAAATTACATATTGTGGCCTTAAGTGTACTTTTATATATTTAAGACCAATTTTTGCTGTTTGCAATATATTTTAATATATTAAATTGTGTTAAAATGGAACCACTTCAAGTACATTTAGTGCAATTTAAGTGTATTTCTTTACAATTCATTTAAAATATACTCCTTGAACTACTTTTTGAAGCTTAATTTTAATGTGCTTCAAGAACATTTCAATAGCATTTCAGCTCATTAGAAATGTATCAGCATTTAAGCAAGCTCTTTTTCAGTATTCAAAATGGTAAATAAAAGTGCAAAATTCATTAAATATAAATGTTAAGACACACGTACACACTACTTTAAAATCTAGAAAACTTTATAATACGTGTAAATTACAAAATAAATTCCTAGAGTACATAAAAAAAGTGCAGCAGCATATATAATTATATACTACTATAAAATACATTATAATAAATGAAAGATCAGTGAAATGCAGTGAAAGAGCTACTTTTATTGTACTATACTATAATTTGTAGAACAAAAAAGTGAGGCAGAACTTGATATTATCCACCGTGAACTGAAAAGTGGTGAAAAGTGGTTGTTACAGACAAGAATGGACGTTGATTTTGTGACGTCAACCAAAAAGAAGGTAATTCCAGTGGGTTGGCAAGTTATTATTTGGATAAAAGACAAAAATACATTATTTTTTACTTTTTTCTTTGGAATGACGTGCATCAATGAATCATGCGATGAGGACTCATTAGAAAAGTAAATGAGGTTAATTTTGATTTCATGCTGAGTTTAAGAGGAACATTCTGGTACAGTTATGATGAAATAGCCAACCGATTCCAGCTAGTGTCATATTTATAGACCCGAGATTTCACTGAGTGCATTTGAAACTAAAGGACTCTGCGCAACCGTAACACAGAGAGACAGTTTTATCACCATACATTCAAAACCTCTTTGCATTCTCATATCTCTTTTTGAATAAGTTGCTTTGCCAGACGTTAGGCTGCTTGCGGGGTGACAATGTGTTCCAGCACCGCCAAATGGGATAATTTGAAATTTCTGTTGTGGTTCATTTATATCTCTGTGCTCTGAATGTTAATTTATTCAAGGGCTTGACATGTGCCCTTTTTAGTTTTCTACATCTGTCTGAGTGCAGATGCACAAGAACCCTTTTGTGCTGTCTTACTGACAATTTGCCTCCACTCTTTTGACATCAAACTATCAGATGCCCTTTCTAGGACCCTTTCCAGCTCTGAAAGTCATTTCAGAGCTGTGCCGTTTGTCCGTAGAGGTTTAAGCCAAGTGCACAAAACAAGCCTGGCGCTGGTCACCCTCTCAGGCAACAAAAGCCCCAGATTGCAGCCATACAATCGCCGATGTAACAAATGCTAGTACCGCAGTGACATGCCTTGTCGTTTGAAAACGTCATCAGTTCCCACATTGATATGCAGTGTTGGGGAGTAATTAGATTATGTAATTTAATTACAAAATAAATGTAATCAGTTACTGAGAAAAAAATATGTAATTGCAGTTACTTGTGCAAATGGTAATGGTTACAAAGGGGGTTACATCTGAATATTTTCTGTAAAAAGCTAAGATATGTTGAATAACATTCATTTGTTGCTTTGCCTGTTTTTGATATGCACGATTCCTCCTGCCATTTAAAGGCCTTTTAGTAAAGCTATGTTATTCTGATGATGCTTTTGATTGGTTCTCGTTTGAACTTGCAGCGCACCACATCTGCCAATTACAGCAACTGAAATTTGAATGCTTTATGCTACAACCTGTCTGAGAGTTGCCACCATGGCGAGTGATGAAAAGGTGTTCCAGTGCTGGAAAATAGAAAAGTAATCAAATGTAATCAGTTACAGTAATTAAAATGTTACACTACTTATTACATTTTAAACAGGGGAACTTGTAATCTGTAACCTATTACATTTCCAAAATAACCTTCCCAACAACGTTGATATGTACGTAAGTTTGTGTGAGAAAGAATTCAAATGTATAATTTCATGAGGTGCTTTCGAAACACTGCTTTGTGAATCTTTGTGAACCAGTAATTCGGAGTGTGTATCATATTGCAAAAGTCAAATGATTTCAGTAAATGAGGTCATGGGCTGCATCCGAGATCGCACACTTCCCTACTTTATGGACTTTTTCTCTTCGTCGAAAAACAGTATGTGACAAAAGAAGTATGTCCAAATTCAAAGTACTCATAAAAAAGTAGGCAAAAAGTACCCGGATGACCTACTACTTCCGGCGAGATTCTTAAGTGTGAACACGATGAACACTTTACTATCCCATGAGGCCACGGGAGAGGATTTATGAATGGCAGTGAAGCAACGCAATGGAAGTCAGGGGTCACATGATAATGACAACATGGCCAATGTAGATTACATTAATTCTACACACATTCACACTATATAGAAACTATGTTTTTAGCAGTCTTGAAATAGTTACTTATTCAATATAAGTACCTACTCAAGAGTGTATGCAATTTTGGACGGAGCCATGGAGTGGCAAAATTGTATGTCCGGGGGTTGTGGGGATGTCACCTACGAATGATTGAACTGTTTATTTTTAGGTGAACTAATCTTTAAAGTACACATTTTGTAAATGCATATTATTGATCTTGTTGTCAATTATTTTGACCTTGTCATTTTTTTTAAAAGTGAAGTTTTTGGCCTTTATTGGATAGGAGTAGATTTGACAGGAAAGCGTGGGGTGGGGAGAGCGGGGAACGGGATCGGCAAAGGACCTCGAGCTGGGAATCGAACTGAGGTCGCATTGTACCATTTGAGTTGCAGGTACACTGGTGTTCCATACAAGGGATCTCCTTGGAGGTGTTTAGATTTTAGATTTCATGAAGATTTGGGAACGTATTCAGGCAGAACTGGACATTGTTGTTGGCTCACCTGAGTAGGAGAAATATGTATCTGGACTATACATATTTCATGGTCTGAGCTGCACTTGAGGATGTTTTATCCCAGAGAGGTAGCATTTTTCACGTTTCAATCTGCTTGGCTTTACAAGCGTTTCAGGGACGGGGCTGTGTCTGTGAAGGATGATTCCTCTCCAAGGGGAAATCAGATTTTCCCAGCTAGACATCCTGTTTAACAGCAGCTTAGTAAGAGTAATGCTGTGATATCATATAATTGTGTGCATGTGTGTGTGCCAGTGGACATGTGGTGAAGATACTCTCAGGAGAAGGGGCTTATCAAAAGGAACGTATGTCAAATTAGGATGGTAGACATGGTGGGAGGCAAACCACAGAGCCCTGGCTCTAATGAGCCTCCAATCCAGAGCATCACAAAGGCCTACGGGATCCAACACCAAACACAGCCAATCAGACTCAATGCGCAGGGCACCGTAATGTATCCCTAATTTCCCAGACTGAGCCAGTGTGCGACTCGAAGCAGAATGAAATTAAGCTATTCCGTTTCTGTTCGTTCAATCTAGTGTGGAGGAGGAGTTGAAGAAATGCGAAACGGTTTCCCTCTGGATGGAATGACAGTGCTAAGGTTTGACAGGCGCAAGATTGAGACGAAGCTGAAAAATAGCATGTAGACTAGTGGGTCATATTATGTGGCTTGATTTGTATTCTCACTCTGCGGTTAATAAGCAGGTCCGATTGGCATTCCTGAAATTTCGCTTGACGTGTGGTATGGAGCTGTCACTACACACAGGCTCATGCGTTTTCTTCCAGGCTTTGATTCCATGGGAGATATTAAACAAGGAGAAGGGTCTGCATCAAGTTCGGAAAGAAAAATGTGAAAAACCAAGAGAGAGAGTCTGCATTGTTGATAAATGATCTTGCACACCGTTTCAAATATTTCTTTATTATACCTTATGACGCATGTGTCAAATAATAATCCCTAGTGATTAATGACTAGTGTGTGGTATCAACTCGAAACTAGGCTAAAAACAATGAGCAATGTTCTGTGGTGCACTATGACTACATTGAAATGAGCCACAATTAAATGTAAACATCTACACAAAATATGGATTGAGGCTGGAAGGTATGACTGTATATACCATGCAGCAGAATACATGTCAACATGGAAGAGATTTTGCTATATTATCGTGTGATTTGTGAGTCCTATTCAAGGAAAATCAGTTCACTTGGCGGTCATTTTTGCAAGACCTGCAGGCAGCTATGTGGCAGCTATGTTGGGCATGCAAAAATAACTCCTATCTAAAAACACCATCATTTCCGCATGCCAAACTCACATTTCAATAATATATTTCAGGTCAGCAACAAAATATGACATGAACTGTCAGTTTCTCCAATTCATTGAACTGTCTTGGTATTTATTCAGTGTATACACTGCCCGGGCCAAATAAAAAGTCGCTGTTTGGATTTAAAGGTCCTGTTCTTCGTGATCCCATTTTTCAAACTTTAGTTAGTGTGTAATGTTGCTGTTAGAGCATAAATAATACCTGTAAAATTATAAAGCTCAAAGTTCAATGCCAAGCGAGATATTTTATTTAACAGAAGTTCCCTTTCAAAGCCTACAGCGAACGGCCGGTTTGGACTACATCCCTGTACATCCTGCTTTAATTACGACAGTAGATCAGTTTGTTGACTAACCTCCGCCCACAAGAATACGCAAAAAAAGGGGGCGTGGTCTTGTTGCTCCCGCGTGGAGAAGAGGAATTGTTGCGTTTGTATAGTGTTTGTCGCCATGTCGTCGAGACGCTGTTATTTTCATCCCGGAGTCAAATCACCTTTGTTTGGCTTTCCCAGGGACGCTGTACTTAGAGATCATTGAGCGCATGCATCCCCGTTATGGTAAGAGGCGTGACCTTTCCGGTAACTTGCGCTCTGCGTGCGCTAAGCTGCTGTCGAATCACAACACGGGAACCACTGGCACAATCAGAACTCTTTACGTATTTCTGAAGGAGGGACTTCATAGAACAGGGAAATCTTTCAAGCCGTTTTTAGGACAGTGAAAACAGCGGTATACAGATAAGTAAATTGTGTGAAAAATACTGTGTTTTTTTACACGTGAAACATTAACACATGTTATATTGCACACTGTAAACACAATCAAAGCTTCAAAAAAACGCGAAAAACGGGACCTTTAAATGGTCAAATGCTTAAGAGTCAATGATTGGATCATTATCACAGTGATTATTATGTGTAATATTAGTATTGTCCTCCTAAAACCTTTGATTCATCATGCGACTCTCATCATCACTGTGTTTGTGTCACATCTGTTCTGT
The DNA here is from genome assembly GCF_949357685.1 of Gobio gobio. Lineage (NCBI taxonomy): Eukaryota > Metazoa > Chordata > Actinopteri > Cypriniformes > Gobionidae > Gobio > Gobio gobio. Next base: position 38,792,103 of record NC_137097.1, on the reverse strand, counting down.
GTCTGGCACTTTGTGGGACTTTTATGTTGTAGTTTATCTGAGCATTGTCTGTGTTCTTTTCTGAGTCCTGTTTCCTGTGGAGTTTTGTAGTTCTTGTAGTATTTCATGTTGATTAGTTTTCCCAGGTGTTTCCCATTCACCACTCTCCTTGTTATCTTGTTAGCCTTGTTTCCTTGTGTATATATACCCCTGTGATTCAGTCGTTCTCTGTCTGTCGTTGTTTAATGTCATGGTTTTTTTGGTATGCTGGTGTCTGCAGTTCCCCGTGTTTTCTTTGTTTTTGATCAGTGTTATTTTGTTCCTGTTTGTTGACTGTTCTTTTATTAAAAAAGCCTATCCCCTGCATTTGGATCCTCACCTCTGCCTGTCATCTTTGATGTTCCTGTGTGTTTCCGTGACAGTTTGGTGGTTGTCAGTGTATATCAAAGGTATATAACAGATATTAGTATTTCAATAGGTTCAATTCAGTTAACCCTTAAATGCATACCTCGGGTCTTTAGCGACCCGAGATGTCATTCACTACCCTCCTCCTCATTCGTTTTTTAAAGTTAGACATCAACCTTCTTAGTATTCCTCAATCAATCCATTTTAATATAACAAGAAAAAATATATATAATTGAATGCCTGTTTTTCCACTAGTTTTTTGTCAAAATTGTACAGGGTCGCTAACGACCCGAGGTGTGTAAAATTGTACGTATTTTTTTCTGCACAATAATAGATGAATCTATAATGACAAAATAACTGCAATTTACCTTTATTCCACAAGGTGGCAATGTCCGATACACAATGATGAAGTGACGTTTCACTCATAGTTACTGCAGACTGAAAACTAAACAATAATAATTATAATCTGCAAAACTTGAAATGGCTCAGTGATTTACTGCAGGGCAAGTACTGAACACAATCAAATATTAGTGTCACTGTCACTTGATGATGGATCTGGTGAAGGAAGCTTTCAGTGATCAAAATATTTATTTTCAAGACATTGAAAATGAGTTTTGAGGATATGCGTGAGATCGCGATTATGATCCAGATGCTGAATGTACTGGGAAATTAGTTCTGACGAGGACAGTGGTGATGGTATAAAACATCTGCTCAAACTGAACCCTTCCAAGCTCCAAAAGGTAACGAAATATGTTTTATTTTATTCTTCTGTAATCGTTGCTCTATTATCAGGAGGTTTATATATTATCGCGAATATAGATCTATCCATGTTAGATATAGATCCAGGTCGCCAAAGACCCGAATATGTAAGAACGTTTGGCTAAACAGTCATGCATTTAAGGGTTAATGAAATACGTTTTTATTTTTTTACTGGAAATTTAACTTTAATTTAACAATTTTTTACTGTAAATTTCTGGCAACCACAGCTGCCAGTTTTTTTTTTATTATACGGTTTTGAACTGTAAAATAGACATTAAACTAAGTGCTGTCCCGTGAAACCTAAAATGTTGCTAAAGTTCTGGCCACAGCTGCCAGTTTTTTACCGTCAATTTTACAGGTGTAGTGTAATAGATTAGGCTAACATTAAAAGGGGTAGTTTAGCCACGCTCAAGATATTCCAAACCTTTTTGAATGTCCTAGTTCAGCTGAATACAAAGGAAGATATTTAGAAGAATGTTTGTAACCAGATCTTGGCAGCCATTGACTACTATAGTGGGGGAAAAAATACTATGGTAGTCATTGGCTGCCGAGATCTGCTTGGTTTTATCTTCCTTTGTGTTCAGCAGAAGAAAGAAACTCATACAGGTTTGGAACAACTTGAGGGTGAGTAATTGATGACAGAATTTTTATTTTTGGGTGAACTATCCCTTTTACTAACAATGAGCAATACATTTGTTACAGTATTTATTCATCTTAATTAGGTCAGGTCATGGGCGGAAATTTCATCAAACAGTCGACACAAATAATACAGCCAAAATTGTACTTGTAAGTATATTTGTGGCATGTTAGTGCACTGAAAAATTATCTCATGTCCGTTTTTCTTTTCTGTGTTTATCTGGCCAAAAACACAGAGCAAATAGTCTTGCTTCTTCAACAGCATTGAGCAAAACCCAACACAGCAGTTTACAATATTAGCCTAAAAGCAGTTCACACATAGGCTTATCGCCGTGTTAGTTGTAGTGGGTCATTTTCCGATAAAATATCGGAAAAATGCTCTGTTTGCATTTGTATTGTACAAAACAATTTGTATTGTTTTACTACTTACACAATTATTTTAAGTATATATAATTATATTATTGTACCACCTTACTGCTGCAGATTCATTTTGACGTTGATAGTGTTGACATAGAAACAGACATAGAGTCTGAGGATGTGAACAGCTCTGGGTAGAACATCATGGGTTGCCGTTGCTTATGACATGGAGTAAACGCAGGATAAACTCGTTGTTTTGGTTCAGGAGGAACAGTAAAAGGCGGCTGATTTTTGTTTGTGGCACTCAGTGACTGACATCACTGAATAGACCTATAAAACGCGCTGATGACGTGCAATGTCTGTGCAAGCAGGTGCGAGGAGGTATGGAAATACATACAGTATGCTGACAGGCAGGTAGGATATCAAGCAGAATGCAGTGATTGGATGAACAGTTTTTGGCCCTGTGACTTCCACAGAACATATATGTACATGTTTTATTATTTCACTTCTTTTATTGGTTACTATCAGGATATGAAAAGAGTTTAAGCCAGTATAGCAAAGTGTTTATAAAACAAAATTGCCTACCCTACCTTTAACTAATTGTAATGTTGCTAATTATAGTTATAATATTTAATGGCTGATGTCTCTTATCTGGTTTATCCAATACCAATGGACAATAACCAAATGAGACATTTCATTTAATTGAGGAGATTATACAAAATTGTCACAATAGAAAAACTAAGCCCAACTAACTCATAGTTATTAAATATAGTATTATTATTTTTCAATATTTACACCATTTTTCTTTGAATGTCAAGAGGTAAAAAATTAAATAAAATTACTCATTGCATGATGTAAGATTTTGGTCATACCACCCACCCCTATTACTGTATGAATTTATTCATCCATTCTAAATCTGTAATATTCTAGGTCAAACAAAAAACATATAGCAAGACATGGTGCACCACCTATTTCCCCTGCCAGTTAACTAGTGTTTCTTGCCACCTGCCATGTCTACCTGGGTGCAGTGCACAGCGGGATAATAACAGCAAGACAGGCGCAATTTGCGTCTGCATCAGACTGGGAGCGGAACGCTGCCACCCAGCCTGCGAGTCTCATCATCTGAGCATCATTAAAACAGGCCATGAGAAACGCAGCCCGACGCGGCTCCAGCGAGCACAGGAACCCTGCTGACTGAGGAGCTGCGGTTCTGATGGGACGTCAGGAGAGCACGACAGCATAGACTGCGGAGCAGTCCCACATGCCGTGAGCTCTGTTTCTTCGTTAATGGAGAAATGCTTTTCTTGAAAGCTGGAATGCAGCAGTTTGTGTGTTAATCAATACGGTTCACTTCTGCCTCATCCACCTTCTCAGCCAGCAGTTCAAGGCCCAGTCAGCATCACTCATGAGGCATATTGGCTTCTGTTCTCCTTCTGCCCCAGCCCACATGTTAATCATATTAAGTGGTGAATGTTGCTTAATTAAAAAACATAGGCATATTGTTGAACATGCAAATGTTTACCCAGAGGTGGCTCCTCTGAGGGCTGAAGAAAGTGTGTGTGTGTGTGTGTGTATGAGAGTTTGACAAATAAAGCTTCAAAAAGGTTTTTTTTTTTTTTTTTTTTTTTTAGTTTCAGATGTTAAAATAATTTTTTGACTGTTTTTATGTCAGGCGGTACAACCATTTAGTTGTATGCATACTGTAGTTTTACCACCTGACATGGAACGTGAACCAACCTACCCATACTTGAAATAAGCAGTTTTACCAGTATTTGAGAGAGAACCTTTTCACTCTGCCTCAAGAATCAGTTAGTCCTCTGGATGTTTACCATGTTTACTGTTATTACCTTGTCAATGTATAATAAAAGAGGTTTGTTTGCAGTTGTGCCACCCTGACATTTGAGATTATACAAATTGCTGGACAAAAGTTTTTCAATTATCTCAACAGTTTTTAAAACTGCTGATATTTATAAAATATGTTTATATGAAAGGTTTTAAGGCTAAAATGATGCCATAATATTTAGTTCTCAAGCACCACTTGACATGTTGGGGGTTTAAGATAACAAAACATGAAATTATATGTATTATTTAAATGTACTAATAATGAATTCAAACAGGTTTTATATGGTAATATATGTCATTAATTTATCAAATTATTTTAAAAGCAAATAACGCACTTGGACACAAAAATATGCGCGTCATGTCATTGACCCATAAAAATATAAACCTCATTCATCCGTATAATCTATTGGCATGTTGTCATCATCTCAGTCATTCTTCATTGCCCCCCTTAATACAGTGTTTACAATGAACAGTATAATGGAATATATAAATTACATGCCCCCAGACATGTCCCCTAGTATTCATAATAGTTTTTAAAAGTATCACTTGCATCATCATCATGTCATGGCATCATTACAACCACTATCACCAGTATCGCCATTACCACTCTGGGCTTGGGTAAAAATACCAAGCTCGGAGCCTTCTCCTCGGACTGCACAGCAAAGATGGACAACGAAGAAAAGACAACGCCCCATCCACTCTCTTCCATTGTAGAAAAGTGAAGCCGCCAATGTCCGAAGATGGCACTGACATCTTGCACTGATTTGGGAGCTGCGTCTGCACAGTAGAGAGCAGGAAGTAGAGCCGCAATATCAAAACCCCGCCCACACTAACAGTATCTGTTAGTACAGTTTACTGCAGAACAACTCATGTTGGTGTGAAATAAAAAAACAATTATGGAAATGTCGAAATTACACTGTGCACGTTTGTTGTAGTCTGCGTCAGAGTGTGATTGTTCCCTCCGGTGCTTGAATACACTGCAGGCTCCCTCTCGCTCGTATTCAAGGTAAATCATCAACACAATAATCCCTTACATGTAGCCTGGATGCCAGCCGAATTTAGCCCCGCCCACAACATTTGAGGTTGGGAAGTTCGGTCTTGACTTGATCCGTTGTGGAGCAACTATGCTCGGGTTGAAAACAAGCGAAACTAACTCCTACTACTGGCTGTAGTCTCTAGCCTCTGGCCAAAAAAGCCTCCGATGACGCAAAATGATTATATTTGCGTCATCGGAGGCTTTTTTCCAGACATAAAATACATAAATCTCTCGTCTCAGGGGGATATGAGGGGGGCATGATCATTTGAATATACTACCCGGTTTCGACTAATACAAAGCTTAATGCTACATCGCTGAAGTAACCCTTTAAAAATAATTTCATATTTCCATATTAATAAAAACTAACATTAAAGGTATAGTTCATCCAAAAATATTTCTTTCTGAAGCTACTTTTTGTAATGGTTTTTTTTTTATCTTTTGGGAGAAATTAGGTAGGTGGGACTCACCTACGTTCCTCAACAGTTTTCAGCATCCCTCCACCACCTCTCGGGTGGTCAGCCAGGAATATGGGGAGAGTAGGCCTAACTCTGGGTTCGGGTCAAAATACCTAACTCGGAGCCCTCTCCTCGGACAGCACACCAAAGGTGCCTACTCTTTACGATCATATATGTGAACTCGTGAAGCATATCAACAAAATGAACACTGTCATGTTTATCACCATCGCCACACAGTCACCAGCAATTATCACCATTACCACAACCACAACCACCACCACCACAATAATCAGTGCTCTTTTCACTATCACCAACTTCATAACCATCTTACCATAAGCTGAGTCTGAGGATCGAGGCACAATTTGGTAAAGGAACACCTCACATGCTTATATTTAGACTGCGAGCTATCATTCTGATATTTGCCTCCTGCTCAGTGTGGGAATCAATGCGGTTTCTGGATGTAACTCGAACAGTTGTGCAGTACGTGAGTCATAGCATGCTTGGGTAACGAGTGCAGGAGTCTGTGGATCTGTTCGGAATTTAAAACCAGATTTGTGTCCCCAGGATCAAAGCTTACACTGAGCCTGCGGTCTCGGAGAGAGAGATAGAGAGTGGGGGGAGAGATAGAAAGAGAGAGCACTAATAATAATGTTGCTCTAGGAGTTTGTACTCTCTTGGCAAACAGAGAAGTTGCACTGTGGCGTTTATACTGGCATGCAGCCGGATAATTGTGGACCGCTTGAACTATGCTCAAAATATTAATAAAGTGTTCAATCAGAGCTTGCGTGTTCGAGTTATAAACCATTGACATTTTCCTAAACCTGGTCTCACCGCTGCATGAATAATGTCCAAACTTTTAATAATGATAGATGGATGTATTAAGAACATGTCGTAATAAGATGCAGTTGTCTCATCCGCCGCATGGTGGCGACATCCCGCGGTAAAGCAGTTCCACTTCAGTCCCGAGTTGTGGGGCACTCATACATTGTTACTCGCTATGAAAGGACACGGACACTGCGTTTTGGGGGAATACATCCAAGATACCTGACGGATTTTTTCCTCCTCGAGACTCCACTACATCAGCCTTTACTTTTCTTGAGCAGCGGATTTATAGTGTCTCTTTTCAGATCATCCACTTTGAGAGATGCCTCATGACGCGCAGAGATGCAGCGGGATCGATTCACTCCTTTGAACGCAAATTACTGAATTCATCTGAACCCAGTTCAGAAAGGTTTCTGAGAATTTTTGTGTGCCTTTTTTCTTATTGCCTAACTTTTTGTTATCAAACCTAGATAAATAACCAAAAAAAAAAAAAAAAGAACTAAAATGATTGTCATTTGAATTCGTGCTGTTTATGCTGTTCATAAACTTTGCTTCATCAGACTTTGCAGCAGTTTATGGGTGTCTGACGCGTACAGACTGATTTATAGACTCCTCCTCATTAAGTGCTGGTTTTGGACGCACGGGAGCAGCGCGCTCAGTGTCTCGCATTGCTCTCTGAAAACCGGGACTACGGCGCAACATGTATCCAGCGCGGCGCAGGCGAACGCGTGCTGCGCACTCACAGCCGTGCCGGAGCATCATGTCAAGGCGCGCGCTAACTCTGAAGTGGGGCGCCGGATGGATTCTGATGTTTTCATTCATCAATAACACTTGGGCGCAAGGTAAGCGTCTCCGATCTTATAGTGGCCACTGAGACTCAGCGCTCACAAGGCAGTGATGTGTGGGATTTATGGAAAGAATCCTAAAGGAAAGCTAATGGGATTTCCGTCATAATTCGAAACCAATTCTGGTTGGAACCCTTTGTGAATAAAAAAAAAAAAGCATTCATGGATAAACTAAAATGTCCAGATTGTATTCTCATACAGATCTTGGGGTCAGTTCTAAATTATGATAGAAATGTTGTTAGGATTCCTTTGGGAATGTTCTTTATTTAACAGTGAAGTTTGGAATATGACATTTGCTGCTATAGGTGATTACCTGGCAGATGTGGTTGAAATAATACCCTGTTGCCTCAATGACCAACATCACTTGTAGAACAATCCCAAGGGATGGAGAGATCACAGGTACCCAGCATTAATACTGCAAGGTTCAGTTTATTTCTGTTAGTAGGTACTACACCACACCTACACAAAGGGTAAAGTTTGAAAAGAGATGTCTGTTCAGAGAATGATATATATATATATATATATATATCTCAATCAGCTTATCTGTGAAAAGAAAATTACAAATGCATAATGGATGCAAGCTTTTTCAAGCTATATGTCATGTGTCTAATTGAATGAAAATCATACATTAATCATCTTATTTTATTTATAATGCTTTTTTGCCCACTTGGTAGGAAGAAATACAATGAATTGGCTGATATTTGGCCACTTTGAGATAATCGGCTAAGAACGGTGTACTTTTGGCAGATTCAAATCACACAGATCTATACAGCGCCTTGTAGGATAATGCACATTTTCAGTTAGTTTTTGCTTATACTTGTTGGAAAAATTCGGAATAAAATTGACTTAAAGAGCAACTAAATAAACCAACTATTTAATTGCATCAATCTCCTATCCATCTCCCTGACTGTCATGCATCACTTGTTCGTCCGGTTGGCTCCTGAGGGTATTTTACCTTTTGACAAGGTGTTCTGCTCTGTCCACGGGGTGCATTTCTCATCTATTAGCTGCTGTAAAAATGGCCCTGGCATCCACAGGCAGATGGCTGATATACAGCCCAGTGATCCATCCTGTTTGACAGATCTTAAAGTACTGGCACTGGTGATTCATTCAATGTGAAGAGGCTTGCATTGGCTGAGGTGCATCTGATCATTACAATGCCCTAAGCATTGGAGTGCTAAAATCAGCGTAATCCTTGAGCATGTCAGCCTTTGAACAGGCCGCATTGGGGTATAAACAGCCCCCTATCTTATCTTATTGTTCAGCCGTCCCCTATTATGCATGGCACAGTGTTTGCTGACACTTATAAGCATCCTCTCATGGAGCGTACGCATTCACTAGCACACTATAGACAAGGTCTGTCTGGTGTTTGTTTAGTGCTCTTCAGGGCTGCTTTGTTTTTCCTTGTATTGATTAGATCCCTGTTTTCATCCTTAAGTGTACTTTCATGCCCTTGGACAGCTTTAAGGGAGCTTAGCGGTGACTAAAAGGAAACCCAGCACTTTGGTCAATGGGTAGAAAAAGTTCTCTGATCCCTTTTCACCTCAAGTCTTTCTCCGGTGTGATCAATTGCTCGGCTCCACTTGAAGCTGGCAGACTTTGCAGCCCCGAACGACCAAATGGGTACCTGTCACAGAGGGTGGCGAGAAGAAGACGCAGCAGCAGTCGTGAGGCTCTTTCCTTCACGGAGGGTGGCATCAACCACCATCGGGGAGCAACGAGCCTCTGATGCCCAACGTTCCCCCGCGGGGCCGCCGCCGTATTTGTTCTGAAGCTTCTCGCTAATGAGTATCAGCGTGACTGACATGCAGGGTACAGCAGAATGGGTTCAGTCATCCTTGTGGAGCGTGGGGAACAGAGAGTATTCCATAAATTAGGAGGGCTCAGAAGCTGAAGAGGTCTCTGGGGATGCTGAGGTGTCATGTGCTTGTTTTTTTTCCATCCAAAGGCTGAATATGTTTCTCGTGCTGCGTTTAATAGAGATCGGGGCTCTAATTCCACCGGGATACCTGATAGAGTCTGCAAAAAGAGACGGCTACAACAGTGTGGCACTTATTTTGAGCTCAATGAAAAGCAGAAACCCTCCTTGTGAGGCTGACCACCTTTGGAGTGTGTCATTAAGCCAGTGCACAAATGCTTTTCGAACACCTGAAGAAAAGCGTCAGTATGCCCCAGAATAGTTGTGTGTGTGCAGTGTTGGGTGTAACACATCACAATTAACTTGAGTTACGTAATCAGATTACTTTTTCCAAGTAACTAGTAAAGTAACCCACCACTTTTAAATTTACAAGAAAATATCTGAGTTACTTTTTCAAATAACACAGGTTACTTTGTTTTCCCATTTATTGACTGACGCCTCTCCTGTCCCCATATTGAGAGAAATTGTGAGTAAGTGCAAAGGCGTGGGCGCTGTGCGAATATGAGATATAGACTAAAGAGCGTTTACTCATCTCACTTGCACAAAAACAGATTAAGTATTCCTTAAAATGAATGGAAAACTGTGAAATGCAAACTAGAATATTACGCAAACCTGCAATAATTAAATGTTAAATTACACAAATATACTTTATGCATTTAATCTCACTTTATTAACCAACATCTTTGACCTTCAATGATCTAATTCTACCATACTAATGCTGCGTTCCACTCCAGTTTTAGACATGCACTTGCTAACTTCCCTAAGCACTTCCCCTCGGGGGAATCCCCGCCGCCATTTTGAAGTACGTTCCACTTCGTAAAGTGGACGAGGGAAGTTTAAATGGACAGACCCTCGATTTTGACCAAGGGTCTAATCCATATGTACACTTCAGGCAGCTTCATATACCACAATGCAACACGATTGTGACGTCACCGCATATCGCGTTTAATTTACCCCACCACAAACAACTCTATGATATTTTTTATTATTTTTAAAAACATTTAAAACAACCCAAATACACCTATATACAGATAGAATGCTGCATTAAACAATTTTGTAAAGGAAAAAATAAATAATAAATCAACTCCATTGTGGATTCAAAGTGATCAAGGGCTTAGGACGTTCCAGTTCAGTCCATTGCAAATGTTCCGCCAGTAGTGGGCACTCATGCAACGTAAGCAATGATTCACATCCGAGTGAACGAGATGGAGGGAAGTTAACGAGTGAAGGGAATAATACAAATGAACTGGAACGCAGCATAAAAAGCAAAAACTTTTCTTCTGCCATCCAGAATGGCGGCACAGCTGAAAGGTATGTTTTAGCTGCGCCCTCTAATGTACAGGTGTGAATGTGCATTTCCTTCAGCCTGAGGCTTAAGCCCAAAGTATGCTTAAATTTTTACGTGTACGCGAGGGCCAGCGCACAGTGTGCGTGATGCGAATTTCGTCATCTGAAGAGTACACGCATACAGAAATGTATTCTAAATTTACGAAAAAATATAGGAACAACTGAAACCACACGTACACAAAAAGCACGTACTCTGTACGGCCTTATAATCGTGTTAAGTTATATTTCATCCTAACACGACTATAATCATATTGAAGTATGTTGCATTAATTGTATTATATAATCCATATATAAAAATATATAATACAATTATTAAATAATTCAATGTAATTCAATTTTAAATACATTCCATCATATAGTGAAAGAGTAAGAAAAGCTACGTTATAGCTTCAGCTGCGAGGTTTCTCTGAATAACGCAGATTTAAGTCAAGTCAACTTTATTTATATAGCGCTTTTAACAATGCAGATTGTTTCAAAGCAGCTTTACAGTGTTAAACAGGAAAATAATGCAACATAATTTTATTCAGCCGTATAGCCGTTCTGGAGAAAACGGTTATGTCATCAGTTCATTTCAATTATCATACAGTGGCAGTGTGGGCTTTAGATCAGTAATTAGATCAGTAATTTCGTTTATATGGTTAATTTAGTTTAAGTGAATGTACAGCTGGCTAATGAGAGTTCTGTAATCTGGGTCTGTATAAAATATATGTATTGTGTTTGAACTGGTTTTGAGAATGGCACACTTGGCATTGCTCGAGGATTGGGCGAGGGCGTGTCTGCAAAAAGCAGCAAGTTTGACGAGAGTGACGAAAGGCTGCAAGGAAAGCGTGTGCGGAAAGCCCTTATATGGAGATGGTTTGGGCGTATACTCCAAATTCACTAACAAACAAAACAAAATCATGTGCGTATGAACGTGTTGTGAATCCGATGTTTCAAATACGAAAAAAAATCCATGTAATTATTAGTGAATGAGACCCAGTGTCTTCGTGGCACTTTGTTGCATCATATGACAGCTGTCAGCCATCTTTACATCTTCTGATTATATTTGATAATCCTCCACGCTTACAAAAATGAATTCGGGTGGAATCCACATCTTTATGCGATTAAACCTGCCTGCGTCGTTGTTTAAGAGGGATAATGTGTGCGCGCAGGCATATGTCAAGACTGTCAACCGGCGTTCATTCATACACATCGACAGAGTTACGCAAATAAGGAGGGTCTGACCCATTTGCCTTAAAAGCTCCAGGAAATTCAAGCCACAGTCGTAGTTTAAATTCACCACCGTGCGGATGTTCCTCTCCTTTGAGGGCACCAGTAAAGCTTGTTCCCATATGAACACATGGGACTCAAATGCTGTTTTTGATGTCCCAGATGGGCCATAATGAGCATGGAAGACCGCAGCTCCCTAGATGCCCTGTCATAATTATGCGCCCGTGCACCAGTTGCTTCATATTTATCTGTGCGCGCCGTGACACTTATTTAATTAAACGTCTTGGAAGCAAGGTCCCGGCATGGCAACAGATGTCTCGTGAATTTTTGACAAAATGCACAGCGTTTTCTGCGAGGCCTAGCTGCGACGGCCCCCAGGTAAAACAAACTGACAGCCCAGCTCCTGCTATCCCACGCCTCTACACGCTAGCTCTTCCTCGTTCCTCGCCACTGCAGTCTGCTGAAGTTTATTCATACAGTCAGTAGACTGAGGAATGAATAAATGGCTCAAAATGAGCCACGTCGACCTCTGGAAGGCTCTGTCTGTTTTTTCATTACTGGATGTCAAACTTTTCCTTCCTATCGGAGCGGTGGCTCACGTTAATCTGCCTTGAGACCAAATGCGATTGTAGCCAAATATTAGAGAACCTGTAGACTGACTTTGCGGAGCCTGTATCTCGCTCCAGGAGGCTTTTAAACGGACTCGTTCAAGCGGTAAAACTGTTTGGATAGTGCAGAATGGAAATATAATCAGATAAGTTTAGACTTTAGGGCCCCTGCCTAGTAATTGCAGTGAGCCTGAGGGGGTATGACTGTCAGTGTTAGAGTGGGGCCAACGAGAGTCAGATCTAGCATTGCATCCACGAAATGCCGGCATCCTAATGCAGTCCCAGAGGAGATCCGACTGTTTGCTATCTGTTCGCTGCGAGCACACGAAAGAACCTGTTTCATTATTCTGCCGCAAATTAATGTCTTTTCATATTACGCCGCTGGTACGGCATTGTTATCAGGCCTTGCTTGATTCTGTCTCAGTCGTCAGTTGGTGGAAGTAAGGATCAATTCATAAAGCTTTTTAAAATTCTGTTAAACCGAATCTCGTGAATTTTTACAAACATCATTTGGCTCCGGAATCTCAGGCTGGCTCCAATCAGTAAGGAAGCAGTTTCTGCCAACGACCAGCTGCTGCTCGCTTGATGAAGATAATGAGAATCCTTCAGTTTTGTAATCGGCTGCTCTCTTAATATTGCTACAGTGTTCAGTTTTACTACATTATTTATGTGGAGAGCATATATAGGCTGTTCACAAATGCTACAACAAAGTGCTTTAACTCACAGCTTCAGCATTCATCACATTCAATCAGATACTAGCACATCACTTGAAGGTTGATGCTGGTTATGTGGGTTGATGCTGTGTAGTGTTAGCCTACATACAATGCATTAGCGATGTAACGATTCATACAACTCACAATGCGATATCATTCACAATACTAATTTCACAATACTTTTTTAACAAAATGAGATTTAAGACAAATTATAACATGAAAGTCTCCTTTTATTTCTCAGACAAAATTCTGCATATTTCTTTGTAAAATTTAAATATATATTTTATCTCAATTGGAATTCTAAAACAAATCCTCAAAAAGTCCCTTCAAGGAGATCTTCCAATGGGGTTTTCTTGGGAGGAGGTTCTTTCAGCTTCTTCACTCTTATCCTGCGCTGAGGAATAGAATATCAGAAATAAAAAGACTAGGTAAAGTTGAAGTACAACAGTGACAGGGGATTCACATTGATATAAAGACAATATTTTAATTATAATTTGTATCATTACACTTGCAAGAGGTAGAAAAACAGAACACATTTAGATAAATATGCCATAATAATCAATTAATTATTGAAAATAAATCCATTTATACATTTAGAGAAAGAGATGGCAAAATAAATACAACAACTGGTTCTGCAACAGCACAGATTTCTCCTTAAGGCTGTGGAATACATCCTCACGCTGGTCTTTTTCTTGATGAGGAAGAGCCTGGAATTCATTTTCTACGGCAGAAAACACTCGCTTTGAAAACATCGATGCACCTTGTGATCTCCGTGGCAGTCGCCCTTGACATTGCGAATGGAGTTGCAAATCCGCTGGTCAGTGTGGTTTGGCCTATTGTATTTTTTACATTCAGACAGAGGTGACCGGAGCCTCTCACTGTGGTGATTATTAGTCTTTGGAAAGTCAAATAGCCGCCACACCTCCGATTTGAATGAGTCAACGTAAAACTATGTGCTTGCCGTCGCCATGATTCTGTTTGACCGTGCGTGCACACAAAAGTCTCAATAAAAAAACCAACCTTTTCTTTAAATTGTGGATGAAATTACACATTGAGTGAGTAAATAGTGCTTCCTGTATAATTACTGAAACTGTCAGTGCAAACTCTCGTTTTAAACAATCTGACAAACGTAACAATTAAGCTTTTATTTTCATCGTGTCTATGCTTTGTTGTTTGTAATAGGATTTGTGTGTCTGTAGAACTTAGGGTTTGTATACACAGTATGCAATATGCCTCATAATCACAGCCCAATGGAGCAATATCAAACTCATATTCTGACTAGAATCTGAGTATGATGACGCCAGGCTACAGTTTCAATAGAAATTTCAACAGAAATACTCAACGATGCAAAATCACGTCGTAGATTCGTTTGCAGCGCTGTTGAACTCGAGTCACGAATACAACAACCAGATCGCTTTAATTTAGTTTATTTTCTCTTTTATTAAACAATTACAAATTATATGTTGCATGTAGTAATATAAATCTGTTAATACTGCACTGAAAATATGACGCCCCTGCGTAAAAACATAGTAAAAGTTCACAAGATAATACTGAGAGATCGGACATATTAAAGTTATCACACTGTTCTTCTGGCATTTTAATATCAAAACATCCACTCAGTGATGCGTCCAGGTTGCACTCAAAATCGCATGGTCTAAAAAGCAATTGTCATCATGGTTTGCGGCAGGACAGTAATTGCGAGTAAATTGTTTTGTCATCTTTGCAGGAATGCAATATGAAGCAATCTCTTCAGCAACACTATGAAAGTATATAGCAGGCACAACAATGCCGGTATAACCATAGATATCTATAGGTTTGATAATGTCTAAAACATGAAATTTGCCCATAAGTGCTCCTCTGATGCCACCAGTGGTAATTCTTAATTAAAAAATATCTGGACGAACCACACACACATTGTATTTTAAGGAGGACTGTCATGTTTAGGGAGTAAGATGTGATGACGCCATCAGAGTCTGCCATACCATTGCTTTTTGTTGAATTGACGCCACTGGTTTTATGCATGTGCAGGAAGGCTTTTTAAGCATTTTCGATATGGATGAGCAACTTTTGGAAGACGCTTAAATGTTGTGTTTTGAAATGAAAACGCAGTTTTCAGATATATCTGGATTCATATAGACGTAGCCTGAGTTACATTTAATTTTGTAAGTTTTTTTCACCCTCTTGACAAGACAATCATTGCATATTGTGTTTTGAACTCTGGTCTCCATTGTGGGATATTGATATCAAGATGTCTTTGGTCAAAAGGCTTGGTTTACAAGCTAGACCTGCAACAAACCAGCATAGAAATCACACTGGTCTAAACTAATCTTGCCTGCAGGGTTTAATTTTGAGAGTCTTGTATCTGACCATCAAAATGGGTATACGATTAGTGACATTGGTGAAATTCGTGAAATTAAATACCGTAAAAGACCCCAGAAAAGGAATTGCTAAATGCTATAGAAAATACACATTTTGAAAGATAAAAACTGGTTTTCTGTCAGACTCAATGTGTGTGTGTGTGTGTGTGTGTGCGGCCCAATGTTTGCATGAGTGAGATATTTATTTGTAGTGTACCCATTCAAAACATCTCTTCTGCTGTTCACTTCCAAGTCAAATTAATATGCATAATCACAATTTACTTAAGTGTAATGTTTGGCAGGCTGCTAAATTGCATGCTGTTGGCGCAAATTTGCCTTTGGAAAATAAAGTAAACAAAACTTTCCACAAATATTATGATTTGAACTGGTTGTATTTTTATCATCAACACACATTCTATATACAAAAAAAATAAAAAATAATTTAATATACAGTCATGTTAGGACACCCTATTGAATTCCATGTTTTTTTGTATCAGGACATAATAGAAAAATCATCTAGTGCTTGGCAGGTCTTACAATTTGGAAAAATAAACCCCAGATGAACATCAACACATGACAAAAACCATGGGTGACAAAGTTAGGACACCCTATCATTCAATTGCCTTTAGATCCACTTTTAGCATCAATAACTTGAAGTAATAATTTTCTGCATGATTTATCAGTCTCTCACATCATCCTGGAGGAACTTTGGTCCACTCTTTACAACACTGCTTCAGTTTGTTGAAGTTTGTGGGCATTTGTCAATGCACAGCTCTTGTCACAGCATTTCAGTCAGGATGAGGTCTGGACTTCGACTGGGCCATTGCAACACCTTCATTCTTTTCTTTTTCAGCCATTCTGTTGTAGATTTCCTGGCAATCTTCGGATCATTGTCCGGTTGCATGACCAAATTTTAGCCAAGCTTTAGCTGTCGGACAGATGGTCTCCTATTTGACTCTAGAATACTTTGGTGTACAGCGGAGTTCATGTTCGACTCAAAGACTGTGAGGTACCCAGGTCCAGTGGCTACAAAACAAGCCCAAAATCAGCACCCCTCCACCAGCATGCTTGACTTTTTGTATGAGGTGTTTGTGTCTCTTTTGGTTTACACCAAACTTGACGCTGTGCATTATGGCCAAACATCTCCACTTTGGTCTCGTCTGTCCAAAGGACATTGTTCTAGAAGTCTTATGGTTTGTTCAGATGCAACTTTGCAATCCTAAGCCGTGCTGCCATGTTTTTTTAGAGAGAAGAGGCTTTCTCCTGGCAACCCTTCCAAAAATGCCACACTTGACCCGTCTTTTTCTAATTGTATTGTAATGAACTTTAACATTTAGCTGAGGCCTGTAGAGTGTGAGGTGTAGTTATTGGGCTGTCTGCAATTTTTCTGAGCATTACGCAGTCTGATCTTGGGGTGAATTTGCTGAGACATCCACTCATGGGAAGATTGGTGTCTGTTTTGATTGTCTTCCACTTGTGAATAATCTTCCTCACTGTTGAATGATGGACTTCAAATATTTTGGAAATAGCCTTGCAACCCTTCTCTAAGATCATTGCTGATGTCTTTACTCCTTGGCATTGTGTTAACACACACTTGAATGCTCTAGACCAGCAAACTGCCAGAACTTCAGCTTTTATAGAGGTGATCACATTTGCTGGTGATCAGTTAATCAAAGGCATTTGATTAGCATTGCCTGACTCTTACTTACCTTCTTAATTCCTATGTTAACAGTATGGGTGTCCTAACATTTCACCCATGGCTTTTCCATTTTGGCTTTATTTTTGCTAAATTAATAAATAAATAATGACATGGTCCTGATACAGAAAACTCAATGACTGTGAGGTGAAAACCATGGAATTCAATAGGGTGTCCTAACATTTTCACATGACTGTATAGGCGATCTACGTTATTTAAAAAGCTAAACAGAACGTTCCACAAATGTTGCAGTTTAGTTTTTGTAGTATGTTACAGTGACATTTCAAGGCTGCTTAAAGAAAACCTGTCAAGTATTTTCATAATGTTATATTTTGTTTGTGTTTGCGACTTTAAGTATTGTTTCTCACAGTTCATTTTTGGCAAATCCAAATATGTAAACTGCATTCCATGTTTTCGTTAAATACTTTTATATTACTTGTTTTCAGCATGCTTTCTAAACCGTTTTTAACACTGAACAATAAACAATCCACACGCACACACGTGAATGGTTGCAGACAGGTGCATTGGATACAAGGAATATTTCAAAGAGAGAAGAAAAATAAATGGCTGATGAAGGTCACATAACCAAAACATGACCAGCTGTTTCAATAAACGTTTCATATTTCTAACAATCCACAGTGTGCAGGATTCTTCTCTCTCCAATGTTGTACTGCAACATGACCTAACTGCTATCAAAATGCAACATTGCGATGTAAAATGATGTAGAGATGTTTTGTGCTTTCTGGGATGCCAGCCACAATTGCATTCAATTTGATTTATTCTTCAATGACAACATGAATGCAAAATAAATGTTTCTGGTACCAACCACGCAATTCAGCAGGGCACAATTTTATAAAAAATAAATGTGTAATTGCATATTCTTTAAACTATAAAAGATATTGACGCCTCTGAAATGCCTTTCCTTTCTGCTGACCTAGAATTGGAAGCAATAAGATCAAGTCTAAGTTTTCTGTTCTCTGGATAAAGCTTTGCTCAGGACTTGAGCTCAAATCAATCTACAAACCAAAGAAAGCTGTAATAGAATCTTTACAATTCTGTTTTGCTGGCAGATCATTTGATATTTAAGGTGGGTTGAAACAGAAGCTGAATGCTGTAAGATTGAATGCTTTGATGAGAGGGATGTCAATAATGAAATTCCTGCCTTTGGAGAAAACTCATTATTTCAGGGCTAGTTTAAATAAAAGAGCATCAGCTTGAGTGAATTTGGTTTTCATTTTCTGGTTGTTTACTGCAATGGAGAGGGGGGAACGCTAGTGGTATTATAGGCTTAATAAACGCTCTGCACGTGCATTTGCTTCAAGGAAATTTGCTAAGAACTGAGGGCAAATTTTGCTTAAGTCAAAATGAAAATATCTGGTGTGTAGATGTTTGTCCTCATGAAGTGATTATGTAGTGAAGGTTCTTTCTGAATAGCCTCAATGTACAATAAACGTCTTCCAAAGAGACCTTGGCCACTGACTTGCTTAGCATCGAAATGAAATTAGCAAATCTTTCAAAGTGATCTTGTCATGGCAAAATTGCTTTGGAAAGGAAAAAAAAATTGATGAAATTCTGACAAAGTGTCATTTTCCTGCTGCGTACAAGCTTGTTTCAAGCCTCTGGGCTGTTCAGTGTAAACATTTAAACAACAGAAAGCTTGACTGAAGGGAAACAGCAGCTAGAAACAAAGCCTTCTACATCTTTTCCCTTATTCAGCGTCATCCTCCTGGGAAACTGGGAGTGCATTCTTGTGTTGTGAATAAAATAGCAAAGTGGCAACACGACCGTATGATAGAGACATTGATAGAAAGATTGAAAAGGGGGAGTGGAGGGGGAGAGGAAAGCAAAGGAGATGCAAGCCTGTTTTTTTCTTCTGAAAAGCTCCAGCGCTATAAACCCATTTATGTGCACAAAAGACTGAGCTCTGTTGTTCTGGCCATACATGCTCAAAAAAGTTGTTCAATCCAAGCCCGACCAATCACAACATGGATAATTTTACCCATAAAACAATCTTCTGCTCTCAATTCATCAGAGCTCTTTCTCTCAGTAACATAAAAAGCTCTCAACACAGAGCAGTTCTGCGAACCATTATAAGTAGTCTGTTGCAGATTTCAGGTTTTCACCTTAAATATCCCGTGAAATTGTTAGCTTCGAGGGTGTCTACACTCTATATGCTTAGTGTAGTTTACCAAACAAACCTTATTAGTAGATAAATTATCTTAATATTTACAGGTTTATTAAGATCCTTTTTGGTTAATTGGATCACAAGTGGACGACACTAAATACAGGTGTAAACAGGGTCTAAAATGCTTTGAGCTTGTCCACTTTCGACCACTTCCAGAGGTAGTCGAAAAGGCTTTTGACCAGATTCCTTTCATAGTATAAATGCTCATGTGGTTGACTGCATTCGAACAGCCACTAAAAGACAGCCTACTCTCCACCTACTGACCTAACGCGTAAACATTATGGGAAACGTGCTAGCCAGACGGGATTTAAACTTTGTCGGCTGAAGTTCGGTTTGAAGACGAAAAACATACCAAGCACAATGTTCTCTTATTTGTTCGCCGTGGTCTTGCGGCTGTCAGAGCAGAAATGAAAGCTGCTGCTCTCTGTATGTTTTCCGTCGTTTCCGGGTGCATTCAAATGTGAATTGCGTGAGCTTATTTCACCCATTAGATAGAAAGATGCTGAAAAAGCCCATACGTTTACCAGCCCATATGTAATGGAGGCTAGCTAGTAAGAGCCATGCAGGTAAACCTGACTCCCCTGGCCTCAAGAGGCGCTCCAGCAACTGGCTCTAGCGAGTGACGCTATGGCTGCCGTCTTTAGCCTCCTTGTTAGAGGGTCCAACTCCCATGCCGGAGACCCGGGTTTTAGAAACATTTTAAACATATTATTACATATTATTTCCTTGACAACGCCAGTCACACTATGGGCCTTATTTTAACGGTCAGAGTGCATGGTCTGAATCGCATGGTGCAGGTGCACTTAGGGCGTGTCCACGCCCTTAATCCACTTTTGCTAATTTAACGATGGAAAAAAACGGTCTGGGCAGCAGGCACATGGTCCAAAAGGGTTGTCCCTATTCTCTTAATGAGTCATGGGTGTGTTTTGGGCGTAATGTGCAATAAGTGAAAGTGAAGTGATGTGTGGCCAAGTATGGTGACCCGCATTTAACCCATCCAAGTGCACACACACAGTAGTGAACACACACACGGAGCAGTGGGCAGCCATATTGCTGCGGCGCCCGGGAACAGTTGGGGGTTCGGTGCCTTGCTCAAGGGTCTCACCTCAGTCGTGGTATTGAGGGTGGAGGAGGGCGCTGGTTATTCACTCCCCCTACCGACAATTCCTGCCGGACCTGAGACTCAAACCTGCAACCTTTCAGTTACAAGTCCGACTCTCTAACCATTAGGCCACGACTGCCCCTAAACCATCTCCCATTCCCTTTAAAAGCCAGTTCCGCTTGCACCATGACGGATTCGCTATACATGGCGGAATAAAGACACCCTCAACCTGACGAGTCAGTTTAAATACATGTGTGTATTGCCACGATAGGTTAAATAAGTAGCCAATTTCATTCGTCATACTGCAAATAGGTAATTCTGATACATGCAATGACTATCCATTATGACATGTAGGCATTTTTATCTTTATGTTCACAATAATAATCTTTTACATTGTGATCCTTTTATTTTTAATATTTGGCATGTTTGTGTGCTGTTGCGCATCCCTGTGTGTGTAATAAGCAGAGTGTACTCGCGTTGTGCAGTCGCTTATTGCCGCATATTACTAACGCTCTCTTTAAATAACACAAAAAATACTGCACTATTGACTTGAGAGCAGGTTTTTGTTGGTCAATGGCGCAGTCGTTTTTAGTTGCCTCAAAATAGCAACACGCCAACAATGCGCCTGAACACACCTCTTTTTTTGGTCCTGTTATAGTTTTTGTCAGAATGCAAGTTTAATGTAATTTTGAATGTCTGTCAGCAAATGATTCTTTTTTGCCCCCAAGAAGGAGTATTTTGATGGAGTCCTTCGATGTGTCCTGAACCATAATATGGACCTTAATCAGATCAGTTGTTATGAAATGACCTATTTTGGATCTTGAGTGCAGATCCACAATCCAAACAAGCCTCCGTATGACCTTCCAACGAGTGCTTGGCATTAAGTGACTCTGGACATTCAAGTCTGTGAGGGACAGGAAGACATTTCTGAAAGCGCGGCACGCCCATCGTGGCTGGGGATGGAAATGTTTCAGATTGTGAAGTTGTCTCTCATCCCTTCACCCCCACCCCCTCCCCATCCTTTGGCAGTCCGCCTGGACGTTTGCCTGGCTAGGAGCTCCTGGCTGCATCTCAATGCCTTGTGCTGGGTATTGATTAGGACAAACGCTGAGCTCTCCCCGCCAGCTCAGACTCAGCGCGTGTGGGAATGGGTGGCTGTTTGATGTCACTTGTGTTTCTCTCTCTTCCTTTGCCTCTTATTTTGCTGTCTTCCATCTCATCTGTGCTTCTTCAAATGCTAGCGACGTAGCGAACGGCCCTGTAGCCGTCTCGTGCGCTTGATGTTTCTTTGCATCGCACCTTCCTTGCAAAACAAATTGACTGCTGCTTTGAGGTGGAAACTCACGAGCCCCTGGTGTGTTTCTAAAACTGGTGCGTATGTGTTCACACATATGCGTGAGTATACTTGTACAAGGCATGCAGAGAATATTTAAATTTAGTTTTTCACTCGCAGTCGCTACAACAGCTCTTACGCTTAAAGGTTTGATATTTATCAAGTATGCTCATGGTATTAAAGGGGAAAGTTCATCCAAAAAAGAAAATCCTGTTATTTACTCACCCTCATGTTGTTCTAAACCCACATGCTGCTCAGTGGAAATTTGGAATTTTCATGCACTCATTTGCATACAACAAGATTTCATACTAACTATCTGTGTCAAGCTCCAGAAAGCATCATAAAAGCAGCCCATATGACGCTATAATCCAAGTCTTCTGAAGTCATATGTGAGGAACAGACAGAAATTAAGGTATTATTCACTCATAATGTTACTTTCTTGCTTCTCACTCATCAAATGGCTTCAGACAACTCAAAATATTCTATAAAAATATGATACTAATACTAGTGAAATAAAAAAAAAATTCATACCAGTTTCAATGTGCAATATTATGCGGTTGAACACACCTTTTATTTAACAAAAACTAAAGTATTAATACAAAATATTAATCATTTAAAACTATGAAGTTTAGCCTGCAAGTAATTCTTAATTAAGTAAACAAAACATTAAAGGGGTCATGAACTGAGCAATCAAAATTTCCTTGAGCATTTGATATATAAAAGATATAAGAATATCCTGTAAGTTTCAGAATTCAAAACTTCATTGTTAGTCCAAAAACAGCTTTTATTATAACCCAGATAATGACTCGTTGTGGACTGTGCCTATAGATAGGTGAAATAAAATCAATGCCTACTTCATTGCAACTTTGGCCCCACCCACTGGTGTGTTAGTGAGATGACGAGGAGAGAAGAGCAATACAGGATTAAAAATAACATTACCTTCCAAAGGATCCTAATGCTAGTGTGATTATTTTTTTTCAACAATATGAATGTCTCAGTTGAACATTATTAATTTGCATTCGGTATATTTCACAGTGGATTCTGTGGTAAATCAGTCGCAATATCGTTGCAGACTTTGCAAACAAACTTTTACGATATGTACTCAACAGTAATGTGACAACATGTAAGTAACTGTTAATTCTAATAGCTGATCTGTGACCAGTGATTTCTGATATGTAATGATTCATGTATAGTCAGATGTTCTTTGTCTATGTGTCAGTAAATCAAACCAGTGACTAAATCTAAATATAATGCCATAGATCTAAACATAATGCTATAATCAACACTTTTAACGATTAGTTAACCTTGAGAGCTGTAATAATAAAAATGTGCTTAACGTTTTCTAGAGAGTCCCACATGTAATACTTATTTCATGTGCAAAGATGTCAGCAAATCACAGCAGTGGGTGTGTACACCGAAGTCTCACAGCAGTCATGCCCCTTCAAACAGAGCGTTCAAATCAGGGTAGGAAAAATGCCTTTTATTTCTAAATTATGACAATTTCTGATGTAAAAATCATACTAACATTATAAGTGCACCACAAGAAACATTATACAACAATAAAATAGTTCATGACCCCTTTGAACCTAGAATAAATCTTGAAAAAGTTAAATGTTTTCGAGTAATTATTCAAAGTTAGTAATAAAGAACATTTATTGGTATAGTCTTCACTGCATGGCATTAAATAAAACATTCATTATTATTGATTCTTGAAATTAAAGGACTTATTAAAGCTACTAAAGATGTCCATAATTTTCTGAAGAATTAACATTGATGACCTGTCACTTTTTTGTCGCTGTGAACAAGAGCTGTGTGAAGGTTCTCCAAAAAGTCTGTGTAAATAGTGACATAAATAATACTTTTTTTGCATGAGCTGTTCCTTTAAGTGGAATGGCCGTCCATTTAATTGGGGCGATGCACATTTTTTGGTTATTGTTATGTCGTTTGTTTTAAATAGTCAATTTATTTGTAATATACAATGATTGATCTTCTCAAGCAGGCAATGAATTGCCTTGGAAAATTATGTTTTGTTTTGGTTTTCTCCGCTGGGCACTAATTGTGAGTGTCTCACAAACTGACCAATTTCATGTGTTAATAGATTAGCAGCATTTAATTTGGACTGTTGTTATTACAATGAGGTACAAGACCCTAGAAAAGTCAATTCCATCACCGCCTGTGCCCTGAATGATTTAGCGAGGGTTAGCGGAGCTAGTGAGGTTAAATGGAAAAACTGTGGTGCATTGCTATTTGCTCCTCTTGCAGTAATGAATACTGACAGAGATAAAAAGAGACTGTGTGCAGATATTTATTTTCATTTCAAAGGGGGCAAGAAAGCAGTCTCTAATAAAATCCTTAATTGCCGTGAAACGTATAAACCGATGCTAAAACACGTGCACTAAATTCTCGACAGACGCAGAAAACCGTGCAGCCACACGCCAACCCGAAATTGCCCCTCAGATTTCAGTATAAAGCATTGCTTCTGAGTTTCCACAAGTGTCAGTGTTTCCAGTATTGAGCGAACTGTATTCACCATGTCCACCATTAGAATCAATTCTGGTCAATAGCAAAGCATGTCTGAGAGAGAGAGATACTCTTTGTAAAATAAATCCCTGTCATGTTGGTACATTTTTATTAGTGAGATCATACAAAAGAAAAGAAACCTAATTTGAGAGAAAGTGAGAGATGAAACGAGACGAGTGCACTGGAGAACAGATATTGATGCAGTATACACAGTATTGCACATCCCAAATTTACCCTTGATCCAATGTAGCTCAGAAAGCCTGGTTTTGCGATTGACTCTGAAATTTTGTACGGTTTCCTCATACCAAAATGTCAGTGGTTGTTACTAATTCTGCATTCAGTTTTCAGCAACAATTATTATGCTGTTGAACACACTCATTCATTAAAATGTTCTGTATTAATATAAGTAATAACAAATTAAAGCATTGGCATTTAGCCTTCAGGATTTTTCTATCTATCTATCTATCTATCTATCTATCTATCTATCTATCTATCTATCTATCTATCTATCTATCTATCTATCTATCTATCTATCTATCTATCTATCTATCTATCTATCTATCTATCTATCTATCTATCTATCTATCTATCTATCTATCTATCTATCTATCTATCATCTATCTATCTATCTATCTATCTATCTATCTATCTATCTATCTATCTATCTATCTATCTATCTATCATCTATCTATCTATCTATCTATCTATCTATCTATCTATCTATCTATCTATCTATCTATCTATCTATCTATCTATCTATCTATCTATCTATCTATCTATCTATCTATCTATCCATCCATCCATCCATCCATCCATCCATCCATCCATCCATCCATCCATCCATCCATCCATCCATCCATCCATCCATCCATCCATCCATCCATCCATCCATCCATCCATCCATCCATCCATCCATCCATCCATCCATCCATCCATCCATCCATCCATCCATCCATCCATCCATCCATCCATCCATCCATCCATCCATCCATCCATCCATCCATCCATCCATCCAAACATAGTGACCCCAGTTTAATATACAGGAAATTTATACTCTGCTGTTTAACAGTTTGTGTATTTTTTCTTTTAAGAATTTATTACTTTTATTCAGCAAGGACACATTAAATTATTCAAAAGGGAGAGCAAAGCCCCAGTGAGCATAAGAGACTTATGTTTAAAAAAAAAATAAAAGTCTTAATGAGCTCACAGTTATATAGTTGCATCAAATATGCCTTGACCGCCCATGACCCTGTCGCCGGTTCACCACTGTTCCTTCCTTGGAGCACTTTTGATAGATACTGACCACTGCAGACCGGGAACACCCCACAAGAGCTCCAGTTTTGGAGATGCTCTGACCCAGCAGTCACAATTTGTCCCATGTCAAACTCCCTCAAATCCTTACACTTGCCCATTTTTCCATCAACTTTGAGGACAACATGTTAACTTGCTGCCTAATATATCCCACCGACTAACAGGCGCCGTGATGAAGAGATAATCAATATAGTTATTCTCTTCACCTGTCATAATGTTATGCCTGATTGTTGTGTATATATATGACCCACAAGCAGAGGTGGGTAGAGTAGCCAAAATCTGTACTCAAGTAAAAGTACAAGTACTTACGGAAATATTTACTCAAGTAAAAGTAAAAGTAACAATCGTAATATTTACTTGAGTAAGAGTAAAAAAGTATTCGATGAGAAAACTACTCAAGTAGTTAGTTACTAGTTACTTTCGATCTGATTGATAAGAAGCGAAAACCCTGAATTTCAGGCTACTTGGAGAGCTTTCACACACCTCTCTGTAACACTTTACAATAAGGTTGTATTAGTTAACATTAGTTAATGTATTAGTTAACATGAACTAACCATGAACAACACCTCTGTTCAGCATTAGTTAATCTTTGTCAACGTTAGTTCATAAAAATCCAGCTGTTCATGGTTTATTCATGTTAGTTCACAGTGCATTGACTAATGTTAACAATATTTGAATAATGCATTAGTAAATGTTTAAATTAACATAAAGATAAATAAGTGCTTTATAAGTGCTGTTCATTATTAGTTCATGTTAACTAATGTAAGCTAATAAACCATATATGTGTGTGTGTGTGTGTGTGTGTGTGTGTGTGTGTGTGTGTGTGTGTGTGTGTGTGTGTGTGTGTGTGTGTGTGTGTGTGTGTGTGTGTGTGTGTGTGTGTGTGTGTGTGTGTGTGTGTGTGTGTGTGTGTGTGTGTGTGCGTGTGTGATTAATGGTTAAACAGTGTAAATTAATGGTGTGCTGGGCTAACTAGAGCTCTTCTTAAAACATACTTTGTTCTTATATTTTTATAAGTATATAGGCTATTCTTTAGGTAGGAATAAAATACAATACCGTTTTTATCTGTATGTATTTTCTACACTTCAGACAGGTGTCTATCTGGATTTGTGTATAAATGCAAGACGTCACATTAGGCTATGCAATTTGTTTCGTTTTGTGAAGAAAAGGATATGTAAATGTGAAGATGTGAACATTTGTTCGTGGACGTGTGTTGTTTGGAGGATTCAAACGATTTGTCATTGCTTGCACAAGAGTGCATATGAGGAAAACACTCGGACAGTGTGTGAAATAGTATTATAATAAGGGAAAATTTCCCATAGTTACCAAATGACCGTTAATAGTGTTCAAATATAGGCATCATTGTGACACTTACCGCTACATGTTCTTTTCAGGGTAGAATTCTTGTATGCAGAGATGTCAGTTCGTTTTGGTGCACAGCATGCATCGCATTATGAAACTATTCTTTTTGACATCTTGGAGTGAAAACATAGACTGAACTTGAGGCCACAGGCAATCTGCCTCCCGTAGCTCACACACATCTTCCTCTGCTTCGGCCATCATCTTCCGACTAAACGCGCGCTAATTATAAGCGGGTGATGCATAGCCACCTCTCGCGAAGCAGCCTCTCCAACGTTTCGCGAGACTTGCGAAAGTCATATTAACTTATTACCATTTGACAGTAACGGAGGAACGCCACCGAATGTAACTAAGTAAAAGTACAGTTTTTTCACAAGAAATTTACTTGAGTAAGAGTAAAAGTACCCATCTTTAAATCTACTCTAAAAGTACAAGTTACACACAAAATTTACTCAAGTAAATGTAACGAAGTAAATGTAATTCGTTACTACCCACCTCTGCCCACAAGTACATTAAAGTACTGTGTTAAACCACCTTCTTGTTTTTGTCCGCAGTCAGCTCAGCCTGCAAAATTAAATGCGATTAATTGTGATTAACATGATCGTACAATTAATAGGGTAACATTTTTGATTGACATCCCTATTAAAAGCATCCAGTGCAGAAACCAGCGCTTTTTTGGAAACACAAATGTAAATTCAATAAATTCTCCAGCTTGACATTCCCAAGTATTAGATTCATCCTTGCCGCAAGCTATTTCATAAAGTGAAGGGGACAAAATGTGTCATTCTTCTACCGTTCCTCTCAGTTGTACCATTCAGCACAGTCTTCTAATGACATTGGCTTTGTATTTAATCTCCATCCATCTAGCTTATTATGTTGTCCTTACCTCTCGTCTACGTAAGCACTACTCTATATACTTTAGATAGCTTGTTTTCTTGTGAATGATCCTGTAGGACTCCCACTCACTCTGATGCGCTTTGACAAATACATCGGGGGCACATGAAAGGTCACGAAAGGAAGAAACTGAAGCAAGTTTTCCAGATGAAACAAAGAGTCTCTTGCTGAAGGGAGAGGCTGCTCACGTCACAGTGAATCAGTGCAGGGCTGGTGATCCGGGTGAAACTCTGTCATCAGGTCTCCGCACTGGTCTGTGGGGGCTCTGGATATAGTGGCATCACCAGGACTAATTTTGTCTCTTTGAGCGCGTTAGTTATGGGCTTGTGAGGACCTATAGGACACATACACTGTACATATAGAATCACACACACATGGCTGTTTCCTGCCATTCCTTTGAGCGATTTATCAAAGACATAGCATCTTACCAACATCTGCAACAGGCTCTGTGTTTGTTCAAGCGTGTATTTTTTGCATCACCAGAAGCTTCAGTCAGAATTGCATTAAAGGTATAAATTTCATCAGTTCATGTATTCCCTGTGAATCAGACCTATGACCATAGCATTGCTATACAGGAGCAGCTAGTTGAGAGAAGTCAGAACCGAATTCTGAACGAAATATGATTAATAATACAAATATCGCTCAGAGCAGATGATCAGAAGTATGACAGTAACTGTTTGCATGCTATCACAACATGCTATCAGCTTGCTACTATCACTACTTGCTACAGTTTTTCTCCATTGGTTTGGCTCATTTCTTGAAACAGAAATTACATTCTCCAAATTGTAATATCATTTGACAAAACAGTCTTACAGTTCAGCACAACTCTATAGCTCACTTGCAAAAGCTTATATCTCTCCCAAAACTGTTCACTCATGCTTCAGAACTAAATTCCTTTCCCATATAAATAGTCAGTGCAACGAAAATGGCAAAGATCCTTCTCCAATTGCTTTGGCTCATTTCTTAAAACAGACCGGACGTTCTCAACACTCTTGGTGCTTTTGCCAAAATAATGTGGATGGTTCGGCACAACTCCATGGTTCACCTGCAAAAACTCAAACCTCTCCCAAAACATTTCACTCATGTGTCTGTAGTAAACGTTGTTTGTACGGGAAGAAGGAGGCGGGAACCGGCGAACAATCAAAGTATTTAATCAAAAATAAAGACAAAATAAATATGGCGGCGGCAGCCCCTCACGGCCGACTGCCGCCTACACACAAACACAAAGTGAAAATAAAGGCTGCAGCCCCTCACGGACGACTGCAGCGGATAACACAACTAAAATAAAACATAACGCAAATCCAGGCCTGGTCCTCTCTCGTCCCTCACTGTCGTCGCTCCTCCTTTATACTCCCTCACTCCTCCACAAGGGCCGAGATCGCTGCGGCTCTCTCCCGCCCTCACGGTCCCTCGGCCTCGCTGCTCGCCACATACCCCCAACGCCCTTCGCAGGCCGGGGGGCACTCCCGAGTCTGCGCTCTACTCAATAATCTACTCAAAATGCTTTGTCCCTTTGGCATTGTGTAAGCACTGCAAGTCAAAATGTTTAGATGTTTTGTCACTATGGCAGAGGACCATTGAAATATCCCTCATGTCCACCTTTCAGTCTTAGCCCAGTCCTTCATTTTTGTCTAGCTAACAGAATACAATTGTGTATAAAACTGAAAAAAAGAAATAGGATTTTAGGGTAAGAGTAGCCTCCAAGTTTTGCCATCACACATTGCACTCATACTGCCAAGGAAATTGTAACCATTTTCATTCACACACATAAAGTAACTTCCATACATCAGCGTAAAAATAAAATGTATACAGCATAGTATACTGTAATATAACACACAAACAAAAAAACAATGAAAATTACCGTCCTCACCTTCCTGTCAATCCACACGCTGCTGTTCTCAATCTTTCTGTAAACACTTGTAAAATTTCTACTTTTCTAATGATATAATCTGGGTTAGATTTTTTTCAGAGATATTGTTAGAGTAAAGTATATGAATATATTGACCAAACAGTACAGACAAGACCAGTACTGCATGTTGATGAAAATATTTATTTATCTCTACATTTGTAAAATCATTCGATTCATTCATGCATTTTCAAAGGTTTTTTTTTATATCTGCTGAGGTTGAGCTGAAGTCTCGGTCCAGCCTCTCTCAATGTCAACCCATGGGTAGAATCACATCTGATAAATTTGATCCCCGTCTTCTTTGGCCACATCCTACTCCAGGTCTACCTCTTCCTACCCCCCTTACCCTCTCTTCCCCTCTCTACCCCAGTCTACCCCCTTCCCCTCTCTACCCCTCTCATCCCCCTTTTCCTCTCTTCCCCTCTCTACCCCTCTATACCCCCTTCCCCTCTCTTCCCCTCTCTACCCCTCTTCCTCCACAGGTTCCCCCTCTCATCCTCACTCTTCCTCTTCCTCAAACAGGCAGTTTCCCTTGTTCATTTACTTGGCCAGGTGCCTCCATGTTCAGAAATTGTACTGGTTCTGTATGGTCAAGCTCTTTATGTTTGGCAGCTTTCACAGTCATGGACAGCACCTATCAGGTAACTAAACATACTCTTTGATTGGTCATCTGAGATGTGTGAAAGTCCTCCTTCATTTGTCAAGTTCTAGTTTCACCAACTACTGTAATACATTTATCAAATGTTCTAAGGGATTCATATATGGTATTCATGGTATTATGTTTCTTGACTAATTATGACAATTGAACAGACTGTTCATGTGATGTCTTATACAATTAAATGATGCTGATATATTTTGGAGCGAACGACCATTAGACTGAGAATTAAACAATCAGTTTAGATCAACAAGATCTATTCACATGGAAATTGTGCTAAATGTAGGCTACCTGTACTTAATCATTTGCAAAAATGTACTGAGACATTGAGACATGTACTTAGACATTTGCAATTTGATGAAATTAATGAGAAATGCTATTCTGTTGTGAACAATTGCCAAGTGGTTTGGACATTTGTCCATGTTTTTTTGAGAATGTAATTTCTGTTTCAAGAAAGGAGCCAAACCAGTGGAGAAAAACTGTAAAATAGATGCTGCCATTTACAAATGCATTTCACACTTTAACCATCAAGTAAAAAGGTATTTTCCATACATTTGAGGCTTTTTCAAAAATATTTTTAACGACGAAAAGCATTTTCATAAATATCATAAATTATTCCGAAATATTATTTTGTTTTCGGGGAGATGCACTACATGGCATTTTACAGCCAGAGCTTGCCTTGCCTGGTCATAAAAAGGTCCAATTTTCTGAGATGCACAGTCAAAGGTCAATAAAGGGATCAAAATTAATTTTAATTCATAAATAAAAAAACATGTCCATAGTAAAAGAGGTGTACTGAGTACACAAGCCATCCCTTGTGAAAAATAAGTACACTCACTTTAGCATAAAAAAGAAATAATTTTAAGTGCGAACTGAAAGTAATTTTTCCCAACACTTAATTCCATGTTATTTGCAATTATTATTATAGATTATGCAATTATAGATCTATCTATCTATCTATCTATCTATCTATCTATCTATCTATCTATCTATCTATCTATCTATCTATCTATCTATCTATCTATCTATTTATCTATCTATCTATCTATCTATCTATCTATCTATCTATCTATCTATCTATCTATCTATCTATCTATCTATCTATCTATCTATCTATCTATCTATCTATCTATCTATCTATCTATCTATCTATCATCCATCCATCCATTATCCATCCATCTTTCATCCATCCATCCATCCATCCATCCATCTATCCATCTACCATCCATCCATCCATCCATCCATCCATCCATCCATCCATCCATCCATCCATCCATCCATCCATCCATCCATCCATCCATCCATCCATCCATCCATCCATCCATCCATCCATCCACACACCCATCTGTCTGTCTGTCTATATTCCTCTGTTGTTTTTGTCAAGTGCCTCAGTCCCTGTTAATTTGGAAGGATTCCTGGTTTAAAGTAAAACAGTAACATACATGCTTGTATGTGACCATATGTACAAAGTCAGAAGCACTGGATTGATACCACCCTGATGAATTGTGTTTTTATGTTAGCATTTCATTAGCCAAATAGTAGTTATCAGCATACAGGCAGACAGGAAGGTGATCTGACAGCTCCCCCCTAACCTGTCTATTGATCCTACAGCCTCATTAAACCTTTTATCCAGTGGCTTTCAGAGACCCGAGCCTGTCATCACTCTCAAAGCTGTCAGGCCCGAGCAACAGTCAGAACACACTCACACACACACACACACACATAGGCTGCCAGTCTCCGCAAGCAAACATGCAAGTTTTTTAAAGCTTTAATCATAGCACAACAGCGAGTGGAGCATGTCAGCATGCCCTCCCCCCTCTGAAAGCGTGTTTTATTAAAGGAGTCATCAGCGAGCAGCCCATGAAGAATGTCGTGTAAAGCTGGAACAAAAGACGGGGATGAAGTCCGGGGAGTGCATCATAAAACACTTCATTAAAAATGTTCACTGATAACGGAGGAGATGAGACCTAGTTTAACTCCTCACTGGAGCTTTTTATTTGTGGCTCATGCAACAAATTGAATTGTATTTGGTTGTCATAAGTTTAGAAGGTGACCTGAGGTGTTTGGCATTGCGGTAATTGCTAACACTCATGAGTCAAAGCAATTGTGATTGCAGTAGCAACTTTGGGAATAACCTGAATTGCTTGACTTTGATGAAGAGTGTGACGTAGAGTTCATACAGCCTTTGGCTAACATCTTGATGTGAATATGTCATCTTGGGATCAAATCTGAGGCGGAATCCTAATTCCCCTTCATGGGAACTCAAGCTGCGTCACCGCTTTGGGAATGCCTATGCGTGATTGCGTTGTGAAGCACGTATGTCATCAGTCCAATAGAGAGACGGAACGTCATAGGCCCATAGCTTCTGTTGTCTTCAGCAAGTGCTCTGTGTCTTTTGTTTCAAAAATTGTCAGCTATGTGTTTTGTGTCTGAGTTCAGACTTTCTTGTTTTATACAAAGTGCATACACACTGACTTTGAGAGAAATGGCAAGCGAACAGCAGTTCACTAGATGTGTTACTCCCTGCTTTAGGGCTGTGTATCACCAACAATGT
Source organism: Gobio gobio (assembly GCF_949357685.1). Lineage (NCBI taxonomy): Eukaryota > Metazoa > Chordata > Actinopteri > Cypriniformes > Gobionidae > Gobio > Gobio gobio. Next base: position 38,759,300 of record NC_137097.1, on the reverse strand, counting down.
CACGATACGATACGCATCACGATACTGAAGTCACGATACGATACGTATCACGATATGGATCAATTTGGAATTAAATTTCTTTTGAGCAGAGTTTAGTAACAGTAATATCTGTTTATTGAATAACCAGTGTTAGAACAGTTGTGATAACTTAAAAACTATTTTGTTTTTGTCATTAAAAAAACAACGAGTTAAATGAAATAAATAAATTGTCACAAAAAAACTTTGGAAAGGCTGGGTTCAATATTGATTATTTTGTATAAATATCAGGTACAATACATGGCAAATTTTGGAATGTAAAACAAATATCGCGATGAATCTAAAATCTAAAACAAATTTGGGAAAACAAATCTCTTAACTAATGCTGTAAACTATGGGAGTCAGTTGTACTATAATATTAAAGGTAAAAATGAACTGATTTGTACAAACACTTAAATTACTCTAAATTACATGTTTTTTTATAATAATAAAGTTATAATTTTAAATTGACAAATTACATAATCATATACATGTGTTTTGAAATATAAACATTTAAATGGTGGCTGTCATAAAAAAAACTTGCCTGATTAATTTAAACATGCATTAATTGAAGAACATTACAAATTATAATGAATATGGAATATGGTGCATATATTTAGCAAAATGCTCCTCTCTAGAGTATTTTTTTCTATGTATGTTTTTGAATTTCGTAATAAAATGGACGTAATTTGAAATCCGAGACTTTGTTTTATATCAATAGCAACAAAGCACAAAGAGTATTGCTATTAATGGATGTGAGGCGCGCTGCAATGTTCCGTTCATTCATTAACTGAAAACCTCTTCTCCATTTTGAATGTCTTGCACTGCTGCTCGCGTCGCGTTGATTACATTCAAAAGCACAGTATCGATACGGCAGCTGCTGTATCGATACGCGCATCGTCAGGAGTTCATGACGATGTATCGTTGTATCGATATTCTGAGCACAGCCCTACCCTGCTCACGTTACATCACGAGCGGGGATACACATCTAATGTGTGTTGTTTGTTTGGGTGAGCAGCACGCGCAGTCGTCACTCGAGGGTGCCGGCTGCGAGCATTGTGAGGCTTTGCCTTTGTGTGTGCTGCGATCCCGCCGGGCGCTCTTTGAGGAGGGCGTCCCGGTTCGCAGTCTCCCCATGGCTCGGGCCCCGCTGTTGCCGAGGCACAGCAGCAGCTCACGACGTGGGGTTTGCAAATGGATTTGTCGGGTGGGTTTGAGACGGGCCCCGCCCTATCTCAGCCTTCTCCCGTCAGATCCGCGGCCGCTTTTCTGGGTTTGGGAGCCCGCGCTGCGGTTTCTCCCGCCCAGGGGGCGGCCTCGGTGCTGCAGTTATCATCCTCCGAGGAGGTTGATATCTGCAGTATCGATCCGGGGGTTGGTTTTCAATCCCCCGCGAGTGAGGAGCTTGTGGAGGTTTTGAGATCGAGGTGTCGAGATCGTGGAGGCGGCCCATGTCAGCGAGAGTTTTCAGTCCCCTTACATCAGTTTATAGCAACATCGGGGGGCTGAAAAGACATGGGTATGGTTCGGTGCAGAGGGTGGAAGAGACGCTTGCGAGCCATCTCTCTCACGAGTCGGCATCGACCATTAAGGCTCTGTTGCTACCCAGTAAGCTGCTCAGAGCCACCTCAGCATTAGTGGGTAAATCTTACTCGGCAGCAGGTCAGGCCGCCACATGTCTGCATACTATGGCTATAGTGCAGGCATACCAGGCTGACCTGCTGAGGAAAATGGGGGAAAGCAGTGAGATCAGGGCTGATGTCATAAGTGAGCTCCGATCCTCTGCAGATTTAGCCCTCCGTGCCACCAAGGAGACGGCCAGATGTATTGGTCGTTCTATGGCAGCCCTGGTGGTCACGGAGAGACATCTCGGGCTAAATCTGACCAAGATAAAGGAGAAAGATAAGAGTTTCCTGCTTGATGCGTCTCCTGAGGGCCTGTTCGGTGACTCCGTTGCTACGGTTACTGACAGGTTCCAGGAGGCAAAGAAACAATCTGCGGCGCTCAAGCAGTTTCTTCCCCGCAAACCCCAGGCCTCGTCTGCTGCTGTGAGAGAGCCGCAGGCGCAGAGTGCAAGCTCCTCCCATCGAGCGCAGCAAAAGCAGAGCGTCACCACCCGCGCACCCCCTCAGAAAGAGCGGGGCGGTGGGCGGCGCTCTCAGGCGCAGCCTTCCAAGGGTAAGACTGATCTGAGGACAGTCATTATCTCGCGGAAGGCTGCGTCGAAGAAGTCCTGACACCTGTGGGCTCAGGGCTGTGAGGGTGATCCCTTCTGGGGGCGGACGGTGTTTACCTCATCTCACGGTACCCGTCAGCCTTCAGCCCCCTCAGAGGGTCATTCCACCAACCCCGCCCGAGTGCCGGGCGTGGAGGGCCCTCGCGAGTCATCCGAGGAAGGCCCGCCCCCTCCGAGGAGGCAGGTTGCGCTGTTGGGCCAGTTGTTCACTGCCAGTTCACCGTTTCAGGGTGCTGCGCTCGCGGTGCAGAGTACATCAGAGGCCAGTCTCGAGAGGCTGGTACCCTTATTAGATTTTGTGTCAGAGTGGGAGAATCTGCCAAATATATCTCGTTGGGTCCTGCGGTTCATAAGAATTGGGTACGCCATTCAGTTCAGATGTCGTCCTCCCAGTTTCAACGGGGTTCTACCCACAGTGGTGGGCCCTGAGTGGTGGGCTCTGGTTATGTCTCAAGAAGTACAGACTCTGCTGCAGAAGGGGGCTATAGAAAAGGTTTCCCCGCCAGACAGGGAGTCATGCTTTTACGGCCGGTACTTCATAGTGCCAAAGAGGGATGGATGGCTGCGCCCTATCTTGGATCTTCGCGTCCTGAACCGGGCCGTAGCAAAGCTCAAGTTCAGGATGCTCACACTCAAACAGATTGTTTCTCAGATCAGGTCCGAGGACTGGTTTGTCATGATAGAGCTCAAAGATACGTATTTCCACGTATCCATCCTTCCGCAGCACAGGAAGTACATGAGGTTCGCTTTCAAGGGAGAAGCGTATTAATATCGGGTGCTTCCCTTCGGTCTAGCTCTTTCACCCCGCACGTTCACGAAGTGTGTGGACGCTGCGTTAGTCCCCTTGCGTATGCAGGCGATTCACATTCTCAATTACATCGACGACTGGCTGATCCTAGCACAGTCAGCTCGTCTCGCGGCTCAACATCGAGATGTTGTGCTCGCGCACATGAGGAGGTTGGGGCTGAGACTCAACTCCAAGAAGAGTGTTCTTTCTCCGGTCCAGAGAATAAAGTATCTAGGCGTGAGTTGGGATTCGGTCTCTATGCGGGCCCGCTTATCAGAGCCTCGCATAGGGTCGATCCGCTCGGCTGTGAGAGGGGTGAAGCTAGACCAGTCACTTACTGTAAAGCAGTTTCAGAGACTATTGGTTCTCATGGCAGCAGTGTCCAATATCATTCCGTGCGGCCTGTTGTACATGAGACTGTTACAGTGGTGGCTCAAAACCAGAGGTTTTTCCCCAAGGGGAAATCCCTTTCGGGTGATCAAGGTTTCGCGGCGATGTCTCCGCTCCTTGGTCATGTGGAAGGATCCTTGGTTTCTGGCCCAAGGCCCGTTACTGGGGGCACCGTGCCAGCGGGTATCTCTGAGCACGGATGCCTCCCTTAAGGGTTGGGGGGCGACCATGAGTGGTCGCTCAGCCCAGGGCTTATGGCAGGAACACCATCATTCATGGCACATACATTGTCTAGAAATGCTGGCAGTGTTTCAGGCTCTGAAGCACTTCCTGCCGTATCTCAGGGGCCATCATGTGCTTGTTCACACAGACAGCACATCGGTGGTCTCCTATATCAACCATCAAGGGGGTCTAAGGTCTCATCAGTTGTACAAGCTGGTGCGCATTATTCTCCTTTGATCCCAGGGGAAACTACTCTCAGTGAGGGCTATATACATTCCTGGGCGGTTGAATGTGGAAGCAGACATCCTTTCGAGACAGGGGCCGAGGCCCGGGGAATGGAGACTTCACACCGAGGTGGTGGAGCTCCTTTGGGAGAAGTTCGGCAGGGCCCAAGTGGACCTGTTTGCAACTCACAAAAACACCCATTGTCATCTGTGGTTCTCCCTAACGCCTCCAGCTCATCTCTGACTAGACGCAATGGTGCAGGAGTGGCTGAGGCTGCCCCTGTATGCTTTTCCCCCGATCGCTCTGCTTCCGGGAGTTCTAGAGAGAGTGCGCCGGGACGGGGCCCGTGGAGTGTAGAGCCCGACCGATAAAGGATTTTTAAGGCCGATACCGATACAAATATTTGGTCACTTAAAAATCCGATATTCCGATATATCAGCCGATATATATTAAAAATAAAAAAATAAAATAACAGAAACGCGTAAAAAAAACACTTAAACAGATTTCCCTTATACATTAGTTATTTGTAGTTATTCATGATCCCTCAGCCTCTCTAAAATAATATGATAATGCAGTTTAAAAATAAACTTGTTTGTTTTATTGTCACAACAGAACAGAGGAACATAAAAATATATTAAAGTTCTGATAAATAAAATGTATAAAAATACTAACTTAAGATATGAAACTTAAAGTCGTTTGGACGAAAACAATACGAACTCAATAACAAAAACAAAAAATCAAAGTTACCAGTATTAATAGATGTGGTAAGCTTTATAAATATAACTTTTAGCAAGACTGGAAAAAAAATATTCAGTTAAGTTCTAGAAGTTCTGATAAATAACAACAACAGCAAAACATAAACTATATACAGTATAAATATGAGCCACCTTATAATTACAATGTCAACTTGCTTATCCCTTTACATGCACTTTTAATTCTATCCATCAAGCTACCACAAACCATTTTCAATCATCATTTGCTGCCTGCCTTCTAAAATCTACTAACGTTACTGATGATGACTCGTGTGAATCCATTATTTGACTCGTTAATGCGGCGTCTGAACGAAGTCACGCACTTTCGTTCACTCTTCACGAGCCTAACTTACGATTTACAATGCAGAGACTGGAACTACAAATATACTAGTTATAAATACAGTAATCATTACTTTATTTAGGCAGAATAAGTTTGTTGTGTTTTTCAAGGCGCATTAATGTTAGCGGTCTCCCACTGATAGCCATGGCATTAGCTAGCTTTGTGGTTAGCGTCTATGATAAGTTATAATTTAGAAATATGTATAGGGCCTACTTTTTCAAAATAACGGGCAGGGGAGAGATGATACGTCTCATGATGTCAAACATTGTCCGAGGTAAAATAAGTCAGTCAACTGTAACCTAGCGTAATTACCAGTTCTCTTGGCTTACATGTAACGTTAACAGCAAAACTGGACTTGGCAATTACAAATTGTGTCATGTTATTTGAGTTAAGAGAACTGATGGGGATGTTCTTTTAACTGTTATTCAATTCAAGCAATGTTTGTCTCGTTGCCAACTTACATGCACTTCGCGGATGATCTGTGTTGTGAATGCAGCGCTCAGAGCGCTGAAGCTCAGCATGACTCTGCTGGATCAGCTGGTGGTGTTGCCAGCCGGCACGTTGTAGAGCGCCCTCTGGTGGACAAACTATGAAACGCCAACACTCAATGTGTTTGAGAGGTGTTTCGTCCGGTTTTTTAATTTTTTTTAAAAATATTCATTTATCGGCCATCATAAATGCCGATACCGATAGTTTGGAAAAGGCCTAATATCGGCCGGTATATCGGTCGGGCTCTAGTGGAGTGTGGTTCTCGGACATTGTGTCTCTCCTCGACCGCTCTCCCCTGGAGATTCCGCTCAGGGAGGACCTTCTCTCTCAGGCGGGCGGTGTCTTCGTACACCCTCGCCCAGAGTTGTGGAAGCTGTGGGCTTGGCCTCTGAGGGGGCCCAGCTCATAAGTTCTGGTCTCTCAGCTGAGGTTGTGGAGACTATTCTACACTCTAGAGCTCCCTCCACGAGAAAACTGTACGCTCTGAAGTGGAGACTCTTCACCGTATGGTGTAGAGAGCGCCTGTGGGATCCAGTTAACTGCCCTGTGAGTGTGGTGCTGGAGTTCCTGCAGGAGAGATTCTCAGCTGGTTTAGCTCCCTCCACACTGAAGGTGTATGTGGCGGCCTCAGCTGCTTACCACACTCCTTTGGGTGGTGTTTCTTTGGGGCGACACCCTTTAGTAACTCGTTTCCTCCATGGAACCTTGAGGTTAAGACCTGTTGTGCGCACCAGGGTGCCAGGCTGGGATTTGGCCATTGTACTTCAATGCCTTTCCGAGGCTCCCTTTGAGCCGCTTGTTTCCGATAAATTTCTTACTCTAAAGACTATCGTTCTGCTTGCTATTTCTTCTTTGAAAAGAATTGGAGATTTACCAGCCCTTTCGGTGGCACCCTTGTGCTTGGAATTTGCTCCCGGTATGGCCAGGGCCTTCCTGTCTCCTAGGCCGGGTTATGTTCCTAAGGTTCCCACTAATCCAGTGAGATCTATTGTACTTCAGGCCTTCTGTCCTCCACCCTTTGTGACGTCAGACCAGGAAAGACTTAATCTGCTTTGCCCTGTTCGTGCACTAGATTCTTATGTCCACAGAGCTGCCCTGTGGAGGAGATCTGAACAGTTGTTTGTGTGTTACGGGTCACCCCCTAGAGGGGGACCGGTTTCTAAGCAGAGGATGAGCAAGTGGGTGGTCGAGGCCATTTCACTTGCCTATGTGGCGGCCGAGCAGCCTTCTCCTTTGGCTGTCCGGGCCCACTCAACTAGGAGTATGGCGGCCTCTCAGGCTCTTTTGGCAGGGGCTTCCCTGCAGTGATGCGGCAGGATGGTCCTCGCCGCTCACTTTCGTCAGGTTCTATGAAAAAGACATTAACACTACTCCGGGGGCACGGGTGTTCTCTTCCTAATTACACAGGCGAGCATCCAGCTCCTATGGGGCGTGGTTAGTCTCGTTCCCAAAGCAGTGACGCAGCTCGAGTTCCCATGAAGGGGAACATCTCGGTTACATCTGTAACCTTAGTTCCCTGAGTAGGGAACGAGACACTGCGTCACCCTGCCATACTCCCTGCATGCCCGCGAGCGCTTTGCTTCATCCTTTTTCCAGAAGCTATGGCCGTGTGTTTCCGGGCATGCTTCATAATTTCTGGTCGATGACGTCACCCGCCTATGACGTTCCGTCTCTCTTTTGGACTGATGACATACGTGCTTCACAACGCAATCACGCAGAGGCGTTCCTAAAGCGGTGACGCAGCGTCTCGTTCCATACTCAGGGAACTAAGGTTACAGACTTAACGGAGATGTTTACATACTCTTTGGAATGCCAGGATTTTCATGTCCCATGATAAAAATATAATGTCAGAGCTTCCTGGATGACTTATTTTGTTTAGGGGATTTTTGAGTAGTGCTTTCTGAGCTAATGTTGCCTACACATTTGCGACAGCCTTCTGATGCTGACTCTATGTGCATACATGTGAATTTGAGTTATGTGAAAGGGGTTGTGCTATCAAGATGCTACCAACAGTTTCGATACTACTATCCATCTTAACCCTTTGGCAAAAAGTGTTGCATGGCCTGGGACGACTTTTGTGCTGCTGTGAAGCACTCGGCGAAGCCATTGACGGCGGGTCCGAAGAGACCGGTGGAGGAGACTGGTGAGTCGAGGAAAACAGCCTTATCCGCGTCCTTGATCTCGGTTTAAGTTCAGCCACAAGTGGCGCTCCAACACTACCAAGCTGGCCATTGAGCGACCAATGGCCTGCGCCTTCGTGGCGCGCAGAGCCAGATAGGTAAGCGGCCTTGGTTTTCCAACCAATGGTGGCGGGTGGGCACAGATGCGCGGCCAGATCTTCGTCCAGTGGAGGCAGCTTTTCATAACCCTTCTGCCCGGCGCCGTCAACAGATGTGAGAGCGTGAGAGGCAGAAGAGTGAAGGCGGGCTGAGTATGGCGTGCGGCATGATTTTGTCAGCTCATTGTGCACTTCAGGATAAAAGGGCACCGATCGGTGAAATGGAGTTTGACGTCATCCAGGCAGGAACCACTCGTCCAAGCGACTGCGCATGGGCTCTTCAGGCACAGACCACTCTAAACCGAGCTGTGTGTAGAGCTCTGAGTCCATAGACGCTCTGGTGTCCATCAACCCTTAAGGCGGCAAGGGGGCGGGGTCCTGAGCGAGCCCGACCACTCCTCGGCCTCCGACACCGTGAGAGACATGCTGTCGTCCTGCGGCTCGTCATCAGATCCTCCGAACGAAACCAAGTCATTCACGGCCACAGAGGGACGTTGGTCCGAATGGGAGAAGTGGACGGGTGGAACCTCTTCCTGTGGGGAGAGCGAGTCACATGGGGCCTGAGCCGACATGATTCAGTGAGCGCGGCTTCTGCGTGGGACTCGCCCAGACATAGCACGCACTCACTGTGCCCTTGAGAGCGGCGAGATAAAGAGAGGCGAGCAGGGAGGCAGGCTGATCAACTGCACGAAGGCGCGAAGATCAGTGGCGAGTCCAGCTGCTTGCAGATGTTATCTGCATTGTTGAAGGAGAATTAATCGATTTGCCATGGTGAAACGGCCGCTTTTATAGCCCGAGTCTCCGCCCATTTCGGCGGGCTCGAGCGGGCTTGCTCACCATTGGCTCGCACATGCCGTGCCGTCGTTGGTTCAATTTCTTTAACTTTTTTAACCAATCGACGTGCAGTATTCACTGCGTGATAATATCACACAATTCTGACTTTATAACTCACAATTCTGACTTTATATCTCACAACTCTGACTTTATATCACACAATTCTCACTTTATAACTTTATAAATTAGAAAATAGTCAGAATAAAAAGTCACAATTATATGTTTAAATGTTTTAATTTGTGGCAGAAACAAGCTTCCATAGAAAACAGTTGGGCTGCTTCATGTTTTTGTGGAAACTGATTTTTTTTTTCAGGATTCTTTGAGGAATAAGTTCATTAGCATTTGTTTGAAATAGGAATCTTTTGTAACAACGTAAAAGCCTTTACTATCACTTTTGATCAATTGAATCTGTCCTTGCTGAATAAAAGTATTCATGTCTTTAAAAATAATAATAATAAAATTTTACTGACCCCGAACTGAATGCTAGTGTAGGCCTATACAATGCGTCCTTGCAATGTGCTCATATGCTGCAGCACTAGTGCACTGTTTTATTACACTCTTGAAAGTGCCTAATTTAGCAGCACAGTGAATACTTTTCAAAGTATGCTATTTGGGAGGCAGTCTGATTGCAACTGGTTCTCATGTCTGCAATCGTTTTCATGCGTCACTGTGATTCAGCAACACTAATCTTAGACTGTGTCCACAAACACAGTTCACTTGAAGGAGTGAATGAAAACAAGTGAGTGAATTCGGACAGCCGCTGTGTGTACATTGGCTGTACACTCGTTATTGCGGTGCAATGTGGGATAGATTGAGTGCACTCAATAACGTCCACTATGGTTTCGGACACCACTACAAATGGCTGTCCCCTCAAATAGTGCCCTATTTAAGTGTATAGGGGGCGATTTCAGATTCAGCCTGTGTTTGTCAGAGGCCTCACAAGCCTCGTTGCTAATTGCTCTCATTAACAGCCAACACTCACACCCTGCACCCTTCCCTGCAATTAAGACTTTGCAGTAGAGCTGTTATGAGGTAGAATAATGTGGTAGGTCAAGGAGATAAAGTAACATCTAATTAATTCTCACTTAAATGAACAATATCTCATGAAAAAAAGGCTTTTACTCTTGGAGTGTTTTTGTCCCCATTTTGATAAGTCGAAAACGTGACAGGACAGGGAGTACAAGTTTTTTTGTTTTTCTTGTGAGATGAACAAGGGATCTGACGGTGAGGTCGTTTAAGATGTGCAGTTATGAAACTACACTCAAGACTAATGAATATGAAAACATTTATAAAAATAGGCATGAAGCTCCTTGAAGCAAGATATTGGGTGACTGCCATATTGGCTGAGCTTATCTGACAAAAGCTTCAGGGGTCGCATATGAGGGCACAAACGCACACACATACACAAGTACAATACACGTTATAACGAACTGGAGGACTGAAGGTACCGGAGGTGGTCTCAGGGTAACAAAACAGTGTACTTTCTCTCTAATTTTTTTACTTTTTTTACCTGTGAATAAGTCTTTTGTGTTTTTCAGACACTAGCCCATCGGTTGTGTTTGAACATTTTATTCTCACAAGAATCTGAAATGTAATTGACTGGGGTAGATTTTGGATTTAAACTGCACCTGAAACTAGGGATAGAACTGATAAGAAATGTAACAAATATAGTGATTACATTTTCAATTTCTTTAGTACATTTGATCATAATTGGAACAATTAAACATTTTTTTTCTATTTCAATTTTTTTTTAAATCATTTATTCATTTTTTTTTTCATAATCTTTTATCCAACTGTTTATCTTTACACATATTCATATGAAACCCTGTAAGTAATTGCACAATTTGTAAATCTCACAAGCCTTAGGTATACATAATCCAATACCTTTCTTCGTTTGATTGGTGAGTCAGCAAAGACATCACAGTGGAAAGATATGTTATCAATTTATTGTTTTTGCTTTTTTTTTCACAGCGTTGAAACATTTAATAGTTGTCAACTGTTTTACGATGGGTTTAACGACCCACAGAAACATACAGTGATGCAAACTGCACCTTTTTTAATGTAATTTCGTCATTTTGATTTGAAAATATTAAATTATTGAAATAATGTCATTCATAACTGAATGTGATGAGACAAACAAGTGTGCATGTGTGCATATTTTTTGAAAAAAATAAATAAATATATATTTATATATATATTTGCAGAGTTTTAATGGATTAATTAACAACTAGGCTACAATTAGACCTTGTACTTCTACCGTTTTTATTTCTTCTTTTTTCCCTTAAATCCCTTTTAATCATTTCATTATTTATTTCTCTAAATAAAAAGACCACCCCCACCTCTAAAAAACAAAAAACAAACTTTGGTCGCCCCAATGTTCAAGACATGCTTACTACCTTGCTATTCAGTGATGAAGCACCGCAGCTGAAAAAGTGCTCTAATGGGAATATTTAAAAAATCTAACCTTTCATTGAAGCAAAACAATTGAAAGTGGGGGGTGTGGGGGGGGGGGGGGTAAATCACATTATGAAATTAATGCTTTTCTCCAAAACATGTTGGTCATAATTACTGGCACCCTTTTATTAAATACTTTTTTTCAACCTCCTTTTTGCCAAGATAACAGCTTTGGAGATCAGAGACCATTCCTTCATAGAGAATCTAGATCCTTCATATTCCCAGATCCATGTTGGCGCTGCTTCTCTTCAGTTCAGCCCACTCATTTTCTATAGGGGTCTGGTCAGGGGACTGGGACGGTCATGGCAGAAGTTTCATTTTGTGCTCAGTGACACATTTGTGTGTTGATTTTGATGTTTGTTTTGGATCATTGTCATGATGAAAGATCCAACCACGGCCCATTATAAGATTTCAAGTAGAGGCCGTCAGGTTTTGACTTTTTATTTGTTGGTATTTGCTAGAATCCATGATACCATGTATCTGAACAAGATGGCCTGGACCTCCAGCAAAAAAAATGGCCCACAACATTAAAGATCCAGCAGTATATTTAAAGGGGTGATGAATTGAGAAATCAACTTTCCTTTGAGCCTTTGGTATAAAAAAGTTAATCGTGATATAAGAATATCCTGTAAGTTTCAGAGCTGAAAACGTCTTTGTTAGTCAAAGAAAAGCTTTTATAGACACCAGGCCCAGAAAACGAGAGCTCTCAGAATATGGGGACCACTGACATAGTAGGACGCAGAAGCACCGCCTCAAGCCCGCCCACCGACTCGTGAAGCTAAACGATGCAGAATCGATTGTAAACGTAAACAAGATAAGAGGTCGAGACTGGATTTGCAGACATATTGAGAATAAAACACAATGCTGTGCCTTCTATATTGGATCCGACAGGAACGGTGCAACATATTTAAGTGAGTAATACATGTTTTTATATGTGTTAGTATTGCATTGTTACAGATCGTTTGATATCTATTGATTACATACCTTAGCACACGGTCACAGGCTGGAGAAGGTGTTATCGTTCATTCGTGATCAGACTCTGACTTGTAACGCCAGCTCGCAAAGCCCAAAGTCCCGGGGCTATGTGCTTTTCAGACACACGCGTGTGTGTGTAAGGTTCGCAAATATATTCACTGATGATGATCGAGCGAAATGATACAGAAATAACATTCCAATCGATCGCTGGTGGATGAGAGATGAATCATTGTGTTTGTTTGATAAAGACATTTTGCGAGCCCTGACTGTGAGCTGGGCGATTCATTCCGGTTGCTGTTTGCCATACGCTGTCACTGACAGGGGAGCAGAAGCTCATTAAATATGCAAATCGTATCCAATCCTAGCCGTGGGCGTTTATTTCCAAGTATTCAGTGCGGCACGCCCATCAAAACCAATCGTTTTTCAGAGAGCCTCAAAACCAAGGCAGAAAGTAGCCTTTTACTTATTCATTATGATGTTTTTGAATGTAAAAACCATGCAAACGTCATAAGTTGACCTCAGACAACAGTATAAATTAAAAAGCCAGTTCATGACACCTTAACTGTGGGCATGGGGTACTCTTAATCCCTGTTTGCACCAAACCCAACTTGGTGGGTTTGACAAAAAACACTATTTTTAGTTTCATCTGTCCATAGAATCCGGTCTCTTTTGAAGTTCCAGTCGTGTCTGACAACTGAATATATTGGAGTCTGTTTTTGGATGAGCGAAGAGGATTTTTCTTGAAACCCTCCCAAACAACTTGTGGGGATGTAGGTGTTGTTTGATAATTTTTAGGCTTTCTGACCCCAAGACTCAACAAATTTCTGCGATTGTCCATCTGTGATCCTTGAAGAGTCTTTGGCCACTCAAACTCTCCTCCTCACCGTGCATCAGGGTGCTTTAGATACACGTCTTGTTCCAGGCACATTTACATATTTAGTGGAACTTCTTAATTATTGCCCTGATGGTGGAAATGGTGATTTATTTAATGGTGATTTATGTAATGCTTTAGTTATTTTCTTACAGACACTTTCTATTTTGTGAAGCTCAACAATCTTTTGCTGCACATCAGAACTATATTCTTTGGTTTTACTCATTCTGATGAATGATTAAGGACATTTGGCCTTTGTGTTTTATCATATTTATATTCCCCTCGAACAGGAAGTCATAGCTTTAAAATTTCATGTTCACCCTGCTGTGCTAATTTTTTTAAATATTAATGGGAATAAACTTCAGAGAAATGTTTTACTCATAAAAAATTCTAGGGGTGCCAATAATCCTGGCCTACATGTCTTTGGAGAAAAACACTTATTTCATAATGCGATTTGCCCCCCACTTTCAATTATTTTACTTCAATGAAAGGTTCGGTCAAAAGGATAAACAATGCAGATTTAATTTTATAGCCTTATTTGATCATATCTACAGGGGTGCCACAACAGTATGTATATATACTGTGTGTATATATATGTATATATATATATATATATATATATATATATATATATATATATATATATATATATATATATATATATATATATATATATATATATATATATATATATATATATATATATATATATATATATATTCAATCTATTCTATTATAAAACAGTTTGTACTGTTGTCAGTACTGTTGCAATACTGACAAATGTAAAGTTAGTAGCATCTCTACTTTTAGTTACTTAGTCCATATATAACTCCCACTGCATCATCACTGTGGGAACTCCTCTGCGTAATTGCGTCGTGAAACATGTAATGAATCAAACCAATGGAGTGACGGGACGTCATCAACCAGGAAACTATAAAGCACACCTGCACCAAATACAGTTAGCTTCTGTGTCTTCAGCAAGCGCTCTGTGTGAATCATTGTTTGTCAAATTGGTGTTTTTGTCCGTCTTTAGTTTGAGCTAGGCAGGAGTTTTTCACCACATACATACACACACACACACACACACACACACACACACACACACACACACACACACACACACACACACACACACACACACACACACACACACACACACACACACACACACACACACACACACACACACACACACACACACACACACACACACACACACACATACACACATACACACACACACACAAGATAAAGAGACATTATGGCGAGCGAACAACAGTAACAACAGCAAACAGTTGCAAAATCTGTCAAAAAGTGAAACTGGAAACATGGCAAAAGATGAAAGCAGAATTCAAAATGTAACAATAAAGAAACTGATCCACACAGTAGGGGAGTTGTGATGCAAGTGCATGCCACTCTGTTTCTGTGAGTTTTACAGAAGCACAAGGAACACTGTTGTGTTTACTTGCTCGCAAAATCTTGTCATTGCCTCGGTAACTATGGACAAAAAATTATAAAAAATGATTTGAAAAGACGGTTCATACACACATCGTCATTCATCTTGAAATCATATGATTCGATTTGCGTCTTCTGATTGGTTTCTGTGGACTTAAAGAGTTTTGCTGACAAAGGGAAGTGGCATTTAGTAGTTTTTCTGCCAACGAACCGTTCTTTATGAATGGACGAACACTGGGATTTATCGGATTTGAAGCGAAAGCATTTGATGAACGGGAGAGCATTCACTCATTTTCGATGGAGGTGGCATTAAGCGGATTTTGCATCTCAACTCTTCATACATACTGGACTATACATTAAAGGGGTCATAGAATGGTACATGCACTTTTACAAGTTGATTATACGGAAATGTGTGTTGGCAGTGCCTGTACACAACCATCCTATAATGATAAAAATACATCCAGTGTTTTTTTTTAATCTCCTTATATATTTTCCCCTGTCTCAAATCGAGCCGTCTGACCGTGTGACGTTACACGGTGTACGCCCCTCCTAAGATTGTTGATTGACAGCAGCGTTTCAACACAGACCCGCCCTGAGCGAGCTGTCATCAGTCCGCCATTGTTGATACGCTGGAGCAGAATGGCGTCTAAGCGATTGTGGTGTTGTGTTGTTGGGTGTAATAACGAACACAGCAGTCATTTTGATGTTCCTAAATCCGAACCGCGTAAGACCTAGTGGCTGCTGAGTTTTGTTTTAGAAGGGAATATTCCCCCCGATCAATGTCAATGTTTGCGCGAATCATTTCTCAGCAGACTGCTTTATAAACGAGCGTCAGTATAAAGCAGGTTTTGCTAATAAGCTGCTCTTGAAAAAAGGATCGTGTTCCTGCTGCACCTCAGGAAGATGTGAGTGTAACATTTTATTAACCTTTATATTAATCTTTGCAAATCGCTTGCACGCTTCACGATGAATGAGGCTAAAGTTTACAGGGTAAGTTACATTACGGCATGCTTTCTGTGTATGACGTTCTCAATATAATTCATAATCCCACGTTTATAATGAACAACGCGTTATGTTTGTTATTACAAACTGTGTAAGTTACTCGGGTGATAAAGTTAACGTGGTAATACTACACTAAGCTTACTTTTGTACATGGTTTATAACGGTGTCTGTTACTGATTAAGAAGTAATGTAAAAAAAAAAATCTTATAACATAACATCAATCTGTCAATGAACTAACACATCAGTAAACACATAGCAACTACGCTACTTTGCCAGTACAAAGATAGTTCAAAGTGACATGATGTTAACCAACCATTCAGAAACGTTCGTCATCTGTTCCTGGTCCGACTCCGGTTCAAAATGATAAGGTTGCTCAGATGTGTCCTCAGAGACTCCCGTTGCCATTATTTCTCGAAAATATACCCTCAAATGTTGTCAAGGCAAAACTCCACGTGTGTTGTGGTGTTGTGTCGGGTCGAACCGAACGCCCCACAGAGCAGAGGGTGCGGGGTGAGCAAAGCTCATTATCATTTAAAGTCACATACACTGAAATGACTTGCTGAAACTAAGCTGGTTCCCTTTCGAGGGAACTCGCACTGCATCGGGACGACGCTTTGGGGATGCTCCCTTAGCATCAGCGAATCTGAAACCAGAATGCCAACTAGGCCAATCCGATTGGCGTGCGTGATGACGTCATTGTGACGGCATACCCGGAAGTATAAAAGGGGAGCTGGAACGTAATGGCGGTAGTTATTGCTCTTCAGCAAGCGCTATCTGTCAAACTGTCTGTCTATTTACTGTTGTATGTCAGTGAAAGTGTGTGATTGAAATGAAGTGTGAAAAAGTGAGAGAGTTCAAGCAGTGTGTGCATCCTTGCCCTCGCTACATGTCGGGCTCGGATACACACCTGCTGTGTGTGCACTGCCTGGGCGTTCAGCATGCTCGAGCGGCTCTCGAGGGAGCCGCTTGTGAGCATTATGAAAGCTGACGCTCAGAGTGCTCCGCTCTCGGCGTGAGCCCCGTGGATCGGTCCCGCATCCGCCGAGGCGGTGCGGCGAGGCTGGTCATGGGGCTCACGGATGGACTGTCAGCGGGACTGGGACTGCTGAGGCATTTTCCCAGTCTTTATCTGACAGTTCAGATGTTCTCCTTCCCCGTGTGGAAGCCCGCGCTGCGGCTTCTTCCCCCGGGGCGGAGGACGCGATGTGTGAGAGGTCTGATTCTGAGGAATTAGACGTACTCAGCATCGAGGCAGTCAAAGTCATAAGCACTTCTTAAATATGCAAGATTCCATCCACGCGATTGCTGGGAAAAAAAAGAAAAAAAAGGCAGCGCGCAGGTTATGGGTCTGCAATTAATGTGAACACACGCGATCGGTGTGCATGAGATACTGGTTGGCTTAACGGACGAGTCCGTATAGTAAAATAAATCAGTATTTGTCTGATATGGCTGCATTTAAGTCTGAGGATTTAAATGAGATATTATCTGACTCTGAGGAGTTAGATATTCAGTCATTTCAGACCATGTTTCACTGTATTGTGTGACACTGTTTGGCTTTTTTTCTCGAGGGATGAAAGCCAATTGTATTATGACGGCTTGAACCACGTTGCTGAGGCAACGCGGGGTCTATGAGTCCGTATAAATACAAATAAAACAGTGTCGTCTGATTAATTACGGCTACATTTAATTCTAAGGAATTAAAATTAAATATAATCTAACTTTGAGGAGTTAGATATTCAGCCTATCATTCAGACTATGTTTCACCTTATTGTGGCTGCATTTAATTCTGAGGAATTAAATTAAAATATTATCTGACTTTGAGGAGTTAGATATATTTTTTTATTCAGCCTATTATTCAGATCAGGTTGCACGGGTTTGGTGATTATGATGGCATTTAATTCCGAGGAATTGAGTGTCATGTTATCCGACTTTGATAAGTTGGATACTTTAATTCTGTCACCCAAGCGTGTTTAACTTGTGAACTGGATATTCATCTAAGATGGAGCCCTCCTGAAGTTGATGTCGTTCTCGCCGCCTTGTGGCCTGCGGGACACATCAGTTTCAGGCAATTGCTAATCGCAGTGTCCGCTCTAGGGTTGTGGCCCTGTTGAGCTGCTCCCTTAGATGAGGCCCCCTGCTGGCCAGCCCCCTCTCCCGGGTAGGAGCGATCGAGGTCGCCTCCCCTGTGGAGTTTTCGGGAATCGATGCTGTGTTCCCGCCGTCTAGTACGCTTCGGGCCACATCGTTTCCCCGTGCACGCGTGCTGCACCAGCCGCCTCTAGCAAGACTTGCGGTGGTCCAGCAAACGCGTACGCACACCGAAAATCTTCCTCGATTTCGCCCTGCCGGTAAGCCGCTTCAGGGGGTCGGGGAGGAGGCTCGGTTGACACCCGAGACCGGCCTCGAGAGGCTGGTTCCCTTAGCAGATTATCTCGGCGCATGGTTATGCCTCCGAATATATCAGCTTGGGGCCTGCGACTGTAGGAAGGGGCATACAGACTGCAGTCCGGTTACCTTCCCCTGAAGTTCAGTGGGGTGGTCTGGACGGCAGTGGTCCCTGGGCAGGTTCGGGTAATGGAACAGGAAGTTCACTCCCTGTTGGTAAGGAGGCCACAGAATGTGCTCCTCCGCCAGACAGGGAGTCCGGGTTCTACAGCCAGTACTTCATAGTTCCTAAGAGGGATGGCGAGTTGCATCCAACTTTAGACCGGAGGTTCTTGAATCGTTCTCTGAGGAGATTCAGATTCAAGATGCTTAGCATTTCCTCCATTGTGATTCAGATCCAGTCTGAGGACTGGTCTGTCACGATGGGTCTGAAGAGGACGCATACTTCCCTGTATCCATCCTTCTGTGTCACAGGAAGTTCCTGAGGTTCGCTTTTTGGGGCAAAGCGTACCAATATCGGGTTCTTCCAGGCGGCCTGGTCTCTAAAATGAAGCTAGGCCACAGCATCACTGTGAAGCAGTTTAAGGCTGCTGGGGCTCATTGCGGCTGCGTCCAACAGAATATCTCTTGGCCTGCTGCATGAGACCCTTACAGTGGTAGCTGGGAATCAAGGGGTTTTCCTCGGGGGGGAAAACCATTCTGTATGATCAGGGTAACGCGCAGATGCCTTCGTTCCCTAGTCATATGGAAGAAACCTTGGTTTCTGTCCCAGGGGCCAGTGTTGGGAGCGTTCTGTTGCCGGTAATCCGTTTCAACAGGCGCCTCCCTCACTGGCTGGGACGTGGTTATGGGAAGTAAACCAGGTGGCTTTCCTTGAGGGGAAATCCATTCTGTATGATCAGGGTAACGCGCAGATGCCTTCGTTCCCTAGTCATATGGAAGAAACCTTGGTTTCTGTCCCAAGGGCCAGTGTTGGGAGCGTTCTGTTGCTGGGAATCCGTTTCAACAGATGCCTCCCTCACTGGCTGTGACGTGGTCATGGCGGCCGCTTTGCGAGAGGTCTGTGGGAGACCAGGCATTTCTCCTGGCACATCTACTGCCTGGAAATGCTGGCGGTCTACAAAGCTCTGAGGAGCTTTTTCCCGGACCTCCGCGGCCACCATGTACTGATACGGAGGTAAACCAGGTGGCTTTCCTTGAGGGGAAATCCATTCTGTATGATCAGGGTAACGCGCAGTGGCCTTCGTTCCCTAGTCATATGGAAGAAACCTTGGTTTCTGTCCCAAGGGCCAGTGTTGGGAGCGTCCTGTTGCCGGAAATCCGTTTCAACAGACGCCTCCCTCACTGGCTGGGGCGCGGTCATGGACGGCCGCTTTGCGAGGGGCCCATGGGAGGGCCGTCATTCCTCCTGGCACATAAATTGCCTGGAGATGATGGCGGTCTACAAAGCTCTCAGGAGCTTTCTCCCGCACCTCCGCGGCCAGCATGTCCTGGTACGGACAGACAATACGTCTGTCGTAGCGTACATCAACCGCCAGGGGGGACTGAGGTCGCGCTTTCTGTACAGGATAGCACGCCGAGTCCTCCTGTGGACCCAAGGGAAACTGTTGTCCATCAGGGCAATGTATGTCCCGGGGGTCCAAAATCAGGGAGCAGACATCCTGTCGAGGCAGGGGCTGAGGCCCGGGGAGTGGCGACTCCACCCAGAGGTGGTGGAGGCCATATGCAAGAGGTTCGGCCCAGTGGAAGTGGATCTGTTTGCGTCTCGAGAGACGTCCCACTATCCACTGTGGTTTTCCCTCACGCATCCAGCTCCGCTGGGGCTGGATGCCATGGTGCAGACGTGGCCGAGGCTGCGTCTGTACGCATTTCCCCCGATTGCTCTGCTCCCGGGAGTCCTGGAAAGGGTCCGTCGACAGGGGGTCAGTCTACTTCTGGTAGCACCCCGTTGGCCGACTCGAGTTTGGTTCTCGGATATCATAGCTCTGCTAGCAGGTCAGCCGTGGGAGATTCCTCTGAGGAGGGATCTCCTATCTCAGGCGGCGGGTACGATATTTTACCCCCGCCCGGAGATTTGGAACCTGTGGGTCTGGCCCCTGAGGGGACCAGGTTCATAGAGGCTGGCCTATCGGCAGACGTGATAGAGACCTTACTCAGCTCCAGGGCTCCGTCTACGAGGAGACTGTACAGCTTCAAGTGGAATGTATTTTCCACTTGGTGCAGAGAACGTGAGGTGGACCCAGTTAACTGCCCAGTGGCTTCAGTGCTGGAGTTCCTCCAAGATCGTTTCTCTGCAGGGCTTACCCCGTCCACACTCAAGGTGTACGTGGCTGCCATTGCGGCTTTCCACACTCCTTTGGGTGATGGGCCTCTGGGTAGGCACCAGCTGGTTGTACAATTCCTCCGTGGGGCTCGGAGGATGAGGCCTGCGGCTCGGTCCAGAGTTCCAACCTGGGACCTGGCAGTGGTTCTCGAAGGATTGGCTGAGGCCCCCTTCGAACCATTGGAGTCGGCTGGACCAAAGGATCTGACCCTTAAGGTGGCTTTTCTCCTTGCCATTACCTCTCTCAGGAGAGTGGGAGATCTCCAGGCCTTGGCGGTAACGCCGACCTGCCTGGAGTTTGCCCCGGGAGGAGTAAAAGCCATCTTACACCCTAGGCCGGGCTACGTGCCTAAGGTGCCATCAAGGGTGGTCAGGTCATTGGTCCTGCAGGCATTTCATCCTCCGCCTCATGTGACGGCGGAAGAGGGGAGACTTCACCTACTCTGCCCGGTTAGGGCGCTCAGAGTTTATTTGGCGAAGTCTGCACAGTGGAGGAGATCACAACAACTGTTGGTGTGTTTTGGCTCACCTAAGAAGGGATTGCCTGCGTCTACTCAGACAATCAGTAATTGGATTGTCCAGGCGATTACCATGGCCTATCAGGTGCGCAGTTTGCCTTCACCTGTGGCCGTGAGGGCTCATTCCACCAGAGGCATGGCCTCTTCGGTGGCCCTTCTTTCTGGGGTCCCCTTGCAGGATATCTGCGAGGCGGCCGGGTGGGCTACCCCACACACTTTTATCAGGTTTTATAGCCTGGATCTCCCTACGACGCCTGGTGCTAGGGTGCTCCAGTCCTAGCTGTGCCCGGTTTCCGGCTTCACACTAGGGCAGGCGCTACCCTTCGGTGTGGCCTAGTGGGTACTCGTTCCCCAAAGCGTCGTCCCGATGCAGTGCGAGTTCCCTCGAAAGGGAACTGCTCGGGTTATGTATATAACCCTTGTTCCCTGAGAAGGGGAACGAGCACTGCATCCCGACGCCACACCTCGGCGCGCCTGGAGCGCATGCTTCAGAGCAATTACTACCGCCATTACGTTCCAGCTCCCCTTTTATACTTCCGGGTATGCCGTCACAATGACGTCATCACGCACGCCAATCGGATTGGCCTAGTTGGCATTCTGGTTTCAGATTCGCTGATGCTAAGGGAGCATCCCCAAAGCGTCGTCCCGATGCAGTGCTCGTTCCCCTTCTCAGGGAACAAGGGTTATATACATAACCCGAGCAGTTTTGACCAGGTAAAATGAGTGTTTTCTTACAATACTAATGAGAATTTTTAATTAAAGTATATTACAAACTTTTCATTTAGACACTAAATAATCATATTAACTTGTACAAAAATGTCATTCTATGACCCCTTTAAACTTTTCTGAGCAGCTGATGGTCTCTTAAAGGGGTAGTTCACTTAAAAAAATTAATAATAATAATACATGATTTACTCACCCTCAAGCCATCCTAGGTGTATATGACTTTCTTATTTCTGATAAACATAATCTGAATTATATGAATAAATATCCTATTGTTTCCAAGCTTTATAATGGCAGTGACAGGTTCCATTGAGTTTGAAGCTCAAAAAAGTGCATCCATCAAAAAGCAATCCTCACGGCTCCGGGGGGTAAATAAAGGCCTTCTGAAGCGAATTGATGGTGTTTTGTAAGAAAAATATCCATATTTAACACATTATAAAGTAACATATCTAGCTTCCGGCGGACTGCCTTCCATATTCAACTTACAAAGAAAGTGTACCGCCTCTCGTAGTTAAAAATGCTTGCGCTACGTGCGACGTCATCGCCGCGCCAGTTACATTTCTTTTACGCTACATCCGACGTCATCGTTGTACCAGTTACACTTTTATCGTAAGTTGAATACCAAAGGGCGCTCCTTTATAACGATTGTATTCATCTGAAAGAAGAACGTCATATAAACCTAGCATAGCTTGAGGGTGAATAAATCATGGGCTTATTTTTCATTTTAAAGTTACCTTCTCTTTTAAAGCCTCTGCTTTTAAAAAAAAATATATATATCTACGTAACCTGCCTAGATCTGCTAGGGAGTTCTCCCTACTTTCCTTGCAGCAGCTCACATTCTATTCACATTATTTTGTATTTATGTTCATGTTTTGGCAGTAGCCTTCACTCATGCAGCAGGGTAGCAGATCTAGCCTGCCAGGACTAAGCCTATGTAAATTCTATTCTTATCAATAAATGCTGTTTAAAACTATCCAGTTGTCATGATTAAATAGATTATATATATATATATATATATATATATATATATATATATATATATATATATATATATATATATATATATATATATATATATATATATATATATATATATATATATATATATATAAAAGATTATATATAGTATAGTGGCTGTGTATTGTAACACTATTATATGATATTACAGTAAGTGTGCGTGTACATTAAGTCACAAGATCCCCAAGTTCCATCAGCCAATCAGCGTTGTCATTGTGATAAACGACCACACACAACATTACTTTTTTTGAGGCTCAATAAAAACTCGACACAAATTAACTGTCAAAGCAGGTCGCCATTTAGTAACATAATCCCATTACACTCTACAGTAGTTGATCATTTTTGGAGTAACTTCTCCAACACGGTAAGAGATGATTTATACCTCACTGAACCACGGGGGTATCAGTTAGTCCTCTTTGAATGTTTTGAGCATCTTTTGCCTCTAAGCAATGCCATACATCATGGGGTTTGTTTTCTTTCTCTGTGACATTTACGCTCATAACCATTATCTGATATAGCTCTCTGTGTGACAGTTTATTCATTCATATGCTTACAAGATGACAGGGCATTCATTGATATTAGTTAGTGAATGAGAGCGAGTGGCTGTAGCTCAGAGACAAAAGCCATGACATGGCTCTAATGAATCGAATCAATTTCCGTCTTGTTTTCCTCCCCATGTCCTCGCGCTGACTTTAAAAATACTTTCATAGATGTGATATTCTGTTTTGTAACTATATTGCAAGCGTTGTTAAAAACCCTCAGTGTAATACGCTGATTCGCTCACATACACATACATTTACACAGGCACGCATAGTTAGCCCTCGCCTAGCTTTTCCGAGAGCCCCTGGTGATCAACATTAAGATGTTTTTGTTCTCTTTAAGGAAGATTAATTTGGACTGGATGTTCTTGGAGGAATCAAATCGAGAGATCACTATACATAAAATGCAAATGTGTTCATCTGGCTCTCAGTAGGCAGCAGTTTTAACTGATTAATTGTAGATGTTTATTTGATTGGCTGCAGCTTACTAAACAATGATGTTCTTTTTCAAGCTATTCCACATAGGAGTTTGTTGCTTTTTTGTGTTAGAAATTGTTTTGCTTTTTGCTTTGATCATTTATTAATTTTTTTATAACAACATCAGCTTTCCACTGAATCTGATTGTCAACACAGGACATGATTTTTTATGTATTTAGCAAATTCCCTTTCTGACAAACAACAGTGTGAATTGGACTGGTACATGAGGATTAGCCAATCAAATCCGAGGTCATTTACATACAGAAGTCTGAAAGAAACAGTTCACCCAAAACTGAAAATATCTGTTATCATTTATTTATTCACCCTCATGTCATTCCAAACCTCTATGACTTTCTTTCTTGAATGGAACACAAAAGAAAATATTTTGAAAAAAAAGAATTTGCCGTTGTTGTTTGTTTGTTTGTTTGTTTGTTTCTTTTGGTCCTTACAATGGAAGTCAATGAGGTCTAGTGTTGTTGTTTGAATCCAAATGTCAGCTTAGTATTGTTTATAGACTATATCTCTATATGGACTGGACTAGTTTTCCAAATGTTTTTGGAGTTACAATTCTTGTCACCTGACGTTTGTGACGTTTCATGTACCTTTTTCAGAGGTGGGAGAGTGTGTTTTCTAGACATGGGCATTACAGAAGGTCATCTGCTGTGCTTGCGTGCATCACATACTGTATGACGTATATGTTATTTTAAATGAATTTTTTATTGATATAAAAAAAAAAATAAAACCTTATTTTAAAAAACTTCATGTAAGTTTTAAGAAGTGGCTGTTTATAATAAACCCATTTAAGTAAGCAGAGACATCTAGACAAGTGTCTTACTCTTACCTTACAATGGCAGTCTTCACAGTTCCTGCAATTTGGCTCTATTTATTGCATTTCTAATTGCAATTTTTCATTGGCTGTCATCCATGTTGAAGTATAATACAGTATATATAATATTAAACATTCACAATTAGATGGTACTAGAAATTCTTAGAGGACCGTTGAGTTTGCCAAAAAACAGTAGGTAATTTGCCCTGGAATTTGTACTGAGGTTGTGTGAGAGAAACACAGACATGGCATTAGTCCCATCCGAATATTATTATTATTTTTTTAAAGTAATGCATTACAATATTGTGTTACTCAAAGTAACTAATTGCATCACTTAGTTACATTTTATGGAAAGTAATGCGATATATTACATTTGATTGTCTTTTTCTCACCTGGACTGTTTTTTTAATTAAAAAAAGTTTAGTTTTTTTGGAAAATGTAAAATCCCTTTCACACCAAAAGTGAAATAGCTAAGCCTCAGGCTGAAGGAAATGCACACTTGTACAATAGAGGGCGCAGTTCAAATAAACCTTTCAGCTATGCTGTCATTATTGATTGCAGAAAAAAAAGAAACACAAACGTGATGTTTATCTGTTATTTTTTAACTCAAATTTTAACTTAAATTTAAAAGTAAAGTAATTTACGTTACTTGTAATCCCCAACAATGGATGCCAAGTTTTTTTAAGTTTAAGTTTCATCTGATATTCTTTTTTTTCCCAGCTTTATTTCAGTTACCGAAAACTATTTTTAATAGCTTAGCTTTAGTTTTAGTTAACGGTAACATGACTGTTGGATCCCATTAACTTTACTGCGTGGACAAAAACATTCTTCAAAAACTATTTGTTTGTGTACTGCAGAAGAAAGAAAATAATATTGGTGAGTAAATTTTTTAAAGTACTGTAGCCAAATTATGAAAATGTAAAATTCTGTTTAAGAAACCATTATAAGTAGACTTCAGGGAAGGTAGCCATATAATAAGTCTTGAATGTAATTGACTATTGAAAACTCATATTATTTGACTAATTCGAATATTAAAGAGAGTTTCCCCCTCAGTATCTATTGTGGTTACAACACAGATTTAAGGAAAGACTACAAAATAAATAAAACACTACAAAAGTGTAGAAAATGGTCCCTTTGAAGCTTTAGTAAAACATTAGCATTCAAACCGAACCACAGTAATCATTTATCTGCCTTAACACTAGTGTAGAATCACAATCCAGTGATGGAGAAAGAGTTAGTAGGTAGAGAAGTGCAGTGTGAACTGCTGTCAGTGGACACATCTGTCAAAACCGCAGCTCCTCTGTTGAAGTCAGTCTGGCTGTTTCGCCTAGGCCATTCTCTTCCCTGTGTGCCTGTCTACAATTTAATGAGGCAGTATTTCAATGCTTTCAATACATCCAGTGTGGAAATAACAGGCTCAGAGCAACACACTGCATATAAAACTGTAATACAGTGCATAGTGAGATTTAAAAGCTTTTGAATGAAACTGCTGTAATAGCTCCTGAAACCTGAGAGACAAAAGCAGCCACATTTTTCACTGCTGAGATGTTTTGTTCTGGTGTTACGTAACAGATCTTAGCAGGACCGATCCGGCCTGGAAGAATTAACATCAGAGGCGTACATGGTTTATTTGTACATCGGGGGACAGACTAATTTTCAATGCATGTCAGAGCGGGGCAAGTTTTCAATTTTGAATACATATATTATTATTAAATACATAAATATTATTCATTTACGCATTTTACTATTTTTTGCTTCGATATTTCAATGTTGCCTATCGTCTAGTACAATTTGTACAGTTGTGCTGAAAAACCTATAATAGACTGTATGATGGCAGGTTACAATGTATATATATATATATGTGTGTGTATGTGTGTGTGTGTGTGTGTGTGTGTGTGTGTGTGTGTGTGTACAGTGCTGGTCAAATGTTTGGAAACATGACTATTTTTAATGTTTTTGATTATGCCCATCAAGCCTGCATTTATTTGATTAAAAATACAGAAAAAACTGTAATATTGTGAAATACTATTACAATTTAAAATAATGGTTTTCTATTTTAATATAATTTATTACAATCACCTGGTGCTGTGCAAGGCAACCCGAGGAGAGAAAGTTCATGGAATACATAGAGGACATGTCTCATACAACATAAAGTTAAATTAAACGCTATATAATAATAGTGTAAGAGAGAATGAATGAAAACAAATACACAATTCATTATATCCAGTGACAAATCAATTAAAAACCAAATCAAAAATTATAAAAGTAAAAAAAATTCAAATCAAATAATATATACATTCAATAATACATAGTATAACTTATTTCTGAAAGAGAAAAAATATATAGAGAGAGGGTGCATTCAGGTTGATTGGGATACTTTTTACAAGTCATCTCAATGGCAAAAAATCACCCTGAATTCACCCTATAAACCTTCTTGAGCAATTTTAGCTACAGTAGCTCGTCTGTTTGATCGGACCACACAGGCCAGCCTTCGCTCCCCATGTGCATCAATGAGCCTTGGCCGCCTATGACCCTGTAGCCGGTTCACCACTGTTCCTTCCTTGGAGCACTTTTGATAGATACTGACCACTGCAGACCGGGAAAACCCCACAAGAGCTGCCGTTTTGGAGATGCTCTGACCCAGTCGTCTAGCCATCACAATTTGGCCCTTGTCAAACTCCCTCAAATCCTTACGCCTGCCCATTTTTCCTGCTTCTAACACATCAACTTTGAGGACAAAATGTTCACTTGCTGCCTAATATATCCCACCCACTAACAGGTGCCGTAATGAAGAGATAATCAGTGTTATTCTCTTCACCTGGTCATAATGTTATGCCTGATCGGTATTGTTACGGTCCCTGTTGTAATGTCTAGGATGAGAGGGACACATAACATAAAGGATGGAGTGCTTTATAAAAATAATTTAATTAACAGAATTTGCTCACAAAAAAAAAAAAAGAGAGAGAGAGATGGGGAGCCCAGTAGTTGTGAAGAAAGTAACCAAACTAAGGAAATGAGTCTCCCCACTCTAAACCAAAAGTATAACTAAAGAGTAAAAGACAATGTAGCGTGAGTGGCTTGTGGCGTCAGCGGCTGGCAGAGAGAGACAGCGTGGTCCACCTTTCCGGCTTTATATCCCAGCATTAGCCAATCTGGAGCTGGGGAAAAAGGAAGTCATATTAATTACAAATAATGCACTCGGGCTGGGGCGTACATGTGGCGCACGTAACAGGTATATATATATATATATATATATATATATATATATATATATATATATACACACACACACACACACACACACACACACACACACACACACACACACACACACACACACACACACACACACACACACACACACACACACAGTATATAAACATAGCATTTATTGATCTAATATATTGAAATGTAAAATACATGTTAATTAATCTCTAGTGTCAGAGCAAAATCAAATGTGTGTGGCTGCAAAAATGTCATTTTCAACCTTGATTATGAAATGAGTTGTCATACTCGTCATCACTTCCGTCTGTTTATGAGTGTGCGCACAACTCCATTATATATTCCTTTTTGAAGTGCATGAGTGTAAATGCACTGCCACAAACCTGAAACAACAGCACTGTGTGATTGAAGAACTCCACCGAAATGTCAAGAGTCATCAGGCTCCATTCAATCACAATCAGGCCTAATTCTGCCTTTAGAGTCTATTCTTTAAACCCATGCGACATGTTCTGGGTCCCGTCGGATTTAGCCCTCCTTGACTTTGCCACAAGGATTCAGGAACAGGACTGTGCCCAGGAGATAGACAGATTCATACTCCTGTTCAGGGTCAAGGGTCAATGAAAGCTTATTGAATAATAAATGGAAAGAAATAACAGGCATCTGGGAGTGAGCAACGTCTTAGCCTCTATCTGCCCCCCTCTCTCTCGCTCGCTCTCATTTGCGGTCAGCCCTGTATGAGCCTGTGATGTGCTGTATATATGCAGGGATTCATATTGCAGTCACAGCCACGCTGGCTGAAATTGGTGGTTGAAGATGAAGTTGAAATTGGAAAGTGGTTATCATGTCTGCATGAGGAAACACATTTGAGTCAGTAGGAGGTGGGGGAGAAGAAATCAGGCTGGCTGTATTATTGTGGAGACTGTTTTCTACGTATTGTGGGCCTGAGATTGTAGCCCAAGGTGAATCCAGACCAACCTGAAGTCAGATGCTCCGAGCGGACACAGGTGAGGAGTCGCCTAATGATGCATGCCTAATGTGCCTCAGCTTTATGACACGGAACAATCGTTAAATACCACCCAATCTGCTGAAATTTTATTTAACACCTCTGCTATTCACATTTGTATAATAATTTGCCTTATTCCCCTCATGAGAACCCTTGTGACATCTCAGTAAATCTACTGTTACAACTGAACAGGCGTACAAAAGAAATGGGGGAAAGCATCATGGCGTTTATTTCGTCCTTTTACACACAAGTATTGGCCCAGTTTCCTTTTTGCGTCGTATGAGGGAAATTGGAAGTTAAAATCTCCTGCAGTCGCTTCAATCTTGTCTTTGAAAAAATGTCAGGGGAGAGCCGCAGTTTTGTGATCACAAGGAACTAAAAAAATCTGTGGGCTTGATCTCTGGAGTCATCTCTTGAGTATAACACTCTGGCACACTTGTATTTTACTTCCTTTACCAGAATGTTCATGAGTATTTGCACTTAAAGCTTCATTGGAAACTGTCAAAAACCAACAATCCAACTCATTAAATTCTCCTCACACCTTGTGTTAATATATGTGGTTTGATTTTCAAAGTCTTTTGCATATTATTATGCAAATGTACAGCACATTATCACATTTTTAAAGGCCTGCTAATGCTGCTTTCCATTCAGCTAAATAAAAGTCAGCATTCCCTACTGGGAAAAGTGCAATACAAATCCATTTGAGGTTGGACTTCCAAATTGGAAACTTGTTCGAGAAATCTAAAACTGATTTTGCAGGGATTCTAGTGTATAACGTCATATACTGTATGTGGCACAGAGACTGAAAGAAGAATGTCATATACACCTAGAATGACTTGAGGGTGAGTAAATCATGGGATAATTAAAATTTTGGGGTGAACTAAAACTTTAACATTAAAATACATGATTCCAATTTTTTTAGCACAAATGGTATGCTAACACGCTAGACTGGCATATAGTGTTAGCCTGGCATAGCAATTTAGCTGCTAGCAGACTTCTTTGTTGACAATCAAACAACTGCAAAGCTAACAGTAGCACCGCCATTTTGTTTCCTAATACACAGAGCGGCAGACAACAAAACCCCTTTATGTTTAAAATTCACAGATGTCCAGCAGGAATATCACACACAGACTTCTGAATGGAATGCAGCATAATACAATCTAGTATGTTTTAAGGAGCGAAGTAAGGAGGTGATAAATTAGCTACAGGATGCCTGTCATTCATTCTACAATTGGGTAGATCTTGGAGAGAAAGCCTGAGACGATTGTATGAGAAGCTGGTTAAGAGAAGATGTTGCTTACGATAGCTCCTTCTTTTCATAAACACCTTATTACAGCCTCCGCCTGGAAAATGGCTGTTGTAACAAAAAGAAACTTGCTGGATATTCTGCATCTCATTCATCCATTAAGATTTTAGTGTCTTATTGAGGTCCGGTGAGAAGAAAAAGGGAATGAATTAGTCATTTTTTACAGCTTTTCCTGGAAAGACTTTCAATAGTTTTGTTCTCATTGATGTATGATACATCTAGGTTTGGTTTGGTATATATTTTTTTGTCTTTATGTGCTGATGTGACAGCACCCCAGGCATGGTGGGCAACCCCTCCCTGCGGGCGGGCACTTCATCCTCCCCGCCGTCAGTGCCGGCTCACTGAGTCTATTCAGGCCCACGAGCGTCAGGGCTGGCCTGCAGATCCACGTTTTGTGTGGTCTGAAAGGAAGTGGCTGTAGGCCTTCAGGGCTCAACGGCAGTGTTTTTCATGGGGGGGTTTGGAATATGCCAGGTCAGGACAAACACAGCCATTGTGGTTTGTTTAAGATGGCATCTTGCCAGCCACCTCATTGCAGATGTATTGAGTGGACTTCACTGTCTGCACATTTCTCTCAAAACGTTTATTGCAAGCAGGAACGTTCTGAAAAGTGGTGGGAGGGGCACATTTTAAACCTTGTCAACCTGGCCTGTGAATATCAATCTGATGAATTAGGGAACATTCGGGCAGTAAACTGTAGTCCAAAGTTAGCTTATTAAAACTTGTTTGTTTGTTCGTTCATTTGCAACCAATTCTGTCATCGTTTGAGGCCCATTCACACCAAGAAAAATAACTATGTTGGCATCCACAACAACTGCACCATGACTATAACATTCTGTTTATAATAAGCATGCGATGAAGTTTCGTCGTCTACCGCTTTAAATGCTCAAGCTTGTTAAAGCAGGATGGATTCTGATTGGCTGTCAATGTTTTTATTGTTCATTAGCTGGAAAAAAAATCTGTCTGAAATGTTCACCCTCATGTCGTCCCGAACCTGTATGACTTTTTTAGTGCTGTGATTAATCGAATCTAACATAGAAGTCTGTGTTTACACAATATATATGTGTGTGTACATACACCTATCAGGCATAACATTATGACCAGGTGAAGAGAATAACACTGATTATCTCTTCATCACGCCACCTGTTATTGGTGTTAGTATTAGGAAGCACGTCAACATTTTGCCCTCAAAGTTGATGTGTTAGAAGCAGGAAAAATTGCCAAGCGTAAGGATTTGAGGGAGTTTGACAAGGGCCAAATTGTGATGGCTAGACGACTGGGTCAGAGCATCTCCAAAGCTGCAGCTCTTGTGGGGTGTTTCCGGTCTGCAGTGGTCAGTATCTATCAAAAGTGCTCCAAGGAAGGAACAGTGGTGAACCGTCGACAGGGTCTTGGGCGGCCAAGGCTCATTGATGCACGTGTGGAGCGAAGGCTGGCCTGTGTGGTCTGATCAAACAGACAAGCTACTGTAGCTCAAATTGCTCAAGAAGTTAATGCTGGTTCTGAAAGAAAGGTGTCAGAATACACAGTGCATCGCAGTTTGTTGCATTTGGGGCTACTTAGCAGTAGACCAGTTAGTAACCCCATGCTGACCCCTGTCCACCGTCAAAAGTGCCAACAGTGGGCACATCAGCATTAGAACTACGGAGCAATGGAAGAAGGTGGCCTGGCCTGGTCTGATGAATCTCGTTTTCTTTTTATATCACGAGGATGGCCGGCATAGTTGCCATGTCCGCGTATAACACGCGACTTTGGGCTTCTTTTTTTGGCAAGTCGCGTTAAAAAATCACGAGTCGCGGGTTGCGGTTTTTTGGGCTTATTTGAAAAAATATGGTTGCTTGTTAGGAAAATATAATAAGCAACTTCGTTTCTTTACATTTATGGTCGCTGTTTTGTCCAATACATTGACTGACACTGTCTTCTCACAGCTAATAGCCATTCAGTGCAACGATACAAGTGCTGTAGTAATCCGTCCTTTTATATCCCGCCTCCTTCTCCCCCTCATTGAAGAAAAATCGCGTTCAACGTGCAGGCATGTGACGTTATAAATGCACGTAATGATAGTCAGTAGACATAAATAGACGTATACATTTTTACAAACAATAGCACAAGCAGAGATGGACAGGAAAGAGGGAGGAGAGGTACCTAATTTAATTTAAAAAATATTTGTGTGTATGTAATGTATTTAAAATTACAGGCTATTATAAAAAAACAAGTCTATTAATAATAACAGTAGGTATGGTTCGAATTTATTTTATTTTAAATATGTGGCTATATTGCAGCGCTCTAGTGCTTGTGTCCCAATGTGCACACTTTCCATCCTAAATAGTGTGACATTAGTAATTTTCAGTAGGCCTACTATTTAGGGCAGATAGTGTGCACAATGAGATGCAGGGCTTGTCTTTTTCACGGTTTGCAGTGTGTGTGTTCACTACTTACTGCCCCTAATATGTGCACTAACTCCGACTATGGGTTACCATAATTGGCCTCCATGTCACTCTTCACTCTCCAAACCTCTTCTGTTCACAGCTGATCGGAGGATATTGTGTGTCCTTTATTGGAATTTGATGATTTTTATAAAATCACATCTGTTTTTGCTTTTCAAACTCTGAGAGGTTTCAGTTTAATATGTTGCAGGCTCATTTATTGATAAAAAAAGTATTTATTATAAATAATATTGATGATAATAAATAATATAATAATATTGGGCTTGTTTTGGGCTTGTTTTTGAAGCTGCGGTTGCTTATTTGTCTCGCGAGAGTTGGCAACACTGATGGCCGGGTGCATGTGCGTTGAGGTTTTGAATTTGCCTCCAAATTCCCCAGATCTCAATCCAATCGAGCGTCTGTGGGATGTGCTGAACATACAAGTCCGATCCATGGAGGCACCACCTCACAACTTACAGGACTTAAAGGATCTGCTGCTAACATCTTGGTACCAGATACCACATGACACCCTCAGGGGTATAGTGGAGTCCATGCCTCGACAGGTCAGGGCTGTTTTGGCATCAAAAGGGGGACCAACACAATATTAGGATATTGTTATAATAATGTTATGCCTGATGTGTTTGTTTTTGTGATTTATGAGGAAACAAATTTGTATAATGACACAGGTATTACACTGGTATTACGACGTAAACATGAAATATGAGGACATTTCATATGTCCTCATATTTAAAATAGCTTTTAAAACATACTAAACAATGTTTTATTAAAAATGTTAAAATGCAGAATGTTTCCTGTGATGGGTAGGTTTAGGGGTTGGGTAGTGTAGGGGATAGAATGTACAGTTTGTACAGTATAAAAACCATTACGCCTATGGAATTTCCTCACTTAGATTTTTTATTTTTAAATTAATTAATTTGTTTTATTTTAGTTAATTTTATTTTATTTTTTTCTCAAATTACTTTAGTTTTAGTTAACTATAATAACCCTGCTTCTGTGAAACATAATGTCTATGCCTTTATTTTGCCTATGCAATAAAAGTTAATGTTGTCCAAACAACAACATTGGACCCCAATGACTTTCATTATATGGCCAAAAGCACCTTTTTTTTGGTGTTCCACAGACGGAAGAAAGTCATACAGGTTTGGAGCGACATGAGGGCGAGTAGATGATGACAGGATTATAATTTTTGGCTGAACCATCCCTTTAATGCTGTCCTTTTGTGCAATTGGCATCTATTTATATTCTTCACTGTGGCCAAGCGAAATAAAGCTCTTGAAATAAAATGCATATTGCCAAGTGGAGGCGAACTTATTTCTAAAAGTTGCGAGATGTTCCCAGCTATAATGGTGGCCACAGGTATGTAAATGGACGAACATGAAGAGAAAAAATAAAGACTTACAAAGAGGCTTTTTGATGATTTGGTGCTTGGTCACCGTGACTGAATGCACGGAAGTAGTCAGATGAGAATGTTGCCATGGTTTCCAAGGCACTGCTGCCTTGTGTCCTGTTGCCCTCCTGTGATAATAACAATGCTTTTGACACTCTGGTTTTTAGATTTGGTCAATTTAGGGGTTAGTTTGCCACACCAGGGGACCCCCGTAGGCTTGTACATGTGTCTTTAGTAATCATGGCTCGTTGCGGAACATGGGGTGGTTTCCACATAAGCGGGCAGGTGGGCAGACACGCACCAAGAGGTGGGAAAAATGCCAGACTAACTCCAGTCCACATGAAACATGGCAAAATATTTCTGTTGCAGCAGTAAATCTGTCGTTCAGTCATCTGGTAGTCATTTAAGACAACCGTTCCCACCACATGCCACACTTAGATCTACTTAGCTTCAGTGCTGAGGGAAAAAAACTTGCATCTAGATGGACTTTTTTTCAGGCTTTGAGGCAAAAGCCAACAGAATGTGCAGCATTTATCACGGTCAATCAGAGCAAATGTCCTGTTCAAGTTCACTCATTGCTGGCGGAGTCTATAACCTCATGATTTAATGACAGGGCAGCTTGGGTGGCACAAATCCAAACTCTTAGCTGTTGTTTTGTGGGTTATCAAGTTTTATTTGGTGTGGTCTCATTAGACCCTCCTTCACATCTTGAAGTAATGTATGTAAGAGTTTGCCGTTTTTAATTTGGTTATCATTTCCTGTTATTTTCGCTAATTAAAGTTTGATGGCGAACATTAACCTTAGCAACTAACGCTCTCATTATCCTTCAGATTTACTCGCACACACATATTTGTTTACTCTCAAGCTGTTACATTGAAACAGTGTCATTGCTATCCTGTTCTTGTTTAATGCAGAAACACATTGTACATATCTGGGAAGGTTTAGTAAAATGCGAAAACAACTCCATCTTGTCTTATTTCATATGTGAAAAACAGTGCTTCTAACCTATAGCTACATTTTCAGTAGCATTTCAGTAGTTCATATGTTTTTAATATCAGAGCAGTTTTTTTCAGTGAAGTCCTTTTTTTCTAGCAATAGCTGATATTTGCACATTAACAGTATATCACTGTTTTTAATATCACACTGTTACAGATGCAGGAGAGAAAATAATAAAATAATCCATTTGAATCATTAAAAATTCTCCTGTCTGTCTCGCATATGTAGCACTAGAAAGTACACTTCAAGTCTGTGTGCAGTCAAATCCCAGTGCGGCAATTTGAATCTTTTTATAGCGATATATTCAGTTTTACGCTGTAGTTCATCATGAGTCATAGTCTAGTTTAGTTGTATTTAGTAAATGAACTGTATCTGTATGAGATAAGCTGATCTGATTATGTCACCATAATCAAGATTTATTCATTCAAAAACCTTCATATTTTTTTTTGAGTCTGAGAAATACTGCTCTGATGGAGTTGTAATTATTTAATCAGTTGCTTGTTTGTTTCAAAAGATTTTGCTCCCTTAAATAGCTTCAGTGTTACAGTGTTAGCTACATTGTTATACTTATGTTAGCATACTTTTAAAAATAGTACTTAAAATACTTTAAAGGAATATACTTAATTATGAACTGAATGTTTTCAGACACTTAATTGCATGTTAATTGTAATTAAATGCAAATGTATGACAATTATATTTATATTAAATGCAATTAGTTCAACTTTAGAGTGCTATTTGACATACTTAAGTACATATTTATATGAAATTGCATAATTCTAATGTCTTTGAAATACTGTTAAAAAAAAAGAGGCTACAAATGGTACGAGCTCACCAAAATTGGACAGTTGAAGACTGGAAAAATGTTGCCTGGTCTGATGAGTCTCGATTTCTGTTGAGACATTCAGATGGTAGAGTCAGAATTTGGCGTAAACAGAATGAGAACATGGATCCATCATGCCTTGTCACCACTGGTGGTGGTGTAATGGTGTGGGGGATGTTTTCTTGGCACACTTTAGGCCCCTTAGTGCCAATTGGGCATCGTTTAAATGCCATGGCCTACCTGAGCATTGTTTCTGACCATGTCCATCCCTTTATGACCACCATGTACCCATCCTCTGATGGCTACTTCCAGCAGGATAATGCACCATGTCACAAAGCTCCAATCATTTCAAATTGGTTTCTTGAACATGACAATGAGTTCACTGTACTAAAATGGCCCCCACAGTCACCAGATTTCAACCCAATAGAGCATCTTTGGGATGAGGTGGAACGGGAGCTTCGTGCCCTGGATGTGCATCCCACAAATCTCCATCAACTGCAAGATGCTATCATAGCAATATGGGCCAAAATTTCTAAAGAATGCTTTCAGCACCTTGTTGAATCAATGCCACGTAGAATTAAGGCAGTTCTGAAGGCGAAAGGGGGTCAAACACAGTATTAGTATGTGTTCCTAATAATCCTTTAGGTGAGTGTATATTACAGTTTCATCATCTTCCTAGCATTATTCCCACTCATTTGCAGGGTCTGCTTCACACACACCTTTGATTTGGCACAGGTTTTACGTCGGATGTCCTTCCTGACACCTCAGTGCTGGGACACATTCACTCTCACACACAATCCTACAATTTGGCATATCCAATCCACCTAACCTGCATGTCTTTGGATAGTGTATATTACCGTTTAATTTGTGTAAATACATATATTTTAAAATGGCAAAAATAGACTAGTGCAAAAACACTAACTGTATAAAAATACACGTGTGTAAGCACTGCCACAGAGAACAGCTTTTCAGCACACAGTAGAAGTCCCCACGGGACGTGTCAGTCTGAGAGATTGCCCTGTTTAATAACAAGAGTGCCATAGACTGGTGGGAAGCCCATTCACTCTGAGCCTTACAGGAACTAAAAAAACTGTGACACACTGTTCCTTTATTAATATGACACATCACCGACGCTGAATTCCTCACCCCAGCTGCTGATAAAGCAAAATACAACCGCACATTAAATGCATCTGCTAACTATGGCAGTGAATTGTTAAAGGAGCACAATGAGTTTATTGGGGCTTAGCAGATGTGCCCATATCCAATTCAACTTGCCATTCAGCCACCATGTAAAGCACAGCTATGCCATATTGGCCAGCAATACAATCTCCAGTCTGGATCTAATCATAGCAGCACTTCTTGAACCTATTTAGGTTGAGTGGTTTGCTCCGGGCATTATACATATGACAGAACAGTCAGGGCGAAAACATAAAAATAGGGTGCGGACCACGTTTGCATGAGTGGTAAACATGTAAGCCATCTGGGTTTGTTGTTTTGTGTGTCTGCTTGGAATAAGATCATGCAAACAATGGCATTAATGGGAAGTGAGAGGATAATGCCTCAGTGATGTCACCGATATCAGCTGGAGGAAACAGAGGTGAGAAACAAACAGACGAATTACACCGCGGTCCAGATGTGGCGAAAGGTGGCATAATGTTGTGATGGATCTGTGCCATGGATATCCGTTCATCTGTTCGTTGACTTAGACCATATTATTGTTATCCAGCGAGATCATCCAAATCCCTCGGTTTTAGCCACCTAATGCGTATGACAATAATAGTAAGGGGGGGGGTTGTTGTTCGACTGCACTGCATTGCCTTAACTCGACATTAGAACAAGAGCTGGATAAGATAAGATGAATAAGAAATGAGCATGGACAACATTTCTTGTAAAATACTGTTATTTATTAAATAACATAGTGAACATGCTCAATGTTTCAGCATAGTGCTAGACAAATTTCAAAATCCCTCCTTGTTCTGTGAGTCTGAATGTGATTTTTAAAAGCATTACTGATTTAAACTTCAAAAAGTTTGGTAAGTTTGAATAGTTTTTCAATCAGTTCATATAATGTTTTTTTAACAATTGATTAAATACTGAAAAAATATATTTTGTGATTCATTCCCTGGTGGAAAAGAAGTATGCTTAATTGTATTGAATGTAGTGTACTTCAAATATTTAAAGTATATATTTAAAAAAAAAAACTGTACTTGAATTAAATAAAATGTAATATTAATCAAATATTAATTTTAATATCAATGAATATCAAGAAATTAGTTAAATAAAAGGCCACTTAAGTGTATTTAAATTAGGGATGCATCGATATGGTCATTTTGGCTGATACCAAAAATTATAATTCTTTATATTTGAAAGCCGATAAGCAATATATTGGCCGATAAATCGAAATCTAATTTTTTTAAATATAATTTTTGAGAGCCTGATTACAAATACAAGTCTCACCATTAAAAGTCATGTCCAAAGCACACAATTATATTGTTCTCATTATAACTTCATGTATGACTGACGCAACTTTTTGTTATCGGGCCAATAACAATAACATAAAAAATGGACATATATTGGCCGATACCGATATGGTGACCGATAAATCGTGCATCCCTAATTTAAAGAGAGTACACTTTCATGACTATTGCTTTGTCCCAATTCACTTACTTATACTACGCCCTAAAAATATGTATTTGTGAA
Source organism: Gobio gobio (assembly GCF_949357685.1). Taxonomy (NCBI): domain Eukaryota; kingdom Metazoa; phylum Chordata; class Actinopteri; order Cypriniformes; family Gobionidae; genus Gobio; species Gobio gobio. The sequence goes on along the minus strand of NC_137097.1, from coordinate 38,721,286 downwards.
GAAAAAGTATACTTTTGAGTGTGTAGCAAGCTCTGTAGACAAGCTTTGGGACATACTATCACGCCATACAATTACTTTGCTTTCTGTCATATCCTGACATGCATCCTATCAACATAAACTGGCCAGTCAATCATCTTGTCACAGTTCAAATCCTCCACATTTAATTTCATTTTCCTACCGTATTGGAGAGAAATACAGTTGCACGTTGATCTGCAGTGATCTGTTTTTTCATGTGGAGACTCTCCTCATATTAATGCATTTAAAAGTTAATGGCCAAACGGATCTTTATAGAAGTCCACATTGTTATTGCAGATGACATATAACACGGATAACATTAAATACATATTTTTTAATCTGGTTAAACTCACCATCGGTCAGGCATGTTCGCCATGTTTTGTAGTTTTTAACACTTTTTACTCGTGTTTGTAGGTCTGAACCGAATCCTCCTCCAAAGGTTGTGGGCAATATTAGCCTTTATAGTGTGGACAGATCCACACTTCGAAAATCTACCAGATATATACCCCGTTTTCACCGAAATTACCAGGAACAATTTTCCCCCAGACCTGCTACTGTCTGCGTTTCCACTGCGGTCTAAAGTACCATGAAGATTAGGCAAATTACTAAGATTAGGCGACTGTCAGCGACGGACAGTTATCATTTTTGAGCGACACTGTCTGCAACAATAACAAGTGGAGGAGATGCAAGCAGCGCTGCTTTTACTAGTTATGTATTGGTTTACTAAAGATGTAATTAACAAAACAGCGGAAAAGAGACGAGCACTGATACTAAAGCGTATTCTGAAAGCTGTTATAATCAGCTATTACGGACATTGACCGTGCGATTGCTGAGACAACGCGCACCATCGGACAGAAAGAGCAAGACTGATATTTACTGAATGCAGAATGAACCTCGCAAGACTTTTAAAAATGTTGGTTGAAATAAAATGCTGCGTGAGCTAAACCAATCAGCATGTTCAGCGCCCAAATCCCACCCCCGAAAGTTCCTGAACTTTGAAAAAGTACTGCTTCGTGAGCAGGGCCGTTTGGAGGGGGAAATATTTACCCGGAACTTCATTTAGACCCTGGTTCCTGCGGTGGAAACACACCAAGTACCACCCCAAAGCTTTTAGTTCCCGGGGAAAGTTCCTGCGGTGGAAACGGAAACGCGGCTATAGTAGGCCATCTGGGGACTTTTTGGCATACTCTTTTCAACATACTATGCTTTGGGACACACTTATTCTGACCTCACATAGTATTTAGGATAGTATGGACATTGGGACTCAGGCTGTCTTTCTTAACACACTCCAGTACACATTTAAAAAGGCCACTTTGTAGTAATGTCAAATTAAAAGTTTAACTTTATAGTGCACTTTTAAATACGTATGTTTCAATAATCATTTTGTGCTTTAGAGAAGTATTTTGATGTGTTGAGTAACGTTCAAACTACTTAAACATTTATTTTTAGAATTATTTCACTCTCTTCTGAACTCTTTCCCACACATGGTAGCGTGTTCTCCTCATTAGAGCTTCAGGTGAAGGGTTGCCAGTAGTAGAGATGCACTGGTCTACCGACCATTAATCAGAACTGGTCAGTTACGTTTTTTTAATTTTTTTTATTTCGCCCGATCTCTGTCACGGACTTGCACACAAAATGCATTGCAATCATTTCCCAAAACGTAATTTGTATGGACATTAACAGAGGCCAGAAATGGGACACACTGAAGATGGACACAAAGAGAAAAACTGAGAAAACTGTACCGGGTAGAGCAAGCTCACTGTTGTGATGCTCGGAGTATTGCAAGACAATTCTAGTAGGGGTAGGGGCTTATATGAATGCATTTCTGAAGGGAACTGACTTACTTCACAAAAGTTTTGATGACATTTTCTTTTAATCCTCTTCTGTATAATGTTCATTAAAGCCTGTTTATACACTATATTGCCAAAAGTATTGGGACTCCCCTCCAAATAATTTAATTCAGGTGTTCCAATCACTTCCATGGCCACAGGTGTATAAAATCAAGCACCTAGGCATGCAGACACTTCTACAAACATTTGTGAAAGAATGGGTCGCTCTCAGGAGCTCAGTGAATTCAAGTGTGGTACCGTGATAGGTTGCCACCTGCGCAATAAGTCCACTCGTGAAATTTCCTCACAACTAAATATTCCACGATCAACTGTTAGTGGTATTATAACAAAGTGGAAGCAATTGGGAACAACAGCAACTCAGGCACGAAGTGGTAGGCCACGCAAAATCACAGAGCAGGGTCAGCGCATGCTGAGGCGTACAGTGAACAGAAGTCGCCAGCTTTCTGCAGAGTCAATAGCTAAAGATCTCCAAACTTCATGGACAAAGGGTTGGGATCCACTGCTCTAAACAATGACACAAGAAAATACTAAATTCAAAAGACTTTGTTTCCCTGGGTCTTAGGAGGATACTGTAGTGTGTTATGTGATATTACATTTAAATTTTACTAATTAAACTCAATGTAAGTATTTTAGTACTGGAAATCATCAAATACTAATTGGTAATGCAATGCTTTGACAACATTAGCGTATAGCAATTGCGGAAAGAGAACAGCAATATAGAACTTTTAACATAAACACTACTAAATCTCCCACTCAACATTAATCTTGCACAAATATATAACACTTAATTGTATCATTTACTCTCCCTTTCGAGTGCCATGGCAAAGCATGCTGGGAAATAGAAATCCCAGCCCAGTTTAAGGTACATTTAAGTTTGTCTAAATTATAAGAAAATTCATAGAACTCAAAACAATTAAACAATTCAGATTACTAAAAATGTGTCAAAGAAAAAGAAAAATTTTGAGCATTAGGGTTTACAGTGGAGTATAGGTGTAGGGAAGGTCATGTCAAGTACAAGTTAAAGTACCTATAAAGCAGCATCCATTTTTGATTTTTAGTAAATATAATCATATACACTGAATATGTTGTTATTGCATAATAGTATCTGCCACTATTTTCACTAAGTAAGCATCTAACTACTATTTACACTATTGCTATTTGCAAAATGTACTAAATTGCAACTTAATCATTATTACAACTGTGTAATTGAAAAATATATTTAAATACATGTACAAATATATTTAAGTTTCAGTATAAATGTCAAAGTATAATTTACCATAAATGTTTGTCAGTACATTCGGCAGTTTAACCATAGTTCAAAGACACTATAAGTTATTATGAAATTACATGTTGTAACAGTAATGATTCAATCAGTCATGTGGCAGGATAGACCAAAGTCTGAACACCTCACAGCCCTCGTGACTTGTCTAATCAAATCATGCTTAAACAAAGGGCCTGTGTGTTACGCTGATTAGATCCAAACCACATCATGTAGCCGCAAGAGCGTTGAAGGCGTCGGCCTTCCCCTCTATAAAAACTGGAACCGACCATCAGCTCTTTGCATTCTCGCCACCACAAGGAACGGACCTCTTGGCATTTAGCCATGGAGGGGAAGACCCTGGTCTTCCCAACCCTGAGAGAAGACCTCTCCGCACGGAGAGAGAAACCGGCAGACTTCTGGAGTGACTTTCCTAAACTTCAAAGAAGTTCACCTGGGACTCACAAATCCTTAGCGAACTTCCCCGACGATTCGAACTCAGACACTTACACAAGAAGCCGTAGTAATGCAAGTATTCTATTTCACAATCAAACTGCTTGAAAAACGTTGTCTGAATTATGAATTTATATGAATTTCTTGTGGGCTCTTGGGAAAAGACTGAAGCTGTCTCTCCCTCTCTGTCTGTCTGTCTCTCTCTCTCTCTCTCTCTCTCTCTCTCTCTTGTTAATTCTTCTTCCCTTTTTATTACTCGTTAAGTTTCATGTTTCCTTGTTTGTACCATATTGTTTGTTTTCTCCTACATATATATGCATATTTCCCCGTATGAATCGTAGCTTTGTAAACTGTAGTTGTTTTATTAAAACCCAATGATTGCATTAAATTGAATCTGTATTGTTTTGCTCACAAATTCGAAGTCACTGAAGCGTAAGATCTAAGCTACCCATTTAAGCTTGATTTTCATGTAGTACTACTTCAGTAGTGCAGATCGTACAAACATAAGAGATATTATTTGTCCTGATCAAACAGATCAATGTTTCTTAAGGTTTGTAAGATTGATAATTGATGAAGAAATCAATTTGGATAAAGGTTACTTTTAAATGATTAAAGGTTCCGTAATACGTAAATTTTGTCTGTACAACAAGCAAATAATATTCATAGACTCATGAATATTAATACCATTTGAGTTAATTATTCCCCAAAACTTATTGTTGTTACACAGTGGTGGAGAATACGGGCAGTTTCAAACTTTGTTTTTGTGAGCAATATTAATATTCATATTCATGTGTATTTTTGGGTATTAATATTATGCACGCGCGTTTTCGTTCGTTTGTTCGAACTGTGAGACAAATCGCTCAAAGCGAACTCACTCACTGACTAGGCACAACGCCGAGCTCAGCTTAAGCATATTAACAGATGCTAATTTAGCAATATTAGATGTCCTGCAGAGATAAAGAAATCTCTGTACAGTCCGTACATGCGTAATATTGTTTTATCCCGCTTGACTTGAACGAAGAAATCTTCTTTCAAGCGGAAGATTGAATTAGAGCGAGTTTCCTCTTTTCAATAATAGGCCTAATATAATATTAAATCGTTAAGATAAACGATAACTCCTGGTTTAACATTGGATTAGCTACCCAAATCGGAGACCTAAAACATTTGACTCATAAATGCTGACTGACCGTCAGCCAGTTTGATAAATGTCTATTGGAGTTCTTTTAAATGTGACGTAAGCAGATGTTTATTCCTGTATCCACATTTTCTTGTGCAGCGAATGAATCCTGCCAATTTGTTTGTGCCAATATAGCACGAAAAGATCCGACGTGGTCTAAAAAAGTAATTGTGATTTGTGTTAATCCTGTGTGCGGCCATCATTTGATTTTTGGTCTTCAAGTCACACGAGCAGGTGCAACTCTGCGTGCTAGACACCAGAGGGCGCGACCTAACAGCTCTCGAATTACACTTCACCAAAACTTTATCCCGAGCGGGCGCAACAGCGCCATCTGGTGAGCGTTCCTCCTAACTAACTCTAGTCTGGGTGGACTCGACTGCGCCATCTCATGGGCATTTTCGGATAGTTCTACTCTCCGCTATAAATTTTGTTTTAACAAACTTAATTTCCTTCCTAAGAAGAGCATGTGAATTGTTTATTGATTACTTATAGAAAGGTTTTCATTTATGCAATTTTACTAGCATTAGGCAGCAACCAGGTCTCCGTTCTCGCTGATTAAACACACTTATTTGAATTTGAGTTTGAAAGGAAAAATGAATTTCCTCTAGCTTAAATTGAAATTAGGTTCTTAAAGTTACTGACAGTCCACTTGGAAGGAAGGACGCCACCGTGTGGCCATACCCTGCTAAGTCAGCTTACAGCTCTCTCTCTCTCTTTTCCCACTTCCTTTTCACCTGCAACCATAAATCACTTGATCCGGTAAACAAGCGAGTCTTAATTCATTTTTGATTTCACCTGTTTACCCTCTTTGTGTATTTATTGTAGGGCTCACAAGCATCGGTGGTGAATTGAGAATCGTCTCAACGTGGTCTCCACGAGCAAGGTTGTCCAACCGACGTGACCGGCATCGGCTGTGTGTGAATCTCGGTTTCTTTTACCTCTGTCCGCCGTTGCGGCCCGCAGTGGCGACATCAGCAATTTGACACTCCAAAGCCAGTCAACCAGTTCAGCTGACACACACAAGGCAATGTCTGGCACCTGTATCTAAACCATGGCTTAATAGGGAGCCACTCTTGAAAAAGAGGGTTCTAGGGAACGTGCCAACTTTGCTGTGCTGGCTGGCGGTTGACGGGTGGGTGCTGTCAGGTTGTGTTTAAAGTCTAAACTGTTTGAGTGGGCGTAACGCGATACAGAGTAACGAAGGACCGAGGACACGGCAGTTGGGTGTTTGGGAACGCCCGGAAGGCCGACTGAGCCGCTGGTTTCCACCTGAGCGACCTCAACTCGCCCCGGATAAACTAAATGTGATAAAATCCACATTATAAGCCGAATATTAGATACTCCCCGAGTATAGCCTAAACGTTTGGCCCACCTTTCCTCTCTAAGCCGCACCCTCTTCCTAGGTTTCCTAACCCGATAGCCACACATGCTGCAGGCCCCAGAAACTCTCACGAAAGGTAGCAGGCTTAGCCCCTTTAGTGTTTCTCTAACACTCCCAGCGTTCGCGCTTGTTTTCCTTTTTATTGCAGACCAATTCATTTTTGTGTTTGTTTCTTTCCTACCTTCACTTTCCGGACTGTTGTAATCTTGTTTCTCTCAGTTCACCAAGAGACCCCAAGGAGAGCTAAGTAATAGAGTGACAACCAAGCAGCCGGCGTCACCAGGTGACCCACAGGGCTACCGCCTGTCAAAGTCTCTATTTCAGGCCGACCCAAAAATTGGCCCGCCTAATTGCCTAACTGTCTAACTGTTTACATCAGTTAGCCAAAATTCTTGTCGACGGCATGGTCCGTACAAGAGCTCGTTAACCTTAGAAAAAACTTGCATTGGCCTCTTTGTGTGTGTGTGCTGTGTTTCTCTCGCCCACAGTGAACCAGTATGCCCCGTTCATCCAGTCCCGCTGTCCCTTGGGATCGCCTAGCGGTATGGCTGGAAGCGATGACGAGCACTGTTCCGTCGGAGGACACCAGTGATCTGCAACAGCTGAGCCAGGAGGAACTGGACACAGAGCTAGACAAGCTGACGGCACACGACCCGACGCAGAGTTACTCTCACAAAGAACTGGCCAAGATCCTCGGGAGCCTCGCCCACAACCTTGTCGCCCAGGCACGGCTTAGAGAAAAGAGCCACACCGACCTGGAACAGGAAGCGGCAACATTAAAGCTCCAAGCCGAGGAGGCCCGGAGAAACCAGGCCCTCACCCAGCGTCATCTAGACCAGCTACTTCTAGAGACCGAGAAAAAGGGTGAAACGGACACAGAACGAGAGAAAGAAGTAAAAAGACTTCCAAAGGCCCTGAAAGATCTGCGTCTGGACACAGACCGCAGAGAACAGTCAGAGAAAGACACCAGGGAAGAACTCAACGAACAGCTCCGGCAAGGCGAAGTTCTCCTAGAGAGAGCCAACACTGCACTCAAAGACAGAGATGCTAAAGCCAAAGCCTCCGAAAACCACTTGCAGGCTGCCCGAGCCGAGATCAATGAGCTTGTCCAGCAAAGACATGAGCTCCAAGATGAACTTGACCTTGTTCACAGAGAACTGAAACATTCCTATAAACTGCAAAGTGACCGGGAAGGGGGAACGCACCACACAAAGTTTCCCCCGACCAGCTGGTCCGCACCTTTTAGCCAAGAACCAAGAGCTAGAAAGGGGGGTGACAACCCACTGCTAAGACTGTCACCCGCTAGCCTCCACGAACCCCCGCCAGCAGCGGAGGAAGGGAAGCACTTCCAGGAAGTCAGGGCCAGCAGCCACGTAGCTCATAAAGACCTTGACAAGCTGGCCAGAAATATCCCTACGTTTAGCCCAGACCCTGCAGGAGGAGACGACGTTGACGCCTACTTGCAAGACATAGACTTTCACCTGCAGACTGTCGCTAACGCGAACACTTGGGACAGATTGTTCCTACTCAGAATGACTTCTAACCGGGACGTACGCAGCTTTCTAGACCGTCAACCAGAGACTGTCAAAGCAGACTACTGGCAGCTACGACGAGTTTTAATTCACGAACACTCTGATCCAGAATCAGACCAGGGACTAATTGCTGCTGTGGACCTCAGGCAAGGTCGACTTGAAACCCCACTGACTTTACAGCCACACGTCTCCATCAGTCATGACAACCTCATGGCAGGACAGACCATCCCGAAGGTCTGCACCCTAGTCAACGAACAGGGAACGGTGATACCAGCATACACCAAAGGGGTCGCTGTTCGGCTCAACATGCGATGTGGCCAAACCTTAAACCACACGCTGGGCTTCTTCCAACCCTCACCTGAATGTGTGGAACTCGGACTCACACTTGAAGCCACACCCCTCACTGAAATGTCATCTTGTGTAGTCTACATCCTCTTCAACAACTGCACAGCAACTGACATCAACATTCCCAAGGCCTACCCGCTGGGATGGCTAGTGAGCCATGACTTTCATGATTTTGAACTTGAACCACCCATCATCGGGCCCATTCCACCTGCACTGATACCAGAAGGGAGTACAGATAACACGCTGTTCACTGCACCCTTCAAATTCATGGCCATCACGTCTGTCATGCCGATGACCAAAGACCAGGTGTGCCGAACGGAGCTGACTGAGGACAGTCACCTCGCAGTATACACAGTCTCCCACCAGCCTGTCGGTGAGACTGATGAACCTGCTACACCTCTCAAGACCAACCTGATCTATGTAGACGACGTTCTCATGAAGAGCACAACGGTGGCCGACCACCTGAAAGAAAGAGACTATGTTTTGAACCAACTATCCGCAGCCGGTGCCAAGATCGCCCTCCACAAAGGACAGTGGTGCCGGGCCAAGGTCAACTACGTGGGCCTGCTAATCGGATCCCAAGGCATTGAACCTCAGTCAAACTGTATTCATGCCATTCAAAACATCAAGCCTCCTACTAACACCTCTGAGCTGCGCAGTTTTCTAGGGGTATGCAATTACTCCCGACAGTTAATTGAAAACTACTCAGACATGGCCAGACCTCTAACAGCCCTGCTGAAGAAAGACTGCCCTTTTGTCTGGTCGGATGCACAAGAACCCCAACAACAACTGACCTGTCAAAGACACTTTGAACCGAATGCGTGCCAGGGCATGCCCACGGCCTACGTCGAGGGGTGCTCCTACAACCACAACGGCATCCTCAAGGCAGATGCAGGAGTGCTGTGGGTGAACGATCAGCCGTGCCCACCACAACACTTCAAGTTGGGTCCTCAGTCATCGCAATATGCAGAGATAGCAGCTATTCTCATAGCCCTACAGATTGCATCAGCACATGACATCAGAGAACTGCTCATCCGCTCAGACTCTAACTATGCCAGACTCAGTTTCGTGTGCCACCTTCCAAGCTGGAAACAGAATGGTTTCAAGACCGCTAACAACAAGCCAGTCAAACACCAACACCTGTTCCAGGAATGTGACAACATCACAAGAACACATGACCTGACAGTGTACTGGAAGAAGGTAAAAGCACACTCGAAGCTACCAGGTCTCGACAAAGACTTAAATGACCAAACCGACGCCCTCGCCAAGTCGGGCGCACTACACGGCGACATGTGGGTACCCCCAAACCCCACATCCAGCCCCAAAGTTGCAGTGCTAACCCGCAGCAAGTGACCGGCCCCGGCTACAATGCCCGCCTCGCAGCCGCTATCGCTAACTCCGCAGATGTCCAACAACGACATTGCGGATATGCAAGCCTCTGACACTGCGCTATGTATCTCCATGATCATCAGCAATACCCTAACCCTAGGCATAGCCTTTCTCCTGTACAGGAAGTTCAACGAGATGAGAACCCGCTTCAGCCAAACTTACGACAGCTGTGTCTGGAGGTCTCCGATGGAAACCCTGGAGGGAGGGTAACACGCCAGAAGCAGATGCGAACCTCATCGAGCTGGCTCCTCAGCCACAACGAACACCTGCTATCCAGCCGTCCCGATTCACCTGCCATCCGACCATTGTGATGGGGGTTGTCCGATAATGACCATAGGTCATCATCTGACAAAAAGGGGGACTGTAACAGTAATGATTCAATCAGTCATGTGGCAGGATAGACCAAAGTCTGAACACCTCACAGCCCTCGTGACTTGTCTAATCAAATCATGCTTAAACAAAGGGCCTGTGTGTTACGCTGATTAGATCCAAACCACATCATGTAGCCGCAAGAGCGTTGAAGGCGTCGGCCTTCCCCTCTATAAAAACTGGAACCGACCATCAGCTCTTTGCATTCTCGCCACCACAAGGAACGGACCTCTTGGCATTTAGCCATGGAGGGGAAGACCCTGGTCTTCCCAACCCTGAGAGAAGACCTCTCCGCACGGAGAGAGAAACCGGCAGACTTCTGGAGTGACTTTCCTAAACTTCAAAGAAGTTCACCTGGGACTCACAAATCCTTAGCGAACTTCCCCGACGATTCGAACTCAGACACTTACACAAGAAGCCGTAGTAATGCAAGTATTCTATTTCACAATCAAACTGCTTGAAAAACGTTGTCTGAATTATGAATTTATATGAATTTCTTGTGGGCTCTTGGGAAAAGACTGAAGCTGTCTCTCCCTCTCTGTCTGTCTGTCTCTCTCTCTCTCTCTCTCTCTCTCTCTCTCTCTCTCTCTCTCTCTTGTTAATTCTTCTTCCCTTTTTATTACTCGTTAAGTTTCATGTTTCCTTGTTTGTACCATATTGTTTGTTTTCTCCTACATATATATGCATATTTCCCCGTATGAATCGTAGCTTTGTAAACTGTAGTTGTTTTATTAAAACCCAATGATTGCATTAAATTGAATCTGTATTGTTTTGCTCACAAATTCGAAGTCACTGAAGCGTAAGATCTAAGCTACCCATTTAAGCTTGATTTTCATGTAGTACTACTTCAGTAGTGCAGATCGTACAAACATAAGAGATATTATTTGTCCTGATCAAACAGATCAATGTTTCTTAAGGTTTGTAAGATTGATAATTGATGAAGAAATCAATTTGGATAAAGGTTACTTTTAAATGATTAAAGGTTCCGTAATACGTAAATTTTGTCTGTACAACAAGCAAATAATATTCATAGACTCATGAATATTAATACCATTTGAGTTAATTATTCCCCAAAACTTATTGTTGTTACAATGTAAATAATGTACCACTTAACTGGCTCAAAAAAAAAAAAAAAACACTCTGATGTTGATCTAATTGCATTTATATATGTATATATTTTCATTTAGTTGTACAATAACCCCACCCCACTCTCCTAGCATCTCTGTGCTCCTCTCAGACAGTTTTGAGCATTTATCCACATTACTAAGCTTGCAGACACGATCCTCCTAGCTCCCTCCTTTTTTGTATATAAAACTCCCAGCACACCTTTCCATCTCACTCCATCCTCACTGTTTTATTTTTACCATGCATCCTGTCACTGGGGATCCTGCAGAGAGAAACAGGATCATCTAGTCCAACTGCTAAATGTCATCAAAATGATTTGCACAGTGCTCTCAAAGATGCTCTCGAAACTATTTAAACTGAGCTCCTCCTCTCAGACTCCAGAAGTGTTTTTTAAATCAAAGTCATTTGTAATATTTTTCAAATAGGAGATGGGGAATCCACAGCCGGAACAGAGCACACATGTGCAGGGAATATAGAAGTGCAAATAATTCCCTCATGTGGAAAGTCTGCAATTAACTGGGGATGTCAGCCTTTGTAAAATGTAATTGAGTTCAGGAAGAAATGAATGTCTCTAATCCTAACGACGGAGCACTGTCAGTCAGAGTTTTCGGATTCCCGAACCCCAAGTGTCATGCTTGTTTATTCATTTCTGGTTGATATGTAGACTGCATTTCACTTGTGACAGACCCTTTCTGCCACATGGATGCCACTGTGTCTTTTTGAAGCCGATCGGGGTCTATTTGCGCTAATAACACTCTCTCAAACTGTAATTTGCACCTTCTTTACAATAGCAGTACAGTTGATGCTACTGGAATTAAAAGCTACTTACGGTAATCACATCAAATGGCTCGCCGTACTGGAAAATCTTTTCGTTTTCTTGCAGAGTTGCACATTTCAGTATATTCTGAAGAGGCGGTGCCTCACCTCAATTCCAAGGGTCAGTAGCAATCATACTTTTACCTGACCGTCCAATCAATAGCCTCCTATTCTGATGTAAGACGAGTGAATTACTCTTTAACCATCAGGATTTTCACTGTGGCATCTGAAAAACTCACCTTTGGAAATGTCAGCAGCTAAAGGCACTCAAATGTCATCTGTCAACCGAACAAGAACGAGCGGCAACCTTGTAAAGTGTCTCCTCATCGTTTCCACTTACGGCACAATTGTTTTGTCCTCTCCAATTTCTCTACATTCATATCCTCTGGCCTCTGTTTAATCTCTAGGTTTTTGACTGTGCACAAACATTGGTCGGTGGTGAAGAGTAAGAGATCATGTCAGCCTTTGCGAAATAGCTGTTCAGACAGCTATTATCTCTACAGGGGTTCATAGGCTATATCCACATTAATCTGGATTAAATTAAAAACGCATCTTTTTCTCTGCTTTGACCTGTCGTCCACGCTGTGATGTTGTTTTTGTCCGGCAAAAATTTAGCTTTTTGAAGACGATTACCCATGTGGGTAATACGCTGCAGTATGGACTGTGAAAAAGTGATAACGTTTGGTCATGTGATGCATATTGTACCCATATATATATATATATATATATATATATATATATATATATATATATATATATATATATATATATATATATATATATATATATATATATTTCTGAGACCCAGAAAAAATAAAGCAGGATTTTTTTGTCAGTATTACAGTTTTTCTCAATTGTTTACACACAAATTCTGGTACTTGAGACACAATGACCACAACATGTAACTCATGCACCAACCCCCTGAACCAATTCTGCTAAACTACAAGCAAAATTCCTGCTTTACACTCAAATTGCAGTTCTGAAACACACTTTTTTCAAAACACTACACACAATTCTCTGCATTTGGCACAGTTTTCATGCAGAAAATCTCTTGTTTTCACAAGGAACACACTGCCATTCAAATATGCACACTGACTCTTCACATGGGCAAACACCTGTCACGCAGTTTTACAATTAGCAAACAGAACTTTAGCATCAAAGGGCAACAGGTGAGAAACCGAAGAGAGGATGCAGCATAGTTAAATCTTTTTTTTTTTTTTTTTACTGTAACTGTACAGTAAATTCTTCTGTTGTTTTGTATGTACATTGTTTTTGTGGGAAAAATAAAATATATTTGTTAACGTGTATTTGTGTGTTCTGAGTATGAAAATAATATTCTCAAATATTTTACAACACACTTATGTATGTACTGTCTGTTGTAAGTGTAACACTGAACCAAAAAAGACCTAAGTCATTATGATGAAAAGAGAAGAAGTGTTTTCCATTCTTCATAGTGTTTTACATTGAGCACATCAGTGTTCAACTGGTTCTTATAAATGTCTATTCATATGATGGTTTGTGTGTGTCATTTGAAAACAAATTTCCATTTTGAAAAGAAATAACATTGTTTTGAATGTAAAGTTGCATTTTGCAGGAGAATTGAGGGGTTTTACCCATTGTGTGTGTGTTTTTGGATTTGTGTGTAGAGTTCTGAGAATATGAGGCATGCTTTCAGAAAATGTGTGTAAACAATTGAGAAAAACTGTAAACACGTATTTATATCGATTTCATCAGGCTCCAAAAATTCTTCACAAAGAACACAAAGAACGGCTTTCTCAGCTGCCATAGTTGCAACTCCTACGTCATCAGAACAGGGTGTTCAATGCATCACCGTTTCCATTTAAAAAACATTTTGCAACGTTTTTTTTCGGGGCTGAACGCAGCCCAGGTGAATAAGTGTAGCATTTTGATTGGTTGTGTTTGGAAAAGGAAAGCAAGTCACTTCCTGTTAGATTTTTGTGTTTTGGTAGAGAATTGTGTGTAGCATTTTGAAAAAAAGTGTTTTATGCAATTGAAAAGGCTGAGAAATAGCTTATGGTTTTGGAGATTTGGTGTGTCGTTTTGCATTTTGAATTAGGGGTTTCAAAAATCGTGTGAAATGAACAGATTTTGTGTGTAAGCAGTTGGAAAAAACTGTAATAGTTCTTAAGATCAAGGTCACTGTGATTTTTCCAAGTAAGACATGTTCTTAGATCAACATATTTTATTGTCCTAACCCCATCCTTACCCCTAAACCTAACCCTACTCATAACTTATCCCTGAAATCAGAGGGAAATATAGGTAAATAACACCTAACCCTGGTTGTAAGCCTAAACTTGACATAATCTGTAAACTTGACCCTCAAATCTGATTGGTTGATTGAAATGTTGTTCCAGGATCAACAGGGAGGTTGCTACAGGAACATGTTATACTTGGTGAAATCGGGTTCACCAAATATCAATGGCTTACACTTAACTACACTGAACATTTTTAGTTAATGTTAGTTAATGCTTAACTAATGATAACTAATTGAACCTTATTGCAAAGTGTTAACGATAAATGTTACTTTCTACAACCTTCATATTACATTCCTGCAAAGATGGCAGAATATTTAGTCGGAATTATTATAAATATTTAGCCGAAATGAGGGCAGTTGCGTTTAAAACCATACATGCGATGACGATTGACTGCGACCTCATTTTATTTTGTTTAAATTTTGCATGGGCTTTTTTGAGTTTTACTTACTTACCGAAAGCTGAGACGCACCAGTAAGTGGCGGGATATTTTGCTAATAAAATGATCATGCCAGAAGAATAGCGTGAGAATTTATTATGTCTTGTCTCTCAGTGAGCGTTTATGACATTTAACACTGAGATTTAAGCATTTTCACTGTGGATTTAAGAATTTTCGGTGTGGATTTAAGGGTTTTCAAACATGTCAGTGTGGATGTCCAGCTTCTGGAAAACACTTAAAAACAGAAGTGTGGCCAGAGAGCCTTTTCAAAGGAAACGCTGTTTTCAAATATATCCGGATGAATGTGGACGTAGCCTTAAGGGACACATGACCTGACATACAGAGACACAGAGGGCTCACGTCACAGCAGATTAATGTCCTGTTGCCTTGTTGTTTTATTCTCCACACTTAGTGTCAATCACACAATGGGATCATCCCATGGACAGTATGGCGGAGCAGGTTGGTACATTAGCTGCAGATTAATTGCACTGTTATCCCCTGGTGCGCACCCCTTATGACTCCTGGGTGGCAAAGTCATTGCCACGGCAACTCGCTCCAATCTAGTCCCATGGTAATGGAATTAATAATCCTTCTTTGTTGAAATTCCCTGTTGTGTCAATGGACAAGCTTGAGGTAATTATGTTTATGTGCACAATGGTCGGCATTTTGCAGGTTACGTGTTGATTTTATGGCTGGACTCCTACATTGCCAGGCAACATCTACATATTTCCATACATCTGACCAGAATCAAGTTGTCAGATATCATACATGCCCAATTATAAGCTAGACTGTGTTTTCAAAAATGTGGCCGCAAAAAAATATTATTTTCTTGCTTTTCACTGGCCCAACATTCAGGATTTACTCATAGATATTTGCTGATAGATGAAGAATCACCATCATGTCTTACCTGTCAAACTCTTATAAAGACTAAACACATTTTACTGGGGTGCACAGTGTTTTTACTTGGAGATACTGTATGGGTAACTGTATCACCTGAGTGTGTTTTAGAATTCATGTATTAATCTTAAAGGTCTTATATTGTTTTCATTGTTGTTGCTGTAGTAGAATTTACACTGAATAAATCCTTAAACGCATACCTCGGGTCTTTAGTGACCCAGGACGTCATTCAGTACACTCTTCCTCATACATTTTTTAAAGTTAGACATTCCTTCAATCTTAGTATTCCTCAATCAATTAATTATAAACAATATAACAAGAAACAATTATAAAATAATGCCTGTTTTCCCATATATTTTTTTGTAAAAATGGTATAGGGTCGCTAACAACCTGAGCTGTGTAACAGTATAAGTATATTTTTTCTGCACAACAATAATTGAATCTTTGATGACTGAAAAAGTGCAATTCACCTTTATTCCTCAAGGTGTCAATGTCTGATACACAATGATGAAGGGACGTTTCACTCATAGTTACCGCAGGCAGAAAACAAAAGAATAGGAAGAATCATCAGCAAAACTTGAAATGGCTCAGAGATTTACTGCAGAGCAAGAACTGAACACAATCAAATATTACTGTCACTGTCACTTGATGCTGGATCTGGTGAAGAAGCTGTCAGTGCTCAAAATATTGATTTTGAAGATGTTGAAAATTATAGCTTTGAGAATATGTTTGAGATGTTGAATGTACTGGGAAATGAGCTCTGGCGAGGACAGTAATGATAGTATCAAACATCTGCTCAAACTGAACCCTTCCTCTAAAAGGTGACAAAAAAATGCTTAATTTTATTCTTCTATAATTGTAACTCTAATATCAGGAGAGTTTTATATTATTGCGACAGGTAGAGATCCATCTGTGTTAGATGTAGATCCGAATATGTAATAATGATTGGCGAAACATTTAAGGATTAAAACAGTTTTCACTTCGAAATTGCTAATACATTTCAAGTAATATTGCATTACAAAGTGGAATTTTTAAGTAGAAAAGTGGCATTTTCTTGCAAAATGCACTCTTTAATAATATTTGTTTTATTTACAACTTTCTTATCTTTGTGTTATTTACTTTGTTCTCGCCATAAAAATAGCCATATAATTTTTTTTTAATAAAAAAAATCACTGACCCACCACAATTAAAATAAAAATATTTATGGAATGCTTATAAATAATTTTAAACTTGCATTTTTAGCAATTTATTGCCAGTTAATCGTTTTAAAACGCACAATTTCTACCTTTTAAAGTGTATCATTAAATATTAGCTTTAAAATTGTACCGCATTATTTCATGTGTTTCCTTCTGTTACCATGGTTGCTATGCATTTTTTCTTTTGTTGTCATGGTTACTCATTGTTTACTTGATTTCACACACCTGATCCTTGTTTTGTTCATTGGTTCACTCTGTATATTGCCCTCAGTTTTGTCTGTCATTGTCTGGTGATGGCTGTGCTTTAGCACACCATTTCTTTAGCTTTTTCGTGTTGGATTACTCTCTTTTGTTTGGGTTAATAAAGTTAAGCTGCAAATTATATCCGCTTGGCTTACCTCATCTTCGTCCTCAGCCTAAACGTGACAATATCAAAATAGGGGGGGTGAATTGTCCTAATAAGAAGTCCATTAAACTCACCAGGAACGTCATGCTGATTGACCAACATTTTTTGGATGACCATGCGCAGCGACCAGCATAACCATCCTGAAAAAAAAAGCTAGTAGTTTCAGCAAGGCCATGCATTACCAGGTGAAATAGGGTGTGTGTTTTTCCACACATTTCACTTGTTTGAGGTTGCACAGGTTCATTATGGAGGTCCACAGTTTTGAAATCCCGTGCGGGGTGCTAACGGTTCAGGCTCCGAGGTCATCTGTTGCTTCAGGATGTGCGGTGCAGCTGCTGAGAACTTTGCAGCAAGATGAGAAAGAAGCACAGAAAATCACAATTACACAGCATGGGTGAGCTTTGCTTCCCCCTCTACTATCGACTAGCTGTTTTCTTTTAGTGCCCCAAAAAACTTGTTCATGTTATTTCTTTACACAATCCACGAGGACAGCGTCATTATCAACCTCTAGAGTCCACCTCAGCTGCAATAAGCCCCCGTGAAGAGAAAATGGACTCCTGGCCATCGCCAACAAGTTATCTTAATAAAAGCAGTGGTCTGATGCAGTCGAGCATGGCCGCAATTTCTGTAGTCCACAAATGCTTGTTTGTCTTCCACACAGCAAGCATTTTGTGGTCTTCTTGCCATTTTGCAATTACTTTAACAACTAAAGGTGGTTTAGTGGGTCTGTAGTGCCTGATTTAGAAAAGAAAGAAATGGGAAAACGGTGAGTGGAACTCCTCACCTAACGTTTGCCCACTGTTCCATAATTGTACCTTAAGAGCCCCAGTGATTCACTGTCCAGCATATCGTTCTATTGTCTTTGCGGCCTTGAGATCTCTGTCCTACTTTTTTTTAGCAATTATGGAAGTGTGCCATATCCTCCTCATGACTTGATCCATCAGGCTGTGACATTTAAGATGCTAATAATATTGGAAAACTCCCAGTTGTGTGTTTGCACACACACAGCAGAGTTTGTTTGTGCCGCGCTGGATTTCTTCGAATGTGTGTGTCCGTGCGCATGTGGTGGAGCTGTCCTGCAAGGAGCCGAGAGTAAGCTTCCAAGATCAAAAGAGAAATGATACACGACAGCAATCACTTTATATTCGCCCAGCAGGCCAGCTGGAGCGTGCTGTGCTGGTGATGGAGGACTGCAGAAACCACTCGAAATCTGACGGACTGCATTGAGCAGTTGGTGGGCCGTGATTGAACGGTGCTGTAAGCGAGTTTTTAACGTTACGCTTCTACAAAGTAGCCACTGAATTAGACTTCACCGTCCTACTAAACCACACCTCCAAAGATGATGTCAGACAGCTGGGAGTTTTCAGAACGCCTATTTTAGTGATATCTGACAGGTATGAGGGACTTTTTTTTTTTGTATTCCATTCCAAAAATTAATACACTACTATTCAAAGGTTTGTTTTTGAAAGAAGTGCACCTAGACTGCTTTTATTTGATCAAAAGTACTGTTAAATATTAAAATAAAAAAATGTAAAACTTTTTATACAAGTTTAAACAACAGTTTGACAGCACAGTTGTGTAAATAAATAAGCAACAACAACAGAGTGTCTTTAAAAAAACTATTTTGTGCGGAACTACCGCCACAGATTCAGAATCGTATTGTTTACCCACGTAGAAGGGGACCTAACCGAACCTTTATAGAACATTAGGGACGTTCCTAAAACATCCTCTTTTGGTTATTAGAGTGCTGCAGTTCAAGGATTTTTATATGATTTTAGGGGTACGTTCCATTTTGGTTATTCTATGGTCACATAGCAATTTTACAAAGAGGACATTTGGGACGTTAACAGCATGTTCTCATATAGTTCCCTGTAAGTCAGATGGTGATGTTTAATTCGGGACTGCACTACAGCATATCTTGTTCAGTGCAGTGGTCTCTACACTACATTCCCACAGCGTTTGCAGGACCGTTTGAGGGAACCAACCTAGAATGTTATGTTTTGGTCCTATTTAGGTCCTTTCATCATGGTTACTGAATGCTTTCAGAACATGTTTGAGTGAATCAATGTACACTGGGCTGCATTGCAAATGAGGGTCAGTAAAATACAGGATTTGCACAAAAGTTGCTTCTCAAAGATGGATCAATACTAACTGTTCATATTCAGAAAATGTAAGTACCGCACGTTATATTTGTGAATGTGCGCAAATCATCTTTGTGAATGTGTTTCACAAGCAATCCAGTGTACATAGATCCACACAAACATGTTCTGTACACATGTTGAATGACCTAAATAGGACCAAAAAATAACATTTTATTAGGTTGGTCCCCTAAAGGTCATGCAAATGTTATTGGAATGCAGTGTAGAGGGAACGTAGAGGGTCCCCTAAACATTCCCAGAACGTCCTGAATGTTCTCTGAAGGTCTGCCAAATAACATACCCCAACCCTTAAAATAACTCCACATCATGACCGTCTCTGAACGTTCTAGGAATGTTACCAGGCAACGTCCTTGACACCAGCAAGGACATTCTGAGAACCTTCTGGGAACATCAAATTTCCAAATAAAATATGATCCCCTAAGCGTTCCAAGAACATCCTGAATGTTCCGTGAAGGTACGCCAAATAATGTCCCCCAACCCTTAAAAGAACTCCACATCATGACCGTCTCAGAACGTTACCAGGCGAGGTCCTTGACACCAATGGGGACGTTCTGAGTACGTCCTGGGAAAATACATTTTCCAATAAAATATGGTCCCCTAAACGTTCTGAGAATGTCCTGAATGTTCTGGGAAGGTCCGCCAAGTAACATCCCCCAACCCTTTAAAAAACTCTGCATCTTGACCGTCTCAGAACGTTCTGGGAATGTTAGGTGACATCCTTGACACCAGCAGGGACGTTCTGAGGACGTTCTGAGAACGTAACATTTCTAGCGGGGTACAACCTTGTTTTCAATATAAAACTATTTACATTAAAACAGTCTTTGCTGCTATCTAATGGTGTAAAAATGTAACTTTCAATGAAGTTGAAATCACAAACGGACAGTTTCTCAATACCAAATATGGCATGTTATTAATATCAAATAATATTTATTGATCAATAATATTTCAATAAACAATATAAGACATTTTAAAAATATAAGAAGTTTGTACAATAGGAAATAAACACAAGCAAACAGTTCAGTCAAAAGTACAAAAGCAGCTTAGCCTACAGGATTTCAGTGAAATAAAAATATTATGTTTTGAAACTGCCCTTAGCCAATTCAATTGAAATCGAAGTGATGAATGAATAAGACCACAAATTGCCTGTTTGATATACCAAAAATGAATTATACCTCATGTTTAATCACTATCTACATACAGTAAGAGCCGCTGGCGGTCTGGAGCTCACGTCTGCGAAAGTGTCTTAACAAATTGTCAAATATGCGCTATGTTTATATAAAAGTTGCATATTTAAGGTCTAAATAACTACATTCTCGCCTAAAAAACTCTTAAAACTACATTCCGTGACACAACAACAGTAGTACTTGTAAAATCATGATGGTTTGCTTGTGACACTCTCTGTGAGAAATGCAAGTGGAGTGATACAAACGGTGAAACGGTTCCAGTGCTGATACTGGGGGAATATCGCACGGCTGGAAAAGGCTCTCAGTTAATCAGATTCAAGAACCAGAACAAACTGTTGTATAAATAGAATACATATAAAGTAGTTTTGTTCATGTTTGTGATGATCACAGATGTCTGGATTAACACACCACTATTAACACATTGTGGCACTCGTGGTTACTAGGTGGCTTGATGCTAAGTCCCGTTAAATCGTAAATCTTTTATTTACATCAGATTATAATGGGCAGTGTGCATATGGCTTGAGTGCATTTTGTTTGACGTTGATTTGTGAATTGGTGAAGATGCTACACTCTAAAAAAAAAAAGGTTCTATATTGCACCAAAAATGGTCCTTGGCTCGTAATCATAGGGGAACCTTTTTTAGTGCTATATAGCACCAATTTTGGTGCTTCAGTGGTTCTTCAGCGGTTCTTCAGAGGTTCTTCAGCGGTTCTTCAGAGGTTCTTCACCGGTTCTTTGACTAAGGTGCTATATAGCACCTCTGAAGAACCGCTGAAGAACCACTGAAGCACCAAAATTGGTGCTATATAGCACTAAAAAAGGTTCCCCTATGATTACGAGCCTTTTTTTTTAGAGTGTACTTGCTTGAAGATTTTCAAAAATGTACATCTTCTCTTTTTAATTAAATTTTATAAAATGTTGGTAGCTTGTTACTATAAATGCTACACTATTTGAAAAAAGAAAGCTGAGGTACTGTCACTCTACCGAAAAATTTGATTGTTTAGTAGTACTGCCTTTATTTAGCTGACTAACTCTCCAACACTGGGGTGTGATCATTGCGACTTGCATATCTTTACTTACCTAAACTATAGTTGTCTTTAAGAAGCGCAAAAGAATGAGGATAAAAAAAAGACTAAAACTGTAAAAAAAAAAAAAAAAAAAAATGTCTCCCAAGAGGCTTAAATGGGAAATGGCAGTACAACAATCTGAGGATTACGTACAGGATTTGAGTGAGAAGCTCCGATATTTCCTCCTTATCCATTTATGACACCGGAGAGGGCAACATTCAAAGACCAAATTCAGTGACCACTTGTTTTAAAAGCAGAGGTCTGGAAATCTCGATAAAGGAAGTGCTGGGCTGAATTAAGGACGCTTCAAATGGATTTCATTAAGTCCATAAGGAAATATTAGGTTGGAAGTAAGCAAACGAGGCGAGAATGTTAAGTAGCGATACTTCAATTTTATGCAGCTAGGAAATTATCAGCCATTTGCCTTTAAATGAACCCTGACTTGAGAGTCTGAAGAAAATGGCATTCCCTGTCCTTGTCAGAGTCCTCGGGGAGCACCGACTCCAAGTAGTTTTTGTCTCTCTGGTTTTGTGCGCCGTTATTATTTTTTTTAAGCTGGCATGTTATTCTATAAGCCTGACTTAGGTCAGAGATGAAAGACACTATCCTTAAAGAAAAAAATAAATCTCTATGGAAGAAAATAGAAGCTTGAACAGTACTATATAGTGAGAGAGACTGGAGAGAAACCGCAGAGGAGGAAGGTAAGAGTCCTCGGCCTCCACAGTGATGACAGTAAACACCCATTCTGTCCTAGGAGTCATTATTCTGACCAGAGACAGCACAATTGAGACCCTGATGAGGAGCACATGCAATTACTCTCTCTTAATAAAATCTCATAGTTCCAATTATACCCCAGCACAATGGCCACCGCGCTTGGCTGCTGATTGAGTTCAGTTCACGTGGGACTTGTAGCGAATAGCGCTCTTCCCGCTCCCTCCCCTGCCGCACAAGCCTCGCTGCTGTTTCTATCAGCTGGGTCCTTTCACGTCGCAAGTCTCTTCACCCTCTACTTTTTTCCTAGCTTCATTAGATCTTTACAAAGACTTGAGTCCCAACCCGCAATCCATCCAATTGATACAGAACAATCTAAGCATGATGCTCGAACGCTTTGAAGAGTTTCTCCACCATAGTCTCAGCCTCAGGTGGTCCGCCCACAGACTGCCCATAGTCCAGTTCCCCAATGTGAGATACATATTGCATATTTCTTACACCTTGAATACACTTCTAAATGTTTTTTTGGGGTAATTTTTATAAATATCATGAATTACGAATTCATAAGTCATGAATAGTGTGTTTAAACAAGTTTCAGTTGGTTTTTCTACTGGAAAGTGAACCAACCTACTTGAAATGAGCAGTTTTACCAGTGTTTGAGAGAGATCTACAAACCTTTCACTTATGTTTATTGTTATTACCTTGTCAATTCACAATGAAAGAGCCATGTTTGCAGTTGTGCCACCCTGACATTTGAGAATAAATTGCTGGACAAAAGCTTTTAAATTATCTCAACAGCTTTTAAAACTACTGATATTTATAAAATGTGTTTATATGAAAAGTGTCAAACCTGAAATTATGCCATCATTTTTCATTTTTCATTTGTATTATTAAGACACCATTTCAAATAGTTTTCTTAGTCTGTTCATTTGTTCGGGCAGTTGCACCACCTGACATTATGTCATTGACCCATTTTCAAGAGTTCCTTTTAATGCGTTTTTTTTTTTTTTCTTAATTATGATATCAGAACAGTTTTACCTTGACATTTAGGCCCCATCCACATGAAGCCAGAGCTTTCCCTATCCTATCTTTTTTTCCCTCTCGTTTCAAGAAATATCTGCGTACACACGAGAGCATGAAAACGGCTAAAACAATGTAGTATACATGCCAGGCCAGTATGTGGCGCTATAATTCTGCCACAGAGATGCACTAAAATGGAGAAGAAGAGTTGTGGCTAGAAGGGGTATGGCAACAGTCGGAGGTGAGGCAAAATCTCACAATAAAATAACAATAAATAAATGTGCTACTTACCAGATGTGTTTTATTAACGCCTATACCCTACCCCAACCATAAACATGCCTTTACAATAATGCAAATACAGTAATTAAACGACGCAGTATTGATGTGCGCATGCCCAGTGCCCACAGTTGTATCCCTTCTAGGCAGCGTCCGAAACCTGGAAAATGCTGCCTTCGGAGGACACATTTCAAGGCAGGGAGGCACTAAGGCACATCTGAATCTAATGTTAGCTTCACTTCCTGTCACCTGAGATATCTTCATCGGATCGATTTTTGAAGGCAGCATATTTGTATCCTTCGCTGCCTTTGATATCCCACAATCCTGTGCGTTCCATTCTGTGACAGTTGAGCTGGAAAAAAGATGGCGTCTGAAAGTTGCGTTTGCTGGTCAGTTTGTGTGTAAATTTATATTTTTTTACCAACATTTTCTACTTCTGATGTCATTTCTAGCGATAAATTACTAATGTAGTAATTAAATATTTGTTTAGTTCTCACCAAAGCTCGCTCTATTTAGCTGTAGTTCATTAACCTGTCAGATTTATCCACTCTGGGACCCGGCTTCAAAAAATATCGGTTTCATGCTCCCAAAACGCCGGATCCGTGTGGACGAAACCCAGATACGGTACAACATTTTTACGTATACAGCTTAACGCGTCTCCGTGTGGACGGGGCCTATTTAACTTAATGCCAAAAACAAAATTTATTTGGAAAGGGGTGTATTCAAGTCATTGTATGTATGAATTAATTGTAATGTTTTATGAATTTTGATAGGACTATTGATTGTGTAAATACTAACTAATTAATAACCCATATTTCTGTAATGTGATTAATCGCAAAACACAGAATTTGTAGTCTTAAATATATTTTCTCATTGAATCAATATAAAGACGGTATTTTAAATATTTTTCCCAGCCCTAATCTGTGAATAAATTGAGACGAGTGGCTTGTCTTAACTAAGGTTAGGAGGGCAGTACTTAGAGGTTACCCTTGGGTGTGGTGTATTCTAGTGGTTAAAGACCTGAGCTATTAACTGGAAGGTTGCAAATTGAAACCCCACAAGTGGTGGGTGGTGAACTTTTAAAACTTTTTTTTCCTTGAGCAAAGCACTTCTCCCAAGGTTCATGTGCATCATGCTTTCAACGCATCAGATAATGACACAGTAGAAAGAAACAGGAGAGAGCTGGTTTGAATAAACATGTGAAGTGCTGGTGCGACGTTGTTTGCAATGGTGTTTCTCATTATTTTTCATTAAAAATAAAAAGTACAGTTAATATATATATATATATATATATATATATATATATATATATATATATATATATATATATATATATATATATATATATATATATATATACATATATACATACATATATATATATATATATATATATATATACACATATATATATATATATATATATATATATATATATATACACTGATGAGCCAAAACATTATGACCACCTACCTTGGTCTTCCGCATTTCTACAAGACCCCTGAAAGTGTCCTGTTTTTCCTGCTTTTACTGCTTGATAAATGTAAGCAGCACAGTACAAAGCTTCATGTGTTTGTCATCTCCTAATTAGGACCCAAAATAGTTAAATATTAAGTCTGCTTTTTAAAACGAAGAAAAGAAGCAATGGTAGGAGGATGTTAGTATGCGCAAACAGCAGGAAACTCTGGATATTTGTGGAGTGTGCACATGTCAAAATATAAATTCCGATGTGAAACTTGTGACACATAAACATGCACATCAACCCGATCACTTTATTTAGCGTTCATGTAAATGCTGTGTCACTGTTTCTATGTTATAGAATGCTAATTTTCATTCCGATTGAAACAAAACGTGTCCATTGGTTCAAGTCAAATGATTTAGTCAAGCAAGTCACAAGTCCTTAAATTCGCGACTCAGATCCCCCACCTCTGCATCTGGAATTTTTTTTATATACGTTGCAATTTTTTTCTCAGTCTTGGTCATGGTGCGTGGCAGGGCCGACGTGAATGCCCTTGAAAATACAATATTTATTACACCTTCATCAGCCTCCGAGGGGAAGTACATATCTTTTGAGGTTCAACAGCAGTCAACAAGAGTGGCATTTTTCCCTGCCGTGATGGGGCTGTCAGCACAGCTGATGGTGCAGCAGCCAAATCCTATCACACACCTGCCCAAAGCACAGAAAACTGCAGCTCATTGTTGCCTTTAATGAAAAACAAGAAGTATATGGGCAACCACAACATAATTAACTGGCACAATGCTAAACCTGCTCTTGGTTATTCGCTGTGAAATGCTTTGAAAGCTCAATTTCCCCCACAAAGCCTCCAAAAGCTGTCCTGGACCACCCTACTGAAAATACCGGCTTAGACTAGCTTGAATTAACAGCCTGCTGATCCAGGCTGGTTTATGCTGGTTTGATACTGGTCTAGTTGGTGGATTTGCATAGCTAAGCTTCTATGCACCACACCCAGCAGAAAATATTGTAATTTTAATGGTAAAACATTGTAAAATGCTAAGATAAAAACCTGTTAATAGGTTAACAGTACACTACCGTATGTGGAGAACATTAGTATGTTTGCCATCGAGGCTGAGAGGATGTGAACATTAGTAGCCTACCTCAACCGGTTAAAACAATGTGACAAAAACACAATCAAGTCCAACCCAAATGTTTAATTTCACAATTGATACCATCTATTTGCATTAGTTTATATCCAGCTGGTCGCTTTTATGCATTTGTTGTGTGGCGAAGTGCCATATTTAAAACTAGTGACATAAGAAAGCAGACTGTGATATCGTCATGCAGCCGACAGAAATAAACAAATAAGAAATGCATTCAGTTTCAGCTCTTTTTTTATCATGACTGTAATACATATTTTGTTATTTCGAAGTGTTCTAATATAGAAGCAAAAAAAAGTGTGAGAGTATACACTGATCAGGCATAACATTATGATCACTGACAGGTGAAGTGAATAACACTGATTATCTCTTCATCAAGGCACCTGTTGGTGGGTGGGATATATTAGGCAGCAAGTGAACATTTTGTCCTCAAAGTTGATGTGTGAGAAGCAGGAAAAATGGGCAAGCGTAAGGATTTGAGTGAGTTTGACAAGGGCCAGATTGTGATGGCTAGATGACTGGGTCAGAGCATCGCTAAAACTGCAGAAGTAAATTAATTTATACTTTATTCAATTCATGATTCCAGCTGTACGAAGGAATAATCATAACAGTCATTAAATGTCCACTTTGATATCTCTAAAGCTCATTTGAATTTGTTTTAGGTCATGAAACGTGACCATTATGGTGTTTGAACGCTGCCTGTTAAGGCATTGCCTGTCTGTGTCTGTTGACCAGCATTCAAAGCACAGCGTTTGTTGGTCCTCTCAGCAGGACGTTGTTGGTTACGAGCTTATCCACTGACCCGGGCAGACGGGAAGTTTTCTTGTCGACTTTATCATTGACGCTCCGATATAGGTCAGAGGCGTCGTGCTCAGACGCTCTCTCCCCGAGTCTGCTGTCAGTTGATTATGTCAGATTAATTTCCTATGGACCTTTGAACGGGCGCGCCTTTGATGTGCTTTGATTCACTTTGATTCACTGAAATTTATTTATTTGACTCAGTGCACTCGCCTTGCGTGGACCGCGATAGCGTGATGATAAAGTCCGAGCATTAGATCTGTCGGGTGCCACGCTGTATTTCCCCATGACAAATCCGCAGAAGTTCTAGCCTCCCGGTCCTCCGCTTGGATGACAGCCTGAGCTCTCAGACAGAAGGGATGGACAGCAATGCAGCTGCAGGAAGGACAGAGAGCGGGAGAGAAATTGAAAGGGGGAGAGAGAAGGACAGAAGAGGGTACAGACAGCGAAAGAATGACATAGGGGAGAGAGAGAGACGGGCAGAGAGA
Source organism: Gobio gobio (assembly GCF_949357685.1). Lineage (NCBI taxonomy): Eukaryota > Metazoa > Chordata > Actinopteri > Cypriniformes > Gobionidae > Gobio > Gobio gobio. The sequence goes on along the minus strand of NC_137097.1, from coordinate 38,694,046 downwards.
GAGATTGATTACTTCAGGGCTTGACACAAGCTGGCACCCATCAGTAATCCTTCAGTGACACCCTTCCGCTGTCATGAGCTCAAAGTCTGGTGCGCTCTCTAAATCCTACACATACACTTTAACACTCTTAGGAATGGCAGTCTTTCTCTGTTCTCCTGGGCTTCCTGTGACTGACAAGCGGGAGAGTAGTGACTTTGAGGAGTTTAGGCTAAATATGATGGTTTTCAGCAGAACGCTTAGGCGCTGTCACAGATGAGCAAAGTAGGAAATTGCAGTGTACACTCTAAAAAATGGTGCTATATGGCACTAAAAGTGGTTCTTGGCTCGTAATCATATGGGGAACCATTTTTGGTGCTATATAGCACCATATCCAGGTTCTGTATATGGTAGCGGTGCTATATAGCACCTCAGTCATTTAAAGAACCGGTGAAGAACCACTGAAGAACCACTGAAGCACCAAGTTTTGTTGCTATACAGCACTTAAAGTGGTTCCCCTATGATTACGAGCCAAAGAACCACTTTTAATGCTATATAGCACCTTTTTTGTGTAGAGAGAAAATCCAGCTCTCATGCGATGAGGTATCCTCTGTGGCTGATCCAAGTGGTCAAGATTTGTCCGGTTAGGCCCTATACACAACAACACAGTCTAACAGCAAAAATCAACTTCTTCCATTGAAAGAATTTATCAAAATGTAGCTTCTGTAGTAGTTCTGTGTATTCTCACGATATTGTCATAATAACTACTATAGTGTCCATATATGTGTTTGATGTGTGTTTGTGTGTATATACAGTCCATATAGTATATGTGCAGATTTATTAAATGTATGACTATAATGTTATTTTTATGCTATAATAATATGCAGTTTACATTACAATTTATATAATATAAGCATTTATATTAGTTCATATATTCATTTAACTCTTTCCCTGCCAGCGTTTTTTAAAAAGTTGCCAGCCATCATTTTCATAAAAATTTCATGACCCCCAGAATATTTTGTTATGTGAATATCTGAACATGCAATATATCAAAAGAAAGAACAGACTTAGCTTCATGCATCCTTTTTTTGTCCAACACTTGAATGTGGGTGAGTTTCATAAAAAACTACATTTTGAGCAAAAATCACATTTTTGTCTGGAACAGATTCAGAAAAATGGTCAAAAACACAGATAGAGTAGATTGAGTCTATCAACACCCCCAAAAGCTTCACAGTCCTATAGCTCGTCCTGGGTCGACATTTCATTCAGTAACATTAGGCAGATTTGATTTATCTGCTGTTTAATATTGATGATTGCTTTATTTTTCTTATGCATCTGCTTACATATGAGATTGCTTGTTTCTGCTTCTTCGTCGCATGTGTTTTGATCAGGAGATTCAGTACTCTTTCAGAAGATGTGTCATAGAGCCATCTAGCATATACCAGTGAAAACGTCCGGTTACGTATGTAACCCTCGTTCCCTGAGGAGGGAACGGAGACGTACGTTAGTGACTAACGAATGGGGGTTTCGCTTAGAAGCCAATCATCTTCATCGTATTCAACAGCGCCCAATGGCAGTGCCAATGCCATGGGCATGCGGAATTTGCATGCGTAACTCCGCCCCACCTCGTGGGTATATAAGGAAGTACGCTGCGAACATCGCATTATGTTACTGCTGCAGGAGCCAAGACTGAACTCCGCGTTCCAGGCAGCACAGCTGACGTGGCTAAGGAAACGTACGTCTCCGTTCCCTCCTCAGGGAACGAGGGTTACATACGTAACCGGACGTTCCCTTTCGTTCAGTCACTACGACGTACGTTAGTGACTAACGAATGGGGGAACCTGTAAAACAGCGCCACTCAGCTGTCATCCAGTGCCCTGCGTAAGTGTGAGATCCCGCCACTTAAGGCCCTAGGACTCCCACTTATCACAGGATTACCAAGGTACACTGGGAAGCATATCCCAGTGAGGGAATGCCAAGGTGCCTACCGTAGGGAGGACTTAGAGAATACACATATGACCCGCTGAGGGTTGCATATGGAAGATCTCTAGGGTACCAGCCGAAGGTGGATTTTTAACCCTAGGGGTGGCAGGGACTTGCCAAGGGAAAGACACCTGCTCACTGAGGAGGCTTACGGTGGGAATACTCGTGTGGGGGTCGCCGGAGGGGAACCATGCACACGGAGCACCTGGCCGGACATGAGGGTCTGGGCTCGAAGGGGCAGACTGAACTGATGTCGGCGTAAGCAGTGCTGGAGGAGCTCAGGGCTCTCGGGGAGCTCACCTGAGGAAAATATCGCACGTATCCAGTCCTTGGAGTGGAATGGCGAGCAAGCGAAGACACCTGAGCCTGGCCCATTACCGGCCACCCGTAGGGGCGAGTACATAGTCGGACACTGGCTCCACTCGGAGATTGTAGAATCTGGCGAATGTGTTGGGTGTCGCCCAGCCTGCAGCTCTGCAGATGTCTGTTAGCGAGGCGCCATGCGCTAGAGCCCAAGAGGAGGCCACACTCCGGGTGGAGTGTGCCCTCACACCAAGGGGACACGGTCGGCCTTGCTGCTGGTATGCCAAAACAATGGTGTCCACTATCCAGTGAGACAACCTCTGCTTTGAGAGAGCACTTCCCTTCCGCTCTCCACCATAACAGACAAAGAGCTGGTCTGAGGTCCTGAAACACTGCGTCATGTCTACGTAGGCGCGGAGAGCGCGTACTGGACAGAGCAATGCCAAGGCTGGGTCTGCCTCCTCCAAAGGCAGCGCTTGCAGGTTCACCACCTGATCTCTGGAACGGAGTGGTGGGAACCTTGGGCACATATCCGGGCCGGGGTCTCAGGATCACGTGAGAGTTAGCCGGCCCGAACTCATGGCACGCTTCGTCAACCGAAAATGCTTGCAGGTCCCCGACCCTCTAAGCGAGGCCAATGCGGTCAGCAGAGCCGTCTTCATAGACAAGAGCTTAATCTCGGCCGACCGCAAAGGCTCAAGGGAGGCCTCTACAGAGCACTTAAGACTACTGAGAGGTCCCAAGAGGGAACGAGAGGAGAGCGAGGAAGATTCAGTCTCCTCGCCCCCCTCAGGAACCTGATGATCAGGTCGTGCTGCTACTTACCTTATTGTCTCCCAGGAGATCGTGGTAGGCAGATATTGCGGCCACGTACACTTAAGGGTGGAAGGAGACAGCCTTCGTCCCACCCCCTCCTGGAGAAACGAAGCACAGACCCGATCGGGCATTTCCAGGGGTCTTCCTGGCGGGAAGAGCACCATGTGACGAAGAGGTCCCACTTCAACGCATAGAGGTGTCGTGTAGACTCTGCCCTAGCGGAAGTGATGGTAGCGACCACCGCAGGTGGAGGGCTACTCAAACCAGCCGCGTCCCGTCCAGAAGCCACACGTGGAGCTTCCAGAACGCTGGATGCGGGTGCCAAAAGGTGCCCCGTCTCTGAGGAGTCTCAGAGGAATAGGCCAGGGAGGGGCTGTCGCAAGGAGTAGCAGTTCTGAGAACCAGGTCCGGCCGTGCCAACGGGGCGACCAACATGACCTGCTCCTTGTCCTCCCTGATCTTGCACAGTACCTGTGCGAGAAGGCTCACTGGGGGAAACGCATAAAAGCGTAGCCCCGACGACCAGCTGTGCGCCAGTGCATCCGTGCCGACCATAGGTCAGGGAATAATACAGGGAGCAATGGGAAGAGTCCTGGGAGGCAACAGGACTACCTGTGCGTCACCGAACCGTTCCCATATCAGCTGGGCCGTCTGGGGATGGAGTCTCCATTCTCCAGGAAGTGGCTGAAGCCGTGAGAGCTCGAGGCTGCACGGTTCAGGACTCCCAGGATGTGGACAGCATGAAGGGACCTCAGATGCTTCTGACTCCATAAAACGAGATGGCGGGCGAGTTGAGACATACGGCGGGAGCGTAGACCGCCCGGCCGTGTCGTCTGTCCTGACTAGTACATGTTGACCCTTCAGCAACGCTCGGAAGCGGTGCAGGGCGAACCGTACTGCCAGCAACTCGAGGCAATTGACATGCAGAAGGCACTGGGGTCCTATCCAGGAGCCCGTGGCTGCTTGTCCATTGCACATGGCACCCCAGCCCGTGGATGATGCATCTGTTGATACAACAAGATGCCTGGAAACTCGTTCTAAGGACACTCGGGTCCGTAGAAAGCTGAGGTTCGACCACGGGGAGAGAGTCTGTAAGCAGGCCCGAGTCACTTGTACCCGGAGCGTGCCAGACCGCCATGCCCATCTCGGGACTCGATCGCGTAGCCCGTGCTGAAGCGGTCTCATATGAAGCAATCCGAGCGGCGTTACCGCGGCTGCAGATGCCATATGCCCCAGGAGCCTCTGAAACAGTTTCAGTGGAACCGCACTCTTGCCCTCGACTTGTCGAAGGGAAGTCAGCAGAGACTGCGCGCGCTCGCTCGAAAGCAGCGCGCACATGGCGACCGAGTCGATCCATACCGAGAAAAGAGATCCTCTGCGCGGGGCAAAGTTTGCTCTTCTCCCAGTTGACCCGAAGGCCCAGACGGGCTAGGTGATGGAGCACCAAATCTCTGTGTCCGCAAACCTGCTCTCGAGAGTGACCCAGTAAGCCAGTCGTCGAGGTAATTCAGGATGCGAACCCCGTGCTGCCGAAGGGGCGCAAGGGCTGCCTCGGCAATCTTCGTAAAGACGCGAGGGGACAGAGATAACCCGAATGGTAGAACTGCGTACTGATATGCCCGCCCCTCGAAAGCAAACCGTAGGAACGGTCTGTGTCGAGGTAGAATGGAGACATGGAAGTAGGCGTCCTTCAGGTCGATCGCTGCAACCAATCGACTGGACGAACGCTTTCGAAAAGGCGTTTCGCTGTCAACATCTTGAACGGAAACCGGTGGAGGTAACGGTTCAAGACGCGCAGGTCCAGGATCGGTCAAGCCCACCGGTCTTTATGGGTACAATGAAGTACGGGCTGTAACACCCGGAATTCACCTCGGCTGGAGGGACAGGTTCGATCGCACCCTTCGCCAGTAGGGTGGCAACCTCCGCTCGCATGACGGGGGCATTAGCCCCGATCATAGTGGAACGGACTCCCCGAAAGCGGGGAGGAACCTGCGCGAACTGAATCGCGTAGCCGCACCTGACTGTCTTCGCGACCCAGCGGGACAGCCCTGGAATCTGAAGCCAGGCTCCCAGGAACTGCACCAGCGGGGTCAATCGGACTACAGGTGTACCCGGAGTGGGGCAGCGATGCAGCGTTACCGACCCGGACAAGGGAGGCTGTTGGGCGTCCCGGTGTGGGGGTGCGGTTAACGGCTGCGTCCTGACAGAGGAGACCAGGGAAGGACGCGCGTTCCACTGGGGTCTGCTCTGCCAGGAGGCTGGCGACAGAGAGGGATGCGAGTGGCGGGACCCGTGGGTGGCGCGCACTGTCATCACCGGTCTCTGGGTTCTCAGAGACAGGAACATGAGTTCTTCCCAAGCGCTGCTAGCCCGGGGGCCAGCAGCGGAAGGATTTTCCCCCGGCCCTCCACCGGGGGAAGGAGAGGCCCTGCTACCATCCCCTGGGAAGAACTGGAACCCATCTCTGAGTTGTCCACTTCCAGCGTGGCGTTTAACCAGGCTGGGGAGCGGACTGGGCGTCATCCTCAACCACCTCCACGGCGCGGCCCGGGTGAAAGCTGCTGCTGGGGCCGGGCGGGAGGAGGGAGGGTGCCCTCGGCGGCGAGCGGACTGAGGCGACTGAGCCGGCGGCTGGTGCAGCAGCTGGCCGCCGGGGCAGTACGTGTTACAGCCTCAGTCTGCTCTGGGGCGGCCGAGAACTGTTGGGCGCAGTTCCCAGCCGCGCCGCCGAAGAGGCCAGCCTGGGATATGGGTGAGTTGAGGGGGCGGGCCCACTCAACGTCCTCCAAATCACCAGGTAAGGCCAGGTGTTCTCCCGGACCACAGCTGTGGACATCTCCCGACCCAGGGAGCGTGTGGCCACCTTCACCGCCCGGGGGCGGGATCAGTCGCGGCACGCAGCTCAATGAAGAGCCCTGGGTCGGCTCCACCCTTGTGCATGTGCAACGGGGCGGCAGCCTGCCCGTAGCTCTGCAGGACCACGCCACCGAAGTAGACGAGCCCACAGGCTTTGGGAGGGTGCTTAGGACAGCCACACCACGCCACGTCAAGCCCTCTGTGGACACCGTAGTGCGCAACAGAGAGTTCAACAGTGGGGGTGAGGGGGCCCCAGTGTACCCTAGGCCGCGGCCCCATCAAGGGCAGAGAAGGTGGAGGAGGCCACCAAACGATCGCGGGAAGCACGGGGACTTCCAGGACCGCGTGATCTCCTCATGCACCTCGGGAGCGAAAGGCATTGGGGGCGGGGCCCAACAGCTGTCGGGTGCCGTCCCCAAAAACCAATCGCGCAACCACGAGCACTCGCGACTGGGCGGAGTTCCGCACCAGCGCGAGACTCGCGGCTGCCCGAGATAACATGGCTGTCAACCTTAGGTCGGATCAGGCAGCGCTGACACACCCGGAGGCGGAGCACAACTCCTAATCGTCATCCCCAAAGGACTCCAGCCCACCTTGGGATGCGGCGATCGACATCTCACTGCTATCTGGAGCGTGAACGAAACGAACGAGGCGTCAGAGACGGGCCGCTGTTTCAGTCCAACACTCGCGGGTTTAAGCAATGTGCAAGAGGGGGCGTGGCCCGAGGAATGATCGTCGGGGTTCTTAATACCACGGCACCGCACTCAGGTCACCCTGGCCACCAGCCAAAGTACCGCCTCACTCGGAGACGGTAGATTGGGGTGTGGCAGAGGGGACTCTCTCTCCTCACGGAGATCACTGAGTCTCGACCGCAACATCGCGATGGTCACGTTCCCGCAGTGGGAACATGACGCATCCACAAACACTGCCCGAACGTGCTGAAGCCCAAACACATCGAGCAGTGAATGTGCCCATAGACAGCAACGGAGATCGATCGCACCCGGAAGTGCACGGGCGAACCGTCTTGAAAAAGACGTGCCACGCGCAAGCTCTTTTTGTGAGAGGAAAGCTCTGCAGAGTGCCGAAGCGCCCAGGGAAACACACACACAGCTGTTGCAGATCACTGCACAGATCAGCAGGCAGGCAGCATGAGATCGCTGGAACGCGCCGTAACACCAACACCCTGGAGAACCGCTGGTCTCTCGAAGACTGAAGAGAAGACTTCAGAATTCAGGCTTGTAGGAGTGAAGAGATCCTCTTGGCTCCAAAGCAGAAACATAATGCGATGTTCGCAGCGTACTTCCTTATATACCCACGAGGTGGGGCGGAGTTACGCATGCAAATTCCGCATGCCCATGGCATTGGCACTGCCATTGGGCGCTGTTGAATACGATGAAGATGATTGGCTTCTAAGCGAAACCCCCATTCGTTAGTCACTAACGTACGTCGTAGTGACTGAACGAAAGGGAACACGGAAAGCTGGAAAAAATCTGTATTTGGTGGGAAAGCGTTTTCTCATAAATAACAGAAAATTCTGTGTTTGCTGGGGAAAGAGTAAATATATTAGCATTAATTAATTAATGTATGCATGTAAATATTATAATAGACATTATTCTAATTATCTCAAACAGCCACTAAGACATGTGGAAATTATAATGGATAGCTTTTTTTCAGGCAGAGAGATGGATTTTTTTTATTTCTTTCTAACTATATATAGCTGTGTGAACATGATGGTTATTGTAGATCTAGACTAAAGAGATGAGCATGCATTTACTCCTCTCACTTACACAAAAACAGATTTAGTATTCCTCAAAAGGAATAAAAACAGTGACACAATTATGCAAACCTTACATAACATAAATATACTTTTTGTATTTAATACTTTATTAACCAATATCTTTGCTGTTGACCTTTGATGATTCAATTCAACCATAATACTAAGCAAAAATAACTTTAGTTAAATATCACATTTTTGTTTTTATTGCTTAAAGGGGTCATGAACTGGCTTTTTTTTATACTGTTGTCTGAGGTCAACGTATTACGTTCGCATGGTTTTTACATTCAGAACATCATAATGAATAAGTAATAGGCTATTTTCTACCCTGGTTTTGAGCCTCTCTTTTGGAATGAGAGAGGCTCATTTAATGGGCGTGCCGCACTGAAGACTTGGAAGTAAACGCCCACTGCTATGATTGGATAACAGTTTTGCATAATGATGAGTTTCGGCTCCACCATCAGTACATGTGGGGAATTGTTTTTAAAACTTCCAATGTGAAGAAACGGCAACCGGAATCCGCCCATAATGCTCGCAAAACGTCTTTATCAAACAAACACAATTATTTATCTCTTATCCACCCGCAATTAATATGAATGTTATTTTTTAATACTTGGCCCACCCGATCGGTGGATATATTTGTGTACCGCACATCACTAACACACACACATACACACACACACACACACACAAACAAACACAAGCAAGCCAAGCACGTGCATCAGTAAAACTTCACTGCAGACAAATCAGCATGTTCAAAACATCCGCAACATAATCAGTAAATGTCAAACAATCTGTAACAATGCAATACTAACACATATAAAAACATGTTTTACTCACTTAAGTGTGTTGCACCATTCCTGTCGGATCCAATATAGAAGGCACAGCATTGTGTTTTAATCTCAATATGTCTGCACATCCAGTCTCGACCTGTATCTTGTTTACAAACAATTCCGCGGTGAAATATAGCAAACAAACATGCAATGTCGTGCACGTGAGCTGGATCTTCATTAAAAATGAAGTTCAACAAAACATTCGTAATATCAGAATCCGAAGGAAGCTTATGCAGGCTGTCGCAAGGGGGGTGCGAGGCCCTGTGCGAACGTGATGTGCGAGGCCCAGGGGTGGGGTTTATATATTGAGATTTGTGGGAAGCACATCCAGGGCACGAAGCTCCCGTTCAACCACATCCCAAAGATGCTCTATTGGGTTGAGATCTGGTGACTGTGGGGGCCATTTTAGTACAGTGAACTCATTGTCATGTTCAAGAAACCAATTTGAAATGATTCGAGCTTTGTGACATGGTGCATTATCCTGCTGGAAGTAGCCAACAGAGGATGGGTACATGGTGGTCATAAAGGGATGGGCATGGTCAGAAACAATGCTCAGGTAGGCCGTGGCATTTAAACGATGCCCGATTGGCACTAAGGGGCCTAAAGTGTGCCAAGAAAACATCCCCCACACCATTACACCACACCACCAGCCTGCACAGTGTTAACAAGGCATGATGGATCCATGTTCTCATTCTGTTTACGCCAAATTCTGACTCTACCATCTGAATGTCTCAACAGAAATCGAGACTAATCAGACCAGGCAACATTTTTCCAGTCTTCAACTGTCCAATTTTGGTGAGCTCGTGCAAATTGTAGCCTCTTTTTTTCCTATTTGTAGTGGAGATGAGTGGTACCCGGTGGGGTCTTCTGCTGTTGTAGCCCATCCGCCTCAAGGTTGTGCGTGTTGTGGCTTCACAAATGCTTTGCTGCATACCTCGGTTGTAACGAGTGGTTATTTCAGTCAAAGTTGCTCTTCTATCAGCTTGAATCAGTCGGCCCATTCTCCTCTGACCTCTAGCATCAACAAGGCATTTTCGCCCACAGGACTGCCGCATACTGGATGTTTTTCCCTTTTCACACCATTCTTTGTAAACCCTAGAAATGGTTGTGCGTGAAAATCCCAGTAACTGAGCAGATTGTGAAATACTCAGACCGGCCCGTCTGGCACCAACAACCATGTCAGGCTCAAAATGGCTTAAATCATCTTTCTTTCCCATTCTGACATTTAGTTTGGAGTTCAGGAGATTGTCTTGACCAGGACCACACCCCTAAATGCATTGAAGCAACTGCCATGTGATTGGTTGATTAGATAATTGCATTAATTAGAAATTGAACAGGTGTTCCTAATAATCCTTTAGGTGAGTGTATATATATATATATATATATATATATATATATATATATATATATATATATATATATATATATATATATAGGCTACTGAATGTATATTCAGTTTAACAGCATTAGGTTCAACTTCAAGAAGTTAAACTGTGTAACTGAATTGCGCAGTGCGCACATTTTGATGCTTAAATTATGTTCTAAATTATGAATGGGTCAAACGCGTTTGCAAAACGGCCCTACGATTTGAAGAGCGTGCACTAATATTTTCTGTTCCATTGATTTGCATGTAGTCTCAAGGACACGCCCACAGCACAGGGAAACTAATCAATATTCATGATTTCACCAGCCACTGCCACCAAATATTTCAGGAACCGAATATATTGTAACACTAGACGATTCATTATCACAACAGAATGGAGATCTCTCAAACCACCACCACGCTCACGTCAGAAAATTAAATGCAACTCTGTATGTAATTGGCCAAATTGCTCCGTTCGACTTTTCTGAGACCCTTTACTCTTCCCTGATGATTACCTCTGACCTACTTTCTCTAAAGATCTGAAAATCTACATTTTGAATTTTAGAATATTGAATTTGATGTTCTGAATTTCTTCTTCATCTGAAATCTTGAATCTGTATTTTCAAAAACAGAATATTTCCAGTCTATTAATTCAGAAAAAAATATCAAAATATGTTGTTTGAAAATTCATGTCTATACAATTTAGACATAAAAACATTTCTGATGTGTTAAATTTCAAACTTTCAATATTCAAGATTTAAAAATTCAAATTCAGAACTATGTAAAATTCAACATAATATTCAATTGTGTTAGATTACACTTGTCAATAATTCAGATTTACACAATTCAAATTCAGATCATTAGCTCCATACACGAGTCGGTGGGCGGGCTTGAGGCGGCGTTTCACCACACGATGACGTCATAGCCGGGCACTTTCTGAGATTGAGCGTTTTCTGGGTCTGGTGTAAATAAAAGCTTTTCTTTGACTAACAAGGAAGTTTTCAGCTCCAAAACTTACAGGATATTCTTATATCACAATGAACTTTTATATATATCAAAGGCTGAATGAAAAGTTGATTTCTCAATTCATCACCCCTTTAATTAAGAGAGTGGAACTTTCTACTCCTGCATCATTTTCTTCTGCAATCCAGCTGAAACGTTTGTTTGAGCTACAGGCTTGAATTTACATTTATTGGTTAATTAATTTGGCACCAAAAGTGAACAATTTTCACACAAATATAAAACTATTATTATTATTATTATTATTATTATTATTATTATTATTATTATTAACAAGCAAACCCAGCCCAGCTTTAAGAAAAAGTAATGCAAAAGTAATGTAATGCAATTAGTAACTGTTGTATTGTAATGCAAGGGACTTTCCTCAACACTGATTATCTACTTCATATTTTATTTATGTACATTATATTATTATAAACATTTGCTGCAGCTGAGCAATTTCCCTTGAGATCATTAATCAATTGCTTTTTCCAGTAACACTTTATTTTGATGGTGTCTTTTGACCATTCTGTTGACTATAAGTAACCTTGCAACTACATGTCAACTGACTCTCATTAGACTATATGTAGACTGTCTGTATCTACTTTATTTTGATGCTCTCCAACAGACATTCACTGACTATAAGTAACTTTGCAGCTACATGTTAACATATTCTACTAACCCTATCAGTCTACTAATACTCTACTAACGCTCTAATGAGACGTTACATGTAGTCAACAGAATGTGTTAAAGGGACCATCAAAATAAAGTGAAACCCCTTTTCCCTTTTCTTATTACATGCAATATATCACATTATGTTATAATATAAATTGACTGCGGCAGCTGAGCGATTGCCATGGGGAATGCTAACGGATTGCTTTCACAAGGCATAATGGACCTCTTTGATGTCAGTCTGATTCTCCAAATCATCCCTCATCTGCATCCCAAAGTCCTCCTCCTCATGCATCAAACATCTCTAGAACTTTAATTTTATTTGCTGCAGTGTCTCTGGACAGTACTTGCTGTTAGCGCCCTGACTCTACCTTCAACAACCCACATAACACTTATACTCACTAGGCCGGTAGGAATCAGTGAGCCATCTTTCTATTCTCTCCTCCTGGACAGATCCTCACAGTGGAGCGGTTCAGATTGATTGGCTCGGTATTGATCAGAACATGTGCCGGGGCTAAAAGCAAAAGGGATGGTTCTGTGCGCCCCACAGCTTAATGGAGAGGAGCCCAGTCTAGCCTGGCTCTTTTGATCCACAGAGGATTAGAGGAGATTGCTGTGTACGAAAGCAGGAAGATGCTGGTCCATCAGACAGCTCGTCCAGCAGACGTGAGCAGAATGAGTCAGGGTGTGACGCCAGTTTGTGAATGTGTGAAGAGGATTCAGTCCGTCGTTCAGATGCAGATAAACATGCATAATGTCGCGCTGCTTTTCATGAGGTAGAACAGGCAGCCGTGCGACTTCCTCTACCTCATTTCAGGATTAATTACCCATTTGAACAGACAGCTGGACGATCTGACCCATGTGCTATGTAAACACTCCTGGATTGTTCTATATTCTGAGCATGGACATCCACTGAAGAGCATCAACAACACCCTGATGAGAGTTCGCTCGCTTTCTCTCGCTGGTGGAATCGGTCTGTTTTCTCAACTACTTCAGCACGGCTGATTAATATCCCGCCACAACGTGCAAGAAAATATCTGTCTTCTCATGTTTGTTTGTGACCCAGTGACGATGACTCTTAAACAATATTATTACAGCCAGCTCAATATGTAACATATATTAGTCATATCTAGGCCGAGGTGTAATGTGCTAATTTTGAGGGAAAATATGTGAATCTGTAGATTAGATTAAATTGTGTAAAGTGGAGCTGAAAAATACAGCACTTGAAAGAATGCCTCTTTTGAGTCGTTTATTTCCTGAACAAAAGACTCTTATGAATCACAAACATTGCCACCAGTGTAGTTTGATTCTTAAACTAATGGCTCTAACGAGTCGTTGCATTATTGTGAATCAAAAACATAGAGCGTAACCACTGTAGTTTGATTGCTGAACGAATGACTCTTATGAATCCCTTCTTTTTAGTGAATCAGAAAAATACAACATGACTAGTGTAGTTTGATTCGCAGATAGTGTGATGATGTATATGACGTCATGAGTATGTAGTTGAGTGAACTTGAATGTACATACACGGCATGAATAAAATATTTACATTACCAGCACATAATTCAAAACTTTTTTGAAAAGTGTGAGACTGTCTGCATTTGTGTTAATGTATATAATTTATATCCAATATTGAAATTGATTCACATAAAAAGAACGACAAAGAAGCATCGCGTGTGGATGTTTATTCATTTAAAATCACCCTTTACATAAGTATTACAATGTTGATCTCCATCATATCGCCGGGATGATAATCCTCCGGTCTAAAGTGAACAATATAACATTACACACCACCGCGTGTTTACAAGCAGATGCAGAAGTGAAGTCCTGTCTCATCACCTGCACAAAACGCCACCATGCAACTTCTTTTTTTTTTTTTTTAGGAAACCTGTGGACTCGATGTCCTGACAGGCTGGATACAATAATTTACCATGACAATGATAAATTGAAATAGAAAAACTACCAAAAATACACTGACTCATACTGAATACCAACCTAATCTTCCATTCCCTCTCGTGACGTAATATGACGCAATGTTGAAAAAAAAGCGTTTTTTTCAAACAACCAAACGAAATGGCCACTTTATCTACTAAATTTGTGCTCTTGTCTTTTTAAAAAATTTTAAATCCTGCATTACCATTTCATATGGTATTTTCAAACAGTTATATATTAATTTGGAAACAATTTTTAACCTGCAATATGCCCTTTAATGAATCAAAAATATACAGCACGACCAGTGTAGTTTGATTCCTGAACAAATTACTCTTATGAATCCCTTCTTTTTAGTGAATTGGAAAAATACAACATGACTAGTGTAGTTTGATTCCTAAACTAATGGTTCTAACGAGTCATTGCGATATAGTGAATCAAAAACATAAAGAGCAACCATTGTAGTTTGAATGCTGAATGAATGACTCCTATGAATCACTTCTTTTTAGTGAATCAAACCTACACAGCACAACCAGTGAATAAATTGTGAAAAATTAGATGTTTGTATTATAGCAAATCAAAAACATGTGTTTTTGAATTTATGCAGAATCGTCTCAGTTACGTATGTAACCCTCGTTCCCTGAAGGAGGGAACAGAGATGTACGTCGGAACTGACCGATGAATTGGGATCTATTTTCAGAGACCAATCTACTTTGAGTGTTTAAAAATGCGCCAATGAACATTGGCATGCGGTTCATGCATTCCACGGCCCGCCCCGCGTTGCGGGTATAAATACGGAAGTGGAAGCACTGCATATCTTTTTCAACTGAGGAGCCGAGATACGTGGCTCGGGCCTTCAGCTGAAGCACAGCACCTGGCGACGGGACGTACGTCTCCGTTCCCTCTTTCAGGGAATGAGGGTTACATACGTAACCGAGACGTTCCCTTTCAGTCGATCACGTTCGACGTACGTCGGAACTGACCGAAGAATTGGGATACCTACCAACACGCCAGGGATGCTGGCCCTTCCAGCGCCCTGCTTGAGCTCACTGGACCACTCCTATGTTAGAGTGGGAGTCAGGGCTCCGGGCAGGGAGGGACAGTCACTGCTGTTCCTGCAAGACCCACCCAGTGTGACTTTTGGATAACGCTGTGAAAGCGTGCCCGTCTCGGTCCCAGGGGGGAAAGAACACACCCAGAGATGACAGAGCGGGCTCTGTCATAGGGAAAGAAATGGGGCTTACCGGGTAGGGTAGCTGGTACCGTGGAAAATATACATATGGGGTAGCCGTTAGGGGACCGCAACATATGGAACCCAGTCTACACACACGTTCCACAAGCATACGGGTGCAGGCCTGGCGTCAGACGGCCTCAACGTCTAACACCGAAGGGGTGACGGAGGAACTCATAGGGTTAGCCATTTCCGGGGAACTCAACTGGAGCAAAATAGACGCACGTATCCGGCCCCGAGGGCAGGAGTGGCGTTGCAAGCCGTCACTAGAGCGGGTACTTAGCACTACTGGCCACTGGGGGCGAGGATGTGGGAAGATATTGGCTCTACACGGAGGCTATAAAATCTAGTGAACGTGTTAGGTGTCGCCCAGCCCGCAGCTCTACAAATATCTGTCAGCAAGGAGGAAGCTACACTCCTTGTGGAGTGCGCTCGCACCCCGAACGGGCAAGGCACGTCTTGGGACTGGTAAGCCAAGGTGATAGCATCCACTATCCAGTGCACTAACCACTCGAGGCGGCCCGGGAAAGCATAGCCGTGAGCTCTGGATCAGATTCGGACAACGCTACTACACCCAAAGGGGGTAACGCAGCCGGATCCTCATCTCCAGAGTCCATTAGCTCGTCCCCCGATGCAGCTATCGATAACATATCCTCAGTCGGAGCCCCGAAAGAAATGGCTGGCCCCCCATGGGAAGGACCAGCGCGCTCTTCCGGAAGCTCTACCGCGGTAGCAGAGGGGGGAGGGACCCGAAAGAGCCTGGTGACCCGGCGGGAGTGCCCTCACTGTAACCCTCAGGTCTCCACCAAAGACATCAGCCAAAGTAGCAGCCCTCTGCTTTGCAGCGGGAGGACCACTAGATCGGGGGATACGCAATGGGACTCCACCCCGTTTGAGGTATTGGAGCCTAGACCGTAAGACTGCGATGGTCATGTTTGCGCAGTGCGAGGCCCGGATGGACAGGGGCCAATGGGCAAATTTGGCCAGGATGCCGGGGTTACACCACTACTCTTTTATCGAAGGGCATCCTGGGATTTTTAATGACCACAGAGAGTCAGGACCTCGGTTTAACGTCTCATCCGAAAGACGGTGCTTGTTACAGTATAGTGTCCGCATCACTATACTGGGGTGTTAGGACCCACACAGACCACAGGGTGAGCACCCCCTGCTGGCCTCACTAACACCTCTACCAGCAGCTACCTAGTTTTCCCAGTTGGTCTCCCATCCGGGTACTAACCAGGCTCAGCCCTGCTTAGCTTCAGTGGGAAACCAGTCTTGGGCTACAGGGGGATATGGCTTTCATCCACGAAAGCCGCCTCAGCGTGCTGAACGCCCAAACACGAGAGACAGCGATCGTGCCCGTCAACTGGAGACAGATACAGACGGCATCCAGAAACTCACGGTTTGAATGACATCTTGAAAAAGACGCAGGGTCAAACCGTGTTGCTCTTTTAGAAAAGGAAAAACCGCTCCGTTCAGTGCCGAGGCACACAGGGGAAATGGCCGCGGCTCACAGCGGTTCAAAGGTGCAAGCCCGCTGTGAGCACTCAAGAGGAAAACGCCAAGCGAGCTGTGAAAAGCTTTGTTTGAGCTTTGTTTTCTTCTCCACTCGCGACCACCGCTGCAAGGCACCGTCACACCGACACTGAAGAACTGTTGGAATGGTTTCCACGATCCTCTTCACGAGACTGTAGAACACTCTTCGTAGGAACATACACAAGGTAATGCTCGGCTCCGAAGTTGAAAATGATATGCGGCGCTTCCACTTCCGTATTTATACCCGCAACGCAGGGGCGGGCCGTGGAATGCGTGAACCGCATGCCAATGTTCATTGGCGCGTTTTTAAACACTCGAAGTAGATTGGTCTCTGAAAATAGATCCCAATTCGTCGGTCAGTTCCGACGTCGGTCAGTTCAGTCGTCGAACGTGACCGACTGAAAGGGAACTAAAAAGTCTGTATAAACAAACCTTTTGCAATTTTTTTTTTTATTATTTATTAATGAAACAGTAACTATTAACATTGTTTATGTCAACTGAAAAAAAGCTGAAATAAAAATAAAATATAATATTGGATAAAAAAAAAACGAAAATGAAAATTTTTAAGTTGAAGTACTAAATTACTGAAATAAAAATAAATAATAAATAATACTAAATTAATAAAAATGTCACATAACACATATGTGCACCTAACAAAATTAAAATGAAAACTAAAAATATTAAAATATAAGCCTATTCAAAATATTAATAATATAATAGTATATAAAATACTAAATCACATCATTTGGCAGTGGAGTTTCATTTATTTTTTCTGAATATTTATTTCTCAAAAGAACTAAAGGAATAATTAATGAAGCTTTCAATGATTCTGACTCATTAAGAGAAATGTCGGGCTGTGTAGACCTTTGTGAATGTCATGGGTGGGACTTTACCTCTTTGTCCAAGCAGTGAAGGACGGAAAGGGTTTTTAAAACTTTTGAATCTGTGCTTTTTAATGTGTGTGTGTGTGTGTGTGTGTGTGTTTATGACAGTTATTTTAGAAATGCAGGGATAAAGAAACTCTGATCAATAAGCTCAGCTTGATATTCACAACAGTGAGTCTGAGGGAAGTTGGTGCGAAACAGTGTTTAAAAAAAAAGTTGAGGCTGGCCTTTCAATAATTAAGACAGATTTGGGAAAGAAAACATCTCGGAAAGAACGGATAAGAGCGAGCGCTTTGATAATATCCCGCTGATTCATAAAACATTCATACACTTTTCATTCTCAAACTTGTCAGGCACATCTCAGCACCTTGTTCTCTTCTTTTGATACGCAGGTCTTTGAGGTTGTGTGGGCTCTACCAAGATCTATAATCACAGCTCTGAGCTCTTTCTAAATCTATTTGATGGAGAGAAAAAAAATTCCATTTAGAAAATAAAGGATCAAACAGTCATTATTCAAAATTATGTGGTGGACTTTAAATGCAAATGCAAAAGGTTATCCTTGCCCTTTGACTCTGAGAATATCCCACGGCATATTATTTTATGAAGTGCACTGATCCCGTGCAGAAAAGCTGGCTCGGCTACGGTAGACGGGGAGAGGAAGCGCGGATTTATCCGCAATCTGATTTACTTTCATCGTGTCGCACGCTGCGAGATAGGCACTTAAAGTGATGAAGCAGAGCGTCAGGTTTATGTTCCTCACGGTGCTCGCGCAAATGACTCGTGGCATGTGATCTACGCCACAACAGCCTGTAAGGGAGTGTCAGATAGTCTCTCAGGCCTGATTAAGGAGCCGTACGACATATCTGAATATCTTATATCGAAAAAAAACATCTTTTGAGAAGTAGCAGTGTACAACTGGAACCATGGGAGCTGAGTAGGTGGGGTTGCTAAAGGCAGAACAGTTCACAAACCTTCAACAGCTTCGGGCTAAAACAACTGTGTTCTTTGCAGGAGTGCCAAGCATACGGCGCACAAAGAAGTCGGCCTTGCGTGATCAGACTTTTCAGTTGGCTGCGAGATAGAGCTCGGTGTGCTGGCTTTCCCTCGGAATGGTCTGGTTTTCATCAGCTTTTCCTTCGATGAGATGGCTCAAAGAAAAGCTGTCATCTTTCAGCTGACAGGCCATACTCCACAGAAGCTCTGAGTGAAGAGGTGTATCTGTGTCTTCCTGCTTCTTGTCAAAGTGGCAATACAAAATAGTGGAGGGAGAATATCTCCTGTCTGGATAAGTAGAAATCTTTGCATTGTGGTTGCAGTATGTGAACCAACACTGCTGGTCAACAACGTGTGATGTGTGTTTGGCCTTGTGAAAAAGAACTACACTTTAGCATACTTTAAAAAAGTGTACTTATTATGGAAATAAACCAGAGAAAAAAAAGAAAAAAAAAAACATTTGCGCTTAAATGAAAATGTGTTGTAGTTTAAATTTAATTAAAGGGGTGATGAATTGAGAAATCAACTTTCCCTTGAGCTTTTGATATATAAAAGGTCATGGTAATATAAGAATATCCTGTAAGTTTCAGAGCTGAAAACGTCCTTGTTAGTCAAAGAAAAGCTTTTATTGACACCAGGCCCAGCAAACGATCGATTTCAGAATGTGCCAGGCTATGACGTCTGATTGTAGTGAAACACCGCCTCAACAGAAGAAGAACAACGCCTGATTCTGTAGCCCCGCCCACCGTCTCGTGCCACTAACATAACAGCTAAGAGCAGCATAGAGCTAAACAGCATCAAATTTCTAAACATACCACATAAGCTTCATTCGGATTCCAATATTATGAATGCATGGATGAACTTTATTTTTAATGAATATCCAGCTCACGTGGGGAAGACTTTGCGTTTGTTCCTTAATTTCTGATCACGGATTTGTTTGTAAACAAGAGACTGGATTTGCAGACAGGATGAGATTACATGAATTAATAAAGCAACACACTAATGTGAGTAAAACATGTTTTTTATATGTGATAGTATTGCATTGTTACAGATCGTCTGATATAGATCTATTGATTGTGTACGTGTCTAACTTAACATACCTTAGCACACGGTCAAAGGCTGGAGAATCCTTTATTTGTGGTTCTTGATGCGCGTTGTTCACTCCCTTGACTTGATATTTGAAGAAAAAATACAATCGCGGAGGTTTTGATCATGCAGTCTGCAACTTACTGGCGTGCACGCGTGTCTCTGTGTGTGTGTGTGTGTGTGTGTGTGTGATGCACGGTTCGCGCTTATATCCACCGATCGGGCGGGCCAAGTAATAAAAAAATAACATTCCAATCAATCGCGGGTGGATGAGAGATAAATCATTGTGTTTATTTGATAAAGATATTTTGCGAGCCCTGTGGGACGAATTATTCCGGTTGCCACTTTCAAAACAATCCCTCACAGTGTACTCGTGTACACAGCTCATTAAATATGCAAATCGTATCCAATCCTAGCCGTGGGCGTTTACTTCCAAGTCTTCAGTGCGGCACGCCCATCAAATCCGAGCGTGCAGGAGCGAGCCTCAAAACCAGGGTAGAAAATAGCCTATTACTTATTCATTAGGATGTTTCTGAATGTAAAAACCACATTCATAAATTGACCAGAGACAACAGTATATATATTTAAAAAAAAGCAAGTTCATGAACTTGAGAGTGTTTTTTTGTTGTTGACACACTTAAAGGGTTCACCCAAAAATGAAAATTCTGTCATTAATTACTCAACCTCGTGTCGTACCAAACCCGTAAGACTTTCGTTCATCTTCGGAACCCAAATTAGGATATTTTTGATTAATCTGAGAGATTTCTGTCCCTCCTTTGACAGTCTATGCATCTAACACTTTCAAGACCCAGAAAGGTAGTAAAGACATCATACAAGTAATCCATGTGACTCCAGTGGTTTAACCTCAATTTTATGAAGTGACCAAGC
This sequence comes from Gobio gobio, assembly GCF_949357685.1. Classification (NCBI taxonomy): domain Eukaryota; kingdom Metazoa; phylum Chordata; class Actinopteri; order Cypriniformes; family Gobionidae; genus Gobio; species Gobio gobio. The sequence continues at coordinate 38,673,924 of NC_137097.1, read as the reverse complement.
GGCAACCTCCCGCGGTCTCTCTTAAATCCAACACGGAAGTGACTTAAACTGCAATTAATCGACTGACCACTAGAGACAGGCTCCAAAAGGGAGTCAAATCTGTTTCTTCCCATGTTAAAATGCCCAACTTTACAGCAGAAAAAAGATGTTTACAGCCTGGTACAAAAAGTGGTTTTGGTCTATATAGCTAATTTTGCCCTTCATGACTGTGAGGGGGGTGAATTTTTTTATAACTCATCCGTTTAAATTATATTAAGCCTTAAAGTTCTGCATAATTAAGGGCGTGGACACTTCAGTGACAGGTGGATTGTCACTATGGTCGAGCTAGGCTGGCGTGGTTTCAGCAACCAGGCCCCTCAGCTCCACCCACGTCCCGCCTCTTTGCCCATTTTCAGTTACCCGGTAGTGACGTGCGGTGACGCGCTGCCAAGATGGCAACACCCGACTTTAGGCTTTAAAAATGCTCTTCAGAAACCTACGGGTGACATCACGGACATAGTCTATGGAAGTGACGCAAAAAAATAAAAAATACTAAACTTTATAAATTAATAAACTTTATTTACAAAATATTAATCTCCAACACAAAAGTATATATATATATATATATATATATATATATATATATATATATATATATATATATATATATATATATATATATATATATATATATATATATATATATATATATATATATATATATATATATATATATACTTTTAAGATCTGAAGTCCACAAGTTCACATCCAATACAATTAAGCACACTTCTTTTTCACAAGGGAGATGCTGGTCTCCTGCTTGGCATGCTGCTGTTCTGATGTTCCCACCGCCCTAACCAATATGGAAATCGATTGCAGTCTAAGCTGGTCTTTTCAGCAAGGATGGTTGTTTGTAGCTGTTCTCAAAGACAAGTCAGTTCACTCGGCCAACTATTTTCTTTGTTGGTACCCCAGTTCAATGTTTGACTGGTTAGATTGGGCAGTTAGCCCCTGCTGGAAATGCTCTCCTCCACCATTCTGTGGATACAAATTTCCGTGCAAAACGGACCACGGGTCTGGACTCGGGTTGCCGGAAGCACTGTCCACAAGGCTATGGCCCTGAACCAAAATTTATTTGTATTAGCCCATTTAAGCCCACCGGCAACCATAGTTGTGTACTATCATGTACTAAGACCTACGGAAAATGAAAAGTTGCGATTTTCTAGGCCGATATGACTAGGAACTATACTCTCATTCCTGCGTAATAATCAAGGAACTTTGCTGCCGTACCATGGGTGCAGCATGATATTACGCAGCGCCTGAAAATTGGCTAACTTCCGTCAACATAACCAACGTGACAACCTGCTTGCACAGGGAGCGTGCCTTGTAACCATGGAGACATTTGTGAGAGACAATTCAGAAGATATTTACTTTGGTGCAGATCCTGAACCATATCTATTTGAACCGGAATACCTGCACTTAGTGCCGGTCACGTTGGAAGTTACCTAGCAGGGGACTATTTTCAGGCGCTGCGTAATATAATTGCACCTTCTGCACCCATGGTACGGCAGCAAAGTTCCTTGATTCCTAGGCTCTTTAGAAAATGAGCCTATTTTCAAAAATAGTGGCATGTTCCTTTAAGTCAAAACAATAACCATGACGTAATTTACCCATTGGTCAGGATGTGAAAGAGGAAGTAATATGAAATTTCCCAGCAATTGCATTTTATTTCTGATCAAAATCACTTGAATGCACCTCACATTGTGATTTAGGATTTTAAAACTCTTAGGTAAGAACTTCTCAGGAGGACTTGAATGCAGAATGATTATTCCATTCATTTTTTCGACAAGCGGTCCGTCTCCTCCTTATTCTTTCGCTGATGTTCTGCAACATAAGTACACGATTATGCTCAGCACTACCATAGATATTATGTGCCTAGAAACATGATCTCAGAGAAAAGCTCCCAAGTCATATAGATCACAATTGATCTCCCAGTGGGATTGACAGCATGGAAGTGTTTTTCAGACGTGCACATTACACTTGTTCATTATGACCCTTGGGGTTGTCTGTACGACTAACTGCAGTCGCTCAGAAGCTGCCGGTCAATATAAAGACATGTGTAACAGAGACAGACCACATTCACGACCTGTCTCGCCTGTAATTACAATGTGCCATGCACATGGCAGCAGCGTCTTCACTCTAATTAGCCTCAGGTTCACGGACTCTGGATTCACCTCAGAGTTTCTGGATTCACCTCAGAGTTGTCTGATTCACAGCCGGTGCCCAGGTTGCGTCTACGTGCCGGGGTCATGACCTCAGCAACTCTTTGTTAGGCCCATCCGTTAGGTAGGTATCTGGTGTGCGTGTGTGGGCGAATGTAGATGAAGATTGGTGTTGAATCTTTAAAGAGCCCGGCGCCTGCCTTTCGTGTTTAGCACGCTGCTCATGAGCTTGCGCCTGCAAGGTTCGGATATTTCAATTAAAAGCAAAGCTGAGAACTGTGGTTAAAAGCATGGAGGGCAGCTATGCGCCACTGCTCCCCCCTCTTCCCTACTTCCCAGACTCCGTCGCAGAAACACAAAGGCTATTTTCGGAGAGCCAATGCACAGTGGGGCGAGCAGGCAGGCCGATGTACTTGCCTAAAAGCACTCATGACTTTTTAATTTTTGTGGCTGAGGGGCTGTCGCCCGGCGGTCGCGGAGCAGACCCCAACGTCGGCACAAAATAGAGAAATCAAATCCTCACCCGTCGAGTTGGCTCTGTCAGAGAGCGAGAGAGGGCGATAAAAAAAGAGGGTATGGTGGGGAAGAAAGGGACTCACTTTATATTAGGTGGCCTTAACTACTATGTACTAACATTTGCATTGATACAATGCACTTATTGTGTTCAAACGTATTTTTACATTCATTTAAAAAAATATAATGTAATTACATCTGTGATTAATTTCTGTAGTGTTGACACTTCCCTAACACCTGTCCCTACCTTTACCCGTATCCCACCTCAATATCAGCAAATGTGTTTTGCAATACAATATGAACACAATAAGTACATTGAACATTGAAATTGATGTAAGTACACAATAGTTACGTCCACCTAATATAAAGTGGGCCCGAAGAAAGTTGCGGGAAGGAACGAAAGTGTTATATTAGTGCATTTCAGAAGTTCCTCGCAATGGGCAAAGGCTGATAAGGAGACCATGAAATGGCCTACAAAGGAGGACAAAGAACTGGGGACCTACAGACAGAGATACTTTGCATTGTCTGACTAGTGAACAGAGAGAGAGACGCAGAGGACAAGATGAGGACGAGCCAGACATCTCCTGAGAAAACAAAATGATATCTCTTCCAAAAAGAGCACGCTGGCAGACAGTCTCATGAGCGTCATTCGGTATTAACCCATCTCTGTGTCTGATTCATCTCTGGCACCTGTTTCCTACATATGGATTCTTCCCGCCGCAATAATACAAAACAAATAAATATGTTTATGGCATTCTCGTCCTGTCTCGCCCAGTTACGGCGTTTCAATCCAAAAAAGATTTATTGAGTTTGAAAAGCCACATTCAAAAGTGACAGACAGAGAGGGCCTGATGAATTATGTATGCCTGACGTTGAACTCGGCCTATGAGAAGTGCAAAATGGTGTTAGTATTCGAAGGAGCGTGCATACAATGTCAGGGGTGAAAAGGTAATAGGCCATTGTTTCTGAAAGCCTAGGAATAAGTATTTGCACAGGTTCTTTTTTTATCTGTATAGAGTGCCATAGCAAAAATAATTTCTATTTTGTCTTGAGACCTGCATGAAAGTAAAGCTTCAGATCTGGACTCAATAAAGTATGCTTTCTGCCATAGTGACAGCTCTTATCTGAAATCAAAATGTAATTTAGTCTATCTGAGAAAATGCTCATAAATAAATCTGAATGTATTAATATAATCCTGCGCGTGAAGTATGCATGACTGTGTTTAAGTGATTCTAATAAAATTTTGAAGCGTTTAATGCCGGTTTAAAATACCAAAGCGCTACTCACCACTGTGACGCCAATGTTTCCTAATGGGTTTCATTTAAATATGTTCGTTTGCGATTTTCTCCACCAATTCATTTCTATCTCGGATATTGTAGATGGAGATTATCCCTTGGATTACAATGTTGGTTTGGGGGGGGGGTTAGGGGGCTGTTATGAGGCGGGATAAAAAAGACTCTCTCCATGTGTATTTACCCAGAGCTTAGTGATGTAGATGTTAAAAAAATGGGTCTCGCATATGCAAAATAAAAGCTTGCCCATCTGGCTTCCTGTCAGTTTGTCATTTACTAATATTCATTTCCAAACGTGGAGAGCTAACAGACATTTATGATGCAAATCGCAGGCTATAACTCTTGTCAGTGTGGCAAGCAGCATTAATCCGCCAAATCACTCATCCCAGCGGGTGCCAGGAACATTAGAGCCACCCGACTCTGACGGTGGGACTCCATTGCACTTTGTGATGCCCAGCTTTGTAAAGGCCACCGGGCAAGTGGGGCCAGTGCCAACAAAGCCGTTCCATTGACTGAGACTGGACATACTTTTTATGGATACTCTATTCTGTGCCTGATTAGAAATGATAGACAATCGTTTAGTGGTATATCTGGTCTTGAAATGAATATGTTAATTGTTGCATATCACATATCATATTATATTACTGATGTTAGCAAGCTATTAGCTTAGCCACCTGTATTGTATTAAGAATTGCACTTTTGAGATAAGGTACTTAAGAGTGATCATTCGAAATAGTGTAGTTTTAAACCAAATACTTTTGATGATGTATTTAAGGTTTGGGCTAGTAAAAGGCTTATACGATTTGATCAAATTTGTGGAGACAACGAGATGGAGACATTTGAAAGCATAGGGGGAAAATATGTATTGTATAGGAAACTATTTTACAATTTAAAGGATGAAATCAAAGTAAAAACTTTAGACAATATTCACCCTCCGCTGCGCTTTATGATTAAAGTTAGTAAAATTAATAGAGTAGATAATTTGACAGGACAAATAAATAATATATTCAACGATTAAGGATACAGATTAAAACAAAATGGGAAACTGAACCAGACAATAAAATAACAGAAGAAGAAACAAAAGTTTGGTTGTAAACAAATTTTAAAGGAAATTTTATGAAGCATGCAATCTCCATATAGGCAATATTGCGGTATTTTATAACATCTTCTATAATCATTTATCTTTAGGATATTGGAGTTGCGGTGAACTTAAAGCTCATTACACTCATATATTTTATACTTGTAAGGTAATAAAACAATTTTGGACTGACGTAATTCAGGTAAGGGAGGACATTTTTAAGAAAACAAAGATACAAAATATAATTTTGGGAATAGGGCCTATGCAAATTTTGAAGATTGCAAGAATCTCCAGTTTTAAACGATTGGTTAGATCTAGTTTATAAAGTGCACTCTATGGAGAGGATAACATGAAATTAGTAGCAAAAGTATCAGTTTTGAAAAGATATGGGCACCTCTAAAATCAAAGAATATAACATAAAATAAAGGAATACATATTCCATGAATTACTCTTTTTTTTATATGTAAAAGTGTCTCATTGGCTATTGTTCTAAAATTTGTGCGGGGTTTTTGTGTGTTGGTGGTGGTATTATCACATAAAAAATTAAAGGAGAAGAAAGTAGATGGGCAAATGAGGAATAATTATTAGAAAAAACATATGTCTTTAAAGGAAATGTCCGTTTTTATAATTGTGTTAAATGTGTTTGAAATTAAAGACATAATAAAGTATAAAAAAAAAAAAAAGAATTGCACTTTTGAGTAGCTAGTGCTGTTATGATCTCTGTGGTTTTCATCAGGCATTAAGAAAAGGAGATTGAATTTTGCGCGACAGCACTCCATCCTAACAGCAATTTAGACAGTCGCCTTAGGCCTAGCTGAGATGGTACATAATAAATTAGTAGTTAACTCAAGGAAAGCGCTAAATAGCAAACAGTGGGAGTGAGTGGCACACAGTGACAAAACTGTCAGACTAACTTTAATCAATGAACTGAACAAATCTAGTTGTGTTTTGTCACTCTGCTCGTTGAAACTTTTTCTCTAGAAACAACGTCACGTGGTTGCACTTGCAGTGGTTCTAGGGGTGTTTTTATTTTATGACTATTTTTTCGCTGGTGCACGGGGGCCCATTTTAATGATCTCCCCTAGGGTCTCCACAAAGGGCAGATTATGGTCCTGCAAGGCTCCAGGGAACCTGCCTTTTTAATGTCCAAAAAAAAACAAAAAAAACATTGCAAATACGAGAATGAGCACATATATTGAGAGGTGTTCAGGGACTGGATTCACAAAATAAAAATAATAAGGTTAATAAAGGCTAGACTGCCTTCTGTATTCAACTTACTAAAAAAGTGTAACGCCTCTCGCAGTTCAAAATGCTTCAAAAAAGTTCGTAATGCAGTTACGCTTTTTCCGTAAGTTGAATACGGAAGACGGTCTGCGGAAGCTAGACATTTTACAAAGTTTAAAATATGGATTTTTTTTTTTTTACACAAACCCATCGCTTCACTTCAGAAGGCCTTTATTAACCCCCTGGAGCAATCTGGAGCAATTTTATAATGGATGGATGCACTTTTTCTGGGCTTCAAATTTTGGGGCTGCCATTCACTGCCATTATAAAGCTTGGAAGAGCCAGGACTTTTTTTTTTTATTTAACTCTTTTTTATTTAGGATGAGTAAATGATGGGGTAATTTTCATTTTTGGGTGAACTATCCCTTTAAGATTGTTCTAAAGACAACATTTTAGAATTTGAATTCCGGAAGAGAATGTGTGTATATAAATAAATGTATAAATAGTGTTGTGCATTGCATGTTTATTGCCAAGTGGGGGCATTAACTGTTCATGAGATGGATTGCCTGAGGGAAGAAATTGTTCCTATGCTTGGCCTATGCTTGGCTGTTCAGTGCTCTGTAGCGCCAACCAGACAGCAACAGTTCAAAGAGGAAGTGGCCTGGGTGTGAGGGCTCCAGAATGATTTTGCCAGCCCTTCTACTCACTGTGGATGAGTACAGTTCTTGGAGAGTGGTTGAGGGTAGTAGACATGTTTGTCTTTTCGTCCTGAAATGCGAGGCAAATGGATCCCAATAATCAGGAACCACAGTTTCCACAAATCCCTTCACTCGATTGGGATGTTCTCTTTTATTCTGGACTGCAAGGTCAGTGACTGTAACATTGAGCATATTTTGCAGTATTAAACACATATTTATACCGATTTCATCAGGCTCTGAAAATTCTTCAAAAAGAACACAAAGAATGGCCTTCTCAGCTGCCGTTGCAACTCTTGCGTCATCAGAACAGGTTGTTCAATGCACCACTGTTTCAAGAAAAAAAAAAAAATTTTGCAACGTTTTGTCGGGGCTGAACGCAGCTCAGGTGTTTGGCCTCTTCATTGATCCCTGGGTGAAAGGGTTTGAATATGGGAGATTATGACCATTAATGCAACCTTCTGAGTCCTCACAAAAAAAAAAAACATTTAAATGATGTAGTGAATGGTAGAAAAGGAAAAATGAAATGGTTGTTTAATTATAATTTTAATTTAGCTTTTTCTGTCCCTTGGTGAGAAAGCTGATATTGTGTGAGAAGTAGAATTGCTGTCTCTATAATTCACTCACTCACTCACTCACTCACTCACTCACTCACTCACTCACTCACTCACTCACTCACTCACTCACTCACTCACTCACTCACTCACTCACTCACTCACTCACTCACTCACTCACTCACTCACTCACTCAATTTATCTCTCTATTGCTTGCTCTGTCTTTCTCTTCCTTTGTCTCACTATACCTTTCTCTCTGTCTTTTAAGAGCTCCTGAATATTTATAAGACAATGTCAAAAATAGAACTAACCTTGATTTTACTTTCACAACTTCAACTCTGCATTGAACCTCTCCGGCTGCCTTTTCCAATACTCTTGCATTTAAATTGGATTTGTTAGTAGGAGGTTGCCAGTGTGACTTCTGGGTGGGGTGGAAAGTATTTTTCCCCCCTACAGCAAGGTTTTTGATTCACACCTTTGCTGCAGGAAAAGAGATGGAGATTTCATAAAAGGGGTGATTAAACATCTAATGTTTTAGAGTTTAGCCAGACAGACGGGAAGATATGTCAACTTTTGCCCCACAGAAAAGTTCTGTGTTTTTGCCCACAAGCAGAAGTTTTGTCCGTCATTCACACATTTTGAATATTCTCAGCCTTTTCCTTTTGTTTATTTATTTTCCTTTTCCATTTGTTTATTTAGTTTGGCTGATTTGATGCTTTAAGGCAGTGGTTCTAATCTGGTTGGTTCTCAGTAAGGATAGCATAGAGAAAACAAAGTTAAAACTAAAAATCTAGCAAAATATACCGTCCCTCAATGGCGTTTGATTTTTTATTTTTATAGAAATACAAATAATTTAGTTCAGTTAGAGAACAGACATTACTATTAAAAAACTGAACGTGTCTGCTCAATGCAGTGTGAGCCGACTGACAAGACAGCGTAATATTTGGTTTCAAAGCCTTGCCTTGCCTTGCCTTACTATTTCAATACTGCTTGGGACTAAATTCGCCCTCTTTTAGTATATATACAAGTATTCGTTTAAGTGTAACAGTAGAAAACTAAATTTCTCATTTGTACTGCTTCTGTACTTCAAATGGACTTATAAGTATACTTAGTAGTTTACTATTGTAATACTAGTAGTACATATTTCAGTTTATGAAAGTACACTTTGAAGTGTACTAGATTAGTAGTTTTATACTGCAAGTATACTTTAATTTAACATAACATCATACTTATATTTTACTATTTATATATTATTTTTGCACTTTAATTACTACTATGTTTCTATTTAGGTATTAATTGTTTTTATACTTAAAATATACCTGTACTTTACAGGTTTTTTTTGTCGCTTTGGTACATTTCTCAGATCACAACTGAAATTCTCAAAACTACTTGTTCAACCTCCACATCATCAAGTCACTTGTGTTCTGCACATCATAAAAGCAATTTTTCTTTGTTTTGAACAAATTGCAAATGCTTTGGTACAGTCATGCAATTGATTATGTGGAACTGTCTGCTGTTTCCTACATTATCAATTGCTTATCTCATGTCTCTTCAAAACATATAGGTTGTCATAATGTGTTGTGGATTTTCTATACATACAGTATCTATTCAACTTTTATGTGTGTGTGTGTGTGTGTGTGTGTGTGTGTGTGTGTGTGTGTGTGTGTGTGTGTGTGTGTGTGTGTGTGTGTGTGTGTGTGTGTGTGTGTGTGTGTGTGTGTGTGTGTGTTGGTGTAAATGTGTCCTGAATTGATGAATTGCGGATGAGAATTTTGAATTTCAGTAATGAAGGGGAATGCTAGATCAACCAATGATCAAGCAGTTCTCTAAAATAACTCTCTGAGATGCATCTCACGAACCTTCATTTGGCAAGCATATAGACAGAGCACAACACAAAGTTACAATTTCTTATAATGGAAGAACAAGGAAACAAACAGGTTAAACAGTCAGGAAGAAGAAGAGTAAGAATGTATGATGGAAGGGTATGGAGGCAAAACATTGGAAGAGGTAGAAGAGACCAAGATTGTAGACTTGTTTCTGATTAAATAAGGGCCACTATTTGGAACCATGTTCTCAATCATGACCTTATGGCAGACGCGGGTCAAAAGGTACAGCCGAATGTTAGGAGAACAACTATGTCCTCAATCATTCAAACGTTTGTAGAACAGAAGATACATGTAATCAGACAATGTTTACGATACTGTAATACTGTACACTTACTGTAATGCTTTATTACAGTAGTCCACTTACATTTTACATTATACAGTAAATATATACAGACACACACACACACACACACACACACACACACACACACACACACACACACACACACACGTACATGTATACAGTAGGACTATGTGTGTATATACACACCAATCAGGCATAACATTATGACCTAATATAGTGTTGATCCCCTGACCCACTAGACCCCTGAAGGTGTGCTGTGGTATCTGGATATAACTTGTTTGTTCAGCACATCCCACAGATGCTTGTATTGAGATCTGGGGGATTTGGAGGGTAAGTCAACAGCTCAAACTCGTTGTTGTGCTCCTCAAACCATTCCTGAACCATTTTGCTTCGTGGCAAGGCACATTATCCTGCTAAAAGAGGCCACAGCCTGCAGAGAATACCATTTCCATGAAAGGGTGTACATGGTCTGCAACAATTCTTATGTAGTTGGTATGTGTCAAAGTAGCATCCACATGTATGGCAGGACCCAAGGTTTCCCAGCAGAACATTGGCCAAAGCATCACACTGCCTCCGCCGGCTTGCCTTCTTCCCATAGTGCATCCTGGTGCCCCAGGTAAGAGCCAGGACACGAACCCAGCCATCCACGTGATGTAAAAGAAAACGTGATTCATCAGACCAGGCCACCGTCTTCCATTGCTCCGTGGTCCAGTTCTGATGCTCACATGCCACTGTTGGCGCTTTTGGCGGTGGACAGGGATCAGCATGGCCACACTGACTGGTCTGCGGCTATGCAGCCCCATATGCAACAAACTGCGATGCACTGTGTATTCTGACACTTTTCTATCAGAATCAACATTAACTTCTTGAGCAATTTGAGCTACAGTTGCTCGTCTGTTTGATCGGACCACACAGGCCAGCCTTTGCTCCCCATGTGCATCAATGAGCATTGGCCGTATATGACTAAGCATTTTGACTATCTTGTCTGTGAACAATGACACAAGATCTTGTCATTCTGATGGCACTGATGTGTTCATTGACATAAATACTTACTTTTGACAGATTAACTAAGGATTTTGAGCAAATTATATGCTTTTGCAGGTAATCCATTGTGTGGTGCTGTTTGTACAAATTGTTTTGAGAAATACATTGACTGATTTGCAAATCTTAAGGATGTTTCAAGAAATGTACCAAAGCAACTGAGGAAAACTGCTCGGGTTATGTATATAACCCTTGTTCCCTGAGAAGGGGAACGAGCACTGCATCGGAACGATGCTTTGGGGATGCTCCCTTAGCATCAGCGAATCTGAAACCAGAATGCCAACTAGGCCAATCCGATTGGCGTGCGTGATGACGTCATCGTGACGGCATACCCGGAAGTATAAAAGGGGAGCTGGAACGTAATGGCGGTAGTAATTGCTCTGAAGCATGCGCTCCAGGCGCGCCGAGGTGTGGCGTCGGGATGCAGTGCTCGTTCCCCTTCTCAGGGAACAAGGGTTATATACATAACCCGAGCAGTTCCCTTTCGAGGGAACTCGCACTGCATCGGAACGACGCTTTGGGGAACGAGTACCCACTAGGCCACACCGAAGGGTAGCACCTGCCCTAGTGTGAAGCCGGAGACCGGGCACAGCTAGGACTGGAGCACCCTCGCACCAGGCGTCGTAGGGAGATCCAGGCTATAAAACCTGACGAAAGTGTGTGGGGTAGCCCACCCGGCCGCCTCACAGATATCCTGCAAGGGGACCCCAGAAAGAAGGGCCACCGAAGAGGCCATGCCTCTGGTGGAATGAGCCCTCACGGCCACCGGTGAAGGCAAACTGCGCACCTGGTAGGCCATGGTAATCGCCTGGACAATCCAGTTGAGTAGACGCAGGCAATCCCTTCTTAGGTGAACCAAAACACACCAACAGTTGTTGTGATCTCCTCCACTGTGCAGACTTCTCCAGATAAACTCTTAGAGCCCTAACCGGGCAGAGTAGGTGAAGTCTCCCCTCTTCCGCCGTCACATGAGGCGGAGGATGAAATGCCTGCAGGACCAATGACCTGACCACCCTGGAAGGCACCTTAGGCACGTAGCCCGGCCTAGGGTGTAAGATGGCCTTTACTCCTCCCGGGGCAAACTCCAGGCAGGTCGGCGTTACCGCCAAGGCCTGGAGATCTCCCACTCTCCTAAGAGAGGTAATGGCAAGGAGAAAAGCCACCTTAAGGGTCAGATTTTTTGGTCCAGCCGACTCCAATGGCTCGAAGGGGGCCTCAGCCAATCCTTCGAGAACCACTGCCAGATCCCAGGTTGGAACTCTGGACCGAGCCGCAGGCCTCATCCTCCGAGCCCCACGGAGGAATTGTACAACCAGCTGGTGCCTACCCAGAGGCCCATCACCCATAGGAGTGTGGAAAGCCGCAATGGCAGCCACGTACACCTTGAGTGTGGATGGGGTAAGCCCTGCAGAGAAGCGATCTTGGAGGAACTCCAGCACTGAAGCCACTGGGCAGTTAACTGGGTCCACCTCACGCTCTCTGCACCAAGTGGAAAATACATTCCACTTGAGGCTGTACAGTCTCCTCGTAGACGGAGCCCTGGAACTGAGTAAGGTCTCTACCACCTCCGCCGATAGGCCAGCCTCTATGTACCTGGTCCCCTCAGGGGCCAGACCCATAGGTTCCAAATCTCCGGGCGGGGGTAAAATATCGTACCCGCCGCCTGAGATAGGAGATCCCTCCTCAGAGGAATCTCCCACGGCTGACCTGCTAGCAGAGCTATGATATCCGAGAACCAAACTCGAGTCGACCAACGGGGTGCTACCAGAAGTAGACTGACCCCCTGTCGACGGACCCTTTCCAGGACTCCCGGGAGCAGAGCAATCGGGGGAAATGCGTACAGACGCAGCCTCGGCCACGTCTGAACCATGGCATCCAGCCCCAGTGGAGCTGGATGCGTGAGGGAAAACCACAGTGGACAGTGGGACGTCTCTCGAGACGCAAACAAATCCACTTCCACTGGGCCGAACCTCTTGCATATGGCCTCCACCACCTCTGGGTGGAGTCGCCACTCCCCGGGCCTCAGCCCCTGCCTCGACAGGATGTCTGCTCCCTGATTTTGGACCCCCGGGACATACATTGCCCTGATGGACAACAGTTTCCCCTGGGTCCACAGGAGGACTCGGCTCGCTAGACTGTGAAGAGAGCGCGACCTCAAACCCCCCTGGCGGTTGATGTACGCCACGACAGACGTATTGTCTGTCCGTACCAGGACATACTGATCGCGGAGGTGCGGGAGAAAGCTCCTGAGAGCCTTGTAGACCGCCATCATCTCCAGGCAATTTATGTGCCAGGAGGAACGACGGCCCTCCCATGGGCCCCTCGCAAAGTAGCCGTCCATGACCGCGCCCCAGCCAGTGAGGGAGGCGTCTGTTGAAACGGATTTCCGGCAACAGGACGCTCCCAACACTGGCCCTTGGGACAGAAACCAAGGTTTCTTCCATATGACTAGGGAACGAAGGCAATTGCGCGTTACCCTGATCATACGGAAAGGATTCCCTCTGGGGGAAAACCCCTTGGTTTTCAGCCACCACTGGAGGGGTCTCATGTACAGCAGGCCAAAAGGTATTACGTTGGACGCTGCTGCCATGTGCCCCAGCACTCTCTGAAAGTGCTTCACAGTGATGCTGTGGCCTAGCCTTATTCCTGAGACCATCGCCCGTATGGTCTCGACTCGCGCGGGAGACAATTGTGCCCGCATCGTCGTCGAGTCCAACACGACCCCGAGGAACGTTGTCCTCTGGGACGGCGTCAACACGCTCTTTTTCGTGTTGAGTCTCAGCCCCAAGCACTTTATGTGGTTCAGAACGACATCTCGATGCCGAACCGCCACTTCGTACGACTGGGCCAGTATGAGCCAGTCGTCGATATAATTCAGCACACGGATGCCCTGAAGTCTCATTGGAGCCAGAGCTGCATCCATGCACTTCGTGAACGTGCGTGGGGAGAGGGCTAAGCCAAAGGGAAGCACTCGATATTGGTACGCTTCGCCCCCGAAAGCGAACCTCAGGTACTTCCTCTGACATGGGAGGATGGAGATGTGAAAATACGCGTCCTTCAGATCTATCGTGACGAACCAGTCCTCGGACTGGATCTGACTCACGATCATGGGAATGGTGAGCATTTTGAATCTGAAGCTCCTTAGAGACAGATTCAAAACCCTCAGATCTATAATCGGACGCAACCCTCCATCCTTTTTGGGAACTATAAAGTACCGGCTGTAGAACCCGGACTCTCTTTCCAGCGGAGGAACACGCTCTATGGCTTCCTTCGCTAAAAGAGTTTTTACTTCCAGTTCCATTACCCGAACCTGCTCGGGTATCACTGCTGTCCAGTATAACCCCCTGAATTGTGGAGGAGGAAAACCGAACTGCAGTTTGTACCCCTTTTCTACAGTACGCAGGACCCATGTAGAAATATTCGGAAGGCATTTCCATGCGCCGAGATAATCTACTAAGGGAACCAGCCTCTCGAGGCTGGCGTCGGGTGTTACACGGTTCCCATTCCCAACCTCCTGAAGCGGCTGACCGGCAGGAAGTAGCTGGGAACGGTTCTCCGGTTCTCGCGCGAGCTGCCCAGCCGCAGGTCTTTCCAGAGGCGGCTGGTGCAGCATGCGTTCGCGGGAAACCGATGTGGCCCGAAGCGTCATAGACGGCGGGATTACCACATCGATTTCCCCAGAGCGCTGTGGAGGAAACAACCTCGGTTGCTTCTCCACGGGAGGGACCGCTCTTAGAAGCCCTGCCGCAGCTAGGACTTCTTCCCAGCAGCCTTCCGCGCCTGAAGGACGTTCCTTAGATCGCCCTTAGGAGCGGAAGACTGCTGCTGAGAGCGCCGCCTCTGTTGCCAGGCTCCCGGGGGAGGGGCTCTAGATGCGACGCTCTCCTTTTGCACCTTCCGGTGCGAGGAGCTGGATGACGGCTGAGGCTGCCCGCTAGGGCCAGCCTTCCCAGGTTTAGAGCGGCGAGGGAGATACTGGTGGAAGGCTGCCGACTGTTTCTTCGCCTCCTGGTGTCTGGAAACGACGGTGTTAACCGCGTCTCCAAACAACCCAGAAGGCGAGATCGGGGAGTCCAGGAGAAAATATCTATCCTTCTCCTTTATCCCCGACAGATTCAGCCAGAGATGTCTCTCCACAGTCACCATGGAAGCCATGGAGCGGCCGATAGCGCGGGCCGTCTCCTTGGTGACGCGGAGAGACAAATCTGCAGCCTTCCTTAGTTCCAGAATGTCCTCCAGAGAGGGACCATCTCCCTCGTCCAACTCTTTAAGGAGGTCGGCCTGGTAGGCCTGCAGAATTGATAATGTGTGCAGGGAACCACCAGCCCGACCAGCCGCCATATATGCTTTGCCCACCAAAGACGAGGTATCCCGACAGGGTTTGGTGGGCAAAACCGGAGCCTTAAGGGACGATGCAGAATCGGGTGAAAGGTAGCTCGCGAGAGCCTCTTCCACCCGAGGCATCGCCCCATAGCCCGCCTCGCGTGCCCCCAGAACGTTAGAATAATCCAACACTGGAGGATTGGAAACACGCGAGGAATAGGGCCGTTTCCATGATCTACACACCTCGGTGTGTAGATCCGGGAAAAAAGGCAGGCCCCGGCGAGGTGTTTGGACCCGGTGTGAGAGGAACCGGTCATCCAGCCTGCTGGGTGGCTGGATTTCCGGAGCCTCTTGTGGCCAACTTATATTTAATTTAGCCACAGCCCGGGTCAACACCTCGACCAGCTCCTCTTGGGCGGGTGGATGAAGCGATGAAACAATTCCTGCTTCATCCCCCGCCTCGTGCCCATTTCCTCCGGCTCCTCGGAACCGGAGAGAACAAGCACCGGACCTCCCACCCCGGGGGAAGAAGCCGCAGAGCGGGCTTCCACACGGGGAGGAAGATCTTCGGAACTGTCAGAGGAGGATCGGGAAAGTGCCGCATCAGTCCCGAAACCCTCTGACAAATCCCGCTGTGAGCCCCATGATCTGCGACGCCGAGCCGCCTCAGCGACTGCGGGTCCAGAACCACGGGGCTCACGAGGCTGGCCGGCCTCATCGAACGCAGCCAGCCGAGAGCGGAGCACCCTGAGCGTCAATTTCTCGCAATGCTCACAAGCGGCTCCCTCGAGAGCCGCTTGGGCATGCTGGACGCCCAGGCAGTGCACACAAAGCAGGTGTGTATCCGAGCCCGTCATAAACCTGGGACACGGATGCACACACTGCTTAAATTCTCTCACTCTCTCACTTTCCATATTTCTTTTTTCTTTTTCACACACTCTCACTGACATAAAACAGTAAATAGACAAACAGTTCACAGATAGCGCTTGCTGAAGAGCAATAACTACCGCCATTACGTTCCAGCTCCCCTTTTATACTTCCGGGTATGCCGTCACGATGACGTCATCACGCACGCCAATCGTATTGGCCTAGTTGGCATTCTGGTTTCAGATTCGCTGATGCTAAGGGAGCATCCCCAAAGCGTCGTTCCGATGCAGTGCGAGTTCCCTCGAAAGGGAACTGTAACTAATTTTAAAAACATTTTATTCTAGCGTCATGCATAATTTTTATAAACACTTGAATGTGGGTAAGTTTAATAAAAAAAGGCAACGTTTTAAACATAAAGTTAAGAAAATTTTATTTTTGTCAAAGACTTTGTCTGGATGGGATACAGAATGATGATCGAAACATAGATGGAGTAGATCGAGTATATTAACACCCCAAAATTTCATAGTCCTGTAGCTCGTCCTGGGTCAACATTTCATTCAGTAACATTAGGCAGTTTTGCATGCTGTTTAATGTTTTATGATTGCGTTATTTTACATTTGCGTGAGCAATCTTCTGTCACTTGTTTCAGCTTCTTCTTCTCCTGTGTTTTGATACAGAGATTCTGTACTAGAAGATATGAAATAGCACCCTCTACTGCATAACACTGAAAACCCTGATAGCCTGAAAATTCAGTCAATGGCAGGTAAAAGAGTAAAGTAGTTTTGAAGCAAATTCCTATTATCACTACCAGTGGACTCAAAAAAGAACATACTCAGAATTAGGAACACATCTGTTTTCTTTATAAATCAATATTTTCAAACAATGTACGTTTATAAGACTGTATGCAAAATTATGAAAAAAGTATATTTAATAGGCTATTTAATCAAGAGATTAAACACAACTACAAGCCAATTATACTTAGAATACTTAATTAAACTTTTAAGTATATCTCGATCAAAAGATTGAATATTACTCAAAAAAAAATGGTGCTATATGGCACTAAAAGTGGTTCTTGGCTCATAATCATAGGGAAACCCCTTTTGGTACTATATAGCACCATATCTTAACAGTTTCTGTATATGGTAGCAGTGCTATATAGCACCTCAGTCATTTAAATAACCGCTGAAGAACCACTGAAGCACCAAGATTTGGTGCTATACAGCACTTAAAGTGGTGCAATTTTAAGTATTTTTCTGAGAAGAATGTAAAAAGCAGACTGAAAGTATACTTTCTTATTTTTAGTTCAAAAGAAGTATACTAATAGCACACTTGAATAAACGTATTTTTCGTAAACAATAATGACTCACAGGTGAGGGCGGGACTTTATCATCTGTGTATGAAGCTTGGGAAGCTCCACTAAGTTGACATGTCTCGGCACAAAAACAGCTTGCTGTTGCAAAAACAGCTTGGGGCAGTTGTGGCCTAATGGTTAAAGAGTCGGACTTGTAACCTGAAGGTCACAGGTTCGAGTCTCAGTACTGGCAGGAAATGTATTTGGGGGGAGTGAATTAATGTCTCTCTTCCACTCTCATTACCCACAACTGAGGTGCCCTTGAGCAAGGTACCTAACCCCCAATCGCGCCCCGGGCGCAGCAGCAAAGAAAAACAAAAATGGCTGTGTGTGTTCAAAACTTACTGTGTCTGTGCACTTAGATGGATGAAATGCAGAGCACAAATTCCGAGTATGGGACACCATACTTGCCTACACTTCACTTCACCAATGTTGCTATTGCCTTATTGACTGCTATCTGTAACCCGACAGATTACTAGGCATTGTAAAAATGTTTTTTTATAATGACACGTAATTATTGTTTGTTAGTGAGCTAGACTGAAGATAAACTTGCTTGCAAATTATCAATCATTTAACTATTAGCATAGCTATTCTTTCAAAAACAGTCTCACATTTCATTTTAAGTCCATTCCAAAGAATTCCACTCATAAAGTCAGCAGATTCCATTTGGGGGAAAAACTGTGTGGGTTTCTCGTTCTTCCTGGACTTCTATGTTATGGATGTTACATATATTAATTTGATATCTGAAACAAGCCATGGAGCCAAGCAGCTGTGCACATATTCTTAAGCGTGGTAGACAACGAAAGCACTCACTCATTTAAATAAATCTGTTAATGTGTCCATCACCACATATTTCCCTTGGCCAGACCCTAACCTGTGCTGTAGAAATCTATTCCTGTGACCAGGGCACATGTATTTAAACCACATTAGTCTGCAGTTCTCATAGCAAAATGCTGATCCCAAGCAGTTTGCACCACAGTTCTTGCCCTCTCCCATGTTTGTATAACCAGATGCTTATTTAGTCTATTTTTATAGGTGTGGTCAGTCTTACTCAAACTCCAGAATTCCATTAAGTTTATCTATACTGGTGCCATGTTAACCACAAGCATGGTGTAGATTCCAGCCCTCGCTGCTTAATGCAGACTACAGAGGTTAATTGCACACGGCCTCACATGCAAGACCATCGCCGGCCACTATTGTGTCCTGGCAAACACGATAATTAGTGTTCTGAAAAGAACTCCTCTCTCCTTTTGTTTCTGAGCAGAGCCTCTCAGCTACTGATGCACAATATATGGGTAATTGAGAAGCGAGATGAGATTCAGCGAGAAGACATGTAAGACGTGCGAAAACAATGTCATTAGCATAATGTCTGAGTGTTTGGATCCATATCTGCGTTCTGCTCTACCATCCAGCCTGGTTTGCCCATGTGCACAAATGCCCGTTGCTTCTCGACGGAGCCAGGCGTAGTAGTCTAAACACAGTTACAGGGCTCTGGCTGAAATAGAACTCTTGGAATGACAGGGGTCATGGGGTCAACGATGAGGTGTTTAGGGATGCGGAGTGCAGTGAATGGGGACTGCAGCTGGAAGTGAGGTCATAGGTGTCACAGGGGAGGTATAATTACACCATCTCGGAGAACACCAACAGCCCTATTGAGAAGAATGATGGGGGAAAAGGGTGGTCAAAAAGGTCTGTAGGAAGTGTGTGTGTATGTGTGTTATGGAGTGCCATTACTGGAGACTATCAGCAGGCCGAGATTGGAAACTGCTGTTTGTCTGCTCAAATTGTTTTGTGTATGTTTTCAAGCATAAAAGTTCTTGTTTGGTCACCCAGTCTCAACTCCCCATATGTCTTGCCTGTTCCTCTCACAAAATAATTTATTTTTTCTACTTTTGTTACCAGCTTGTGTTCCCAGATGCACGGCCATTGTGTGGATCCTAGCCTCAATATTGTTTTGTCCCCCGTGAGGACACATTCTGTCTCTGTTTACTAAACTCGGATGGAAAACCCAGAGTTTTGATGCTTCTCGATTTCAAGTCACTCTGATGTAAAATATGGCTGACATACCCTTGACAGCTCAGAGCTGCATCCTTTGCTGTCCCTCCCATCCGAAACGCATGTGACTGATGTTCCTAATGCGAACCGCGTTCTTCACCCTCATAACAAATAAATAAACCAGTGTCCAAGCCGAGCCCTGCCTGCTTTGGAACACAGACCGCTATAAATGTAATGAAGGCGGATGGTAATTCTTCTTTCTGTCAAAGCCATGCAGCCATTAGCATTTACATCCAGCCCTGCCATTCACTCAGTCACCTCGCGGCACTCTAGCCAGCACACGCGCAATGATAAGAATCACAATCAGCGGCCTTTCCGCATACATATATTACAATGCCAGCCTCCAGATACAACGCAGAGCTCCTGACTATTAACAAGTGTGCTATCTCTCCAACACAGGGGTTTCAGGTGTAGGGGAGGGGTTGGAAGAAAGCGGGAGGAATCCGACAGCTTGTTCTGGGCTGTTGGAGTGTCAGTATCTCTAAGGCCCAGTGAAATGACTGCTTGAACAGATGGCGCCTAGACCGTCCTTTCCATTTGAAATTATCGCCTCGAATGCCATTTAGTCATGAAGAATGCAATGTGTGATTTCCTGTAGGGGAGCCTAAAAGGGCATATCAGCCCATAATTACACTGCATATTTGTCATATTTGTGTTTGTTTGTTTGTCGACTCATTCTTTTGCGAGCCTGGCATTAAGTGAGTGAGGTTTTGGACAGTGCCATGTCATACGTCCAGGTGCTCTACCATAATGGAGCCAGTGAAATAATAATGTGTGGATGGAATGCTTTCCCACCACCCCATCAACTAATTAGGATCTAATTATCCAGGCAAGTGTAAACAATCGCAGCAGATGGCAGAATGCGCAGAATTAACTCTAATGACCCGGGGCTCAGTGGAATTCTCATTTTGATGCCTTTGTTTGTTATTTTCCTCCATTATTCTTTGCCCTACTTTCTAAATACAGTTCATAGCTGCCTCCTCGTTCCATGCTACAGTGCTTTCCTGCATTCTCCTTTCCACTTCGTTGAGGTGTTTGCACATCTTCAACTCACATGATATAATTTAATTCTCACTAAGATCAAGTGAGTTTGTTGCTTGCACTCGCATTTTCTGGTTTTGTATGCCACCTACTAGCATTAAATTAGACAGGAAGACAAGCCCTAAGATGCAGTGCTCTGTAAGTAGACACATAATTACAGCACACATGCCATTAAAACTTCAGTGCTCCCTCTGCTTCACTCCAAAATGCACTACTCAAGTCCATCAAAACAGTATCTGACTTCACAGAGTCCACTGGATGAAGAGAGAAACATGCAGTCGGGGCAACTGATTGGGATTCTCAGAGGCATTGACAGAAGGGTGAAAAATAGATGTGGATGAAGTATGAGGGTGCACGGCATCTCATTAATTGATGGCTGGCGTGCACAGTTGCTTCTCCGTGTTGTGCCAAGCGCTCTGGTGCCTAATTAATCTCATGGATATCAGAGACACGTCCCAGGGCGCATACATCCCCTGGTGTTGCGTTAGAGAGATATTGAGAACCAGAGAAGGAGAAAGGAAGATGAAACAAGAGGGAGGGAGAGTAGAGAGAGGTGGGGAAAGGCACAAACAGAGGTGAGCAGAAAGAGACGTTATAGAGGGAAATGCAAGGAGACAGCATCTGCACAACGCCAGAGACTGTGACGAAGTGGCAGAGAAAGAAGAAGTGACAAAAGGTAAGAAAATAGATAGGTGTTGAAGGAAAGAGAGGGCGGGGGAAGAATGTGTGCTGGCATTGTGTCGATGCCGCCTTCAGGAGGCTGTGCTCGGATAATTCAATCTGCCGACCATTGACTGCCCCCTATTCTGTCTTCACTCCTAATTAAATCTCTATTTGATAGCTCAATGCCGCCTCTAATTGTGTACGAGCTACGTCACTGGCTGCCCGCAGCCCTCTGGATCAAAATCGCAATGCCGTGCTACATTACACCTCAATTAATCGCATCAATTACACATCCATTAACCCGCGGCAACCTACTCATACGGCAGTCAAAGACAGATGTGCTGAGAAAACCTGAGGAGCTAATGAAATTCAGAGCTATGAGAGATTGCAAATTACCCCACCGGTTGAATTGCAACAGAAGTCAAACAAAGTAATTCCGAGTTCCTTTATTATTCTACGCCTCATTCAACAGACCTGTGGTGCTTTTCAAAGAAAGAAAACAACAGTGAAATAAAAGCGTTTTCTTCTTTCTTGGTGCGATCACAATCTGCCTAAACAAAAGAACCCTTGAATCACCCACCCTTGTGCCTCACAAATGTAATTTTACCAGCCATAAATACACCAGAAGATGCTGCACACAGTAACATGTGGGCTGAAACACTGAATGTGACAATTGTGCTGTGACCACACTGCTGTTGCATCTGCATTTGTCTTAATGTGGTGACATGGTTGTTTGCCCTGAAGGGTAATGGGGCTCTTCACCTTGCTTCCAGGGTGGAGGGCACTTTGCACGCTTTGGGAGTTGATGAAGTGTAAATCGGCAGGGTGCCGGTCGTCACGGTGACAACAGCTACTGACAGAGTGACAGATCAGGCTGACCTTCAGCAGGGACCAGGAGCGCCAGTATTGTACAGTCACCTGGACCAGCAGACACACAAACATGCACATGCACTGAAATCTCCAGTATTGCACCTAAAGGCTAGGTACGTGGCCATCATTACACCTACAGGAAGTGCTATGCTCTTTTATGGCAGGTGAAAGCAGAGGTGACTATTGCCCCAAAGTTCAGCACTGATTTAAGAAAAGGTGCTTCACAGCTTTAAGAGCCAGAGGTTGCCTAGACCTGGCGTCCACTTATTCTAAGCCTTTGTGACGAGAAGAACAGGATTGGCAAATGTGCTTATGCACAGGTGCCAGAGGATTAAGCGGAAATGGACATGGCCCTTACTGTGTTGGAATAAGGGAGGGAACACCAGAACAAGTGTTCAGTCCGAGCCCAGAGAGCATGATTGCATGCCAGCGTGTTGCAGTGAAAGCTCTGAGGGGTATGCTTTATGTATCCCGGCTGGTGCCTGTGGCCTTTGTCTCAGAGCTATTAAAATTCTGTGTGTGCTGCAGCAGCAGCCTGAGTGGAGCGTTGCCATTTGAGGTTGGCTGTCAGGTTAGTGGAAGTGCTTCTTTGTCGTTTCTAAGGTAGCCAGTGGTGGCAAGGTGGACAAGGGCACTGCAGAATGATGCTCTCAGCCCGACCAAGCATGAAGAGAACATAAAACGCCCCCTGACTCAGGCCAGCTCAGCTTGCCCGTTGCAGGGCTCCTCCACCGCAGAGGAACCACCCTTAGGTTTTCCATCTGGACCAATAATCCATGCCACCCAACACCCACACACACACACAGAAACATACAATGTGTTGAAGGAACCTCAACATAGCACACTTAATTCCCCCAGCGCATGTTCTGCCACCCCCCATGAAGACTAACACAAAAAGACACCTTCCTTTAGTTGTATCTTTTCCTTTTTCTTCCACTTCCAAACCACAGGGATTCTGATGAGAAATGGCACCTGCGTTATGGTTCATTAAGGCTGAGTTTAGCTTCATCCTGACCTGGGGTTTCTTGCTCTCTGTGGGCACGCTCTCCTGCGGGCCTAGCCCGCCCACTCAGAGCAGGATTTTAGAGAGTGAGAAACAGAGCTGCTTAACCCTGCCTGAGCCCCAGCAGATCAAAGCCTGGTGCTCAAACAGTGAAGCGGCCACAGGCACTGACTGACATTCTCATTACAATATGGAGATCGCTCTCAGCACCAAGCTTCCTATGTGAGGACAATGTCAGACCTCTGCAAACTAGTCTGTGCTCTGCCTCCATTTCATGCTAACATAACCTTTCGTCTGACATAATGGGAACCCATGGGAGTGAATTTTTTTACTCAGCCACAAAGGCCCTGTTCATTTCTTTGTATCTAAAACAACACAGCTGCTCCAACCCTTTTGAGATCTCTTGACCACTAAATGTAATGATTTAGACAAACAGCATAACTTTTCTTCAGAAGCAGTTTAAAAAGAATCATTATGGAGCTCTCAGTTTAGTTTGAAGTATCAACATTTTCTCAGATGTTTCTCCTAAAATTGCTTAGAAAAAAAAATAGACACACGTGGGACAATTGGTAACCTACAGTAAGACACAAGAAAGGCATTAGCTGCTATTAGCCACCCGTAATATAGCCCTTTCACCAGGCTGTTTGGGAACTAATCATTAAAAAAGCTTCAGCCACCAAAGGAAACAAAATGGCAGCTCTGCCAACCGAATACTTTGACAGTGGAC
Source organism: Gobio gobio (assembly GCF_949357685.1). Classification (NCBI taxonomy): domain Eukaryota; kingdom Metazoa; phylum Chordata; class Actinopteri; order Cypriniformes; family Gobionidae; genus Gobio; species Gobio gobio. Next base: position 38,650,236 of record NC_137097.1, on the reverse strand, counting down.
TGAACAAATGTGAGTTTTAGGGTACGTTTAACTGACAACGATATGCTTAAAATGGAGACGTTTTTTTTTCTTTGAGTTTACCGCCTACAGCCGACACCATTGTCAAAATGATCCCCATTCACAAGGATCTACAAAAACGACTAAAAACGCTGTATTCTACCACTAGGCCATAATATGGCGAAGAAACACTATAGACTGAAAATGTAATGCACATGTGCATATAAATGTAAATCAACGGCCAAAATGCATACAAAGTTTTACGTTTTTAGCTGAAAACAGTGTTGTGTTTACAGCCCCCTTATCTATTATTGTTAGCGCCCACTTAGCGCCTGCCTTTCAGTGAGGATTACTGGCTGAGAGTTACGTCAATTTATTAGTATTCATTTGGTGATGAGGTTCATGATACACATTTTTTTTAGATCAGCCCAACGTCAATGGTATGGATTATAGTATGGATTATACAGTATCTATAAAATTGCATATTAATGAAGATTCCCACAATGTAGCAGATTTACTGAATAGTTTGATAAGAAATAAATAAATTTAGTACATTATATTATGTTTAGACATTATGTTTATATATTATACATTGAAATCTCTGAAATTTGACTGCATACTTTGGTATCTCTGCAAATCTTGTGACAGTGTAAGACATTGCTGGGTGATCGATCTCAGGAGAGAAATCGTAAGGAAAAACAAACTGACTCAATTTAGTCCGATTTTTGTCTAGGAGAAACGGTTGAGATATCAAAGTAAGTATCACTTGTGCTTTTTCTTTTCTTTTTCGGGATGAGACTTTATAAGATGGTGCAAATAATCGCACAGCCAAGCCACACATACATTTGCACACATATGCCCAACCGTCCATCATATCTTCGTAGGGGGATGCTGCTTTCAGCCAATCAATGTAGAGTCTGATTTTGCACCTGAGGTCTCTAATGGTGGTATGTTTATAGTGCGGCATTGCTAAGTGGATGTGCCTCTCCACTGGCTGTGCTGAATGGCAGTGCATTTACTGGAGGATAAAATGACTGTGGTGGCACGGTTGGCGAGCGCTGTGCACTCAGGGTGGTGTGTGTGTGTGTGTGTGGGGGGGGGGGGGGGGGGGGGGGGGCTATGAAATGACTGGCAGTCTGCTCACAGAGGAATTGTTTTCAAGAGCCTGTTACCCAATAGCAATGATTTGGAGGGTTGTACCAGGATTGATTAGGCTGATAATAGTCCAACACCAGATGAAAAGAATTACCCATTCTTATGCAGGAGAGTGTGTGGGTGTGCATGTATGATAGTTTGTATGGGTACTTACTGTATATGTATGTGCAGGACTGTAATGATATGGGTAGACCTAATGAATGTTCTTTCTCCACTATTAGGCCCCGCTTGTCACAGGGCCCCAGACAACATTCCCACACTGGGAAAGCTCACATGTATCATAAGTTAATATATATAATTGTACTTGTGTGTATGCTTGTGTGCGACCTCAGTGCAAACTACATATCCCTCTGTATATGCTTGATGGCGCCCCCTAGAGGTGAGACATGTCTTGCAGTGCACCTTGCAGCACAAAGTAATTAGCAGAACAACCCTGCAACAGAGCTCTAGGGCTCACTAGCTTATTGCCTCAATTAATACAAGCTTTAATTGGCTTTTCACAAACACAATGACAATCAGATCCATGTCACCTACAGAGAACGATTCGGTGACGATCGATAGGTCCCATCATCTGCTCCTCGTGAGGGAAATGAAAGCACTTTGTCTCTTGGCTGAAAGCACCCGCACGCAGGGCTTTGTGTTTGTCTGAGAGTGTGTATAATCTGGCTGTTTTAGAAAGACTGAAGATGAATGGATTCCTCGGTACACTATAGCTCATTCTGTCAGGTTTGCAGGCGGAGCGACTGCATCTTAAAGTTATCTTCAAAACCTTCCCTCACTTAGCCCGTCAAGCCCCTGAAATTCTCACCTCACCCTCGCTCTATCATGACTTCAGATGTCTCTTCTTTCAGCTCCAGAGCTTCTCAGCGTCACAACAGACAAATCGTTTTTTAAATTGTCTTTTATTTTTTAAGAGGCCAAATTGAGTTTGTCAAATCGTGTTTAGCCTTTCAATGTTAATGGCTTCTTTTCCTTTGCTTCTGTCTCTCTCACTCTCAGCATGATGCGATTCAGCGGTGAGAAATGTTTCATCTTTCTTTGTTGTAAGTAAACAACACTCATTTCAAACATCATTTCAATCATAGCCTGTTGTATGCGTGCCCTGGTGGGTAGTGCACAAGCTGTGACGTGTTTCCACTATCTTTATCAGAATGCCAAAAAAATTAAATTAATAAAGAGCTGTATGAATCTTTATATCTGTTTCCTCTCATCCCCTGCGGTCATTGGCCGAGCAATGCCCGGTGGTGCCGTCACAGCAAGGTCACTGTCTAAAACGTTCACACTCTGAGGTGAAATGAACTTCCAACCTTCACCCAAACAACAAAATCCATTGGAATCTTCAAAAAGATTATACTGTAATAAAAATACTATATAAACTCAAAATATGTCATTGTATAACATATGCCTGTTTAATGTTACATGTATTTATTTTTTAAATACATTTTTGTTCATTTTATTTTAGATTAAGTGAACTAAATTGAAATAATTTTAAGACTTATTTGGGCCACCCTGGATGTTAGTTTAGGTCGCGTAGTTGGTTCCAGCCCTGCCAAAATAACACATATTTATCATCTGTCCATCATCGTCTAAAGCCCGCCCTGACAATTTCATTGGTCCGAACAGTTTCTGAACAGTTTCTGTTCGGGCATAATTACTTCTCTACCGATCAAGTCCAGACCGAACTGCCCGAGTAAAAGTAGCCACGTTTACATGCGCACTTTTTTGTCATTCCGATTAAAATCATTCAGATTGAAAGATTCGGTGGACTGTTTACATGAGACGTTATCTAATCCGATCTGGTGTTTACATGTGCTGACTTTCAGTAGGAATCATTTTGTGACATGGGCACAGTTTGTCTGCCGCCTCAGATTCGTAACGTTAGTATCGTGAATCAATAGTTCTGTGTTGGTAATTTTTATATTCATTTATTTTTCTGTGGCCGGACATGCAGTAGTTTAACCTAATTTATGTCCTATACAATGGCTATTTCAACATCTGTGAATGAAAAGCATTCAAGACGTGTTCAGCATCATTACTAATACTAAACATAGATATTTCAGATGATTAAGTTAAGATACCATAATCACAAAGGTATAAATATTAACAAAAGTAATTAAAGTAGACTGTGGGTAATGTTACTTAACCAATTTGAAGCAGTTGTTGAACTTTTTTGTATATCTAACTTACGAGAAACAGAGAAATGTCGGCACGTCCTAGCTCCAGCAGCTTGAATGTTCCCCGTTGAAATGACAACTCTCAACGGCCACCAGGACTTACAGTTACAGGTATATAAAAGCTATTATTAGCCTATTTGTCGTAAGTGTGAAGAATCACCTCAGAAAAATAAATTATTCTGTCAGGCGCAGTTGAAGCCTCGGACAAATGCTGTCAAGATGAGATGCTGTAGCCAGGCTATGTCTGTGTCATTATTCCAACATCATGTTCATAACATGTTACGAAATAAAAAGTTTAATACCTCAGAAAAATGAACTTTCCTCTCTTGTCAACCTGGTGTGAGCGCGGCACACGCTCTTCAGTTGAGGAGGCGCGCGCTGTATATCACGTCACAGAAAGACGTGCACTCAAAGTAATCGGATCAGATCGTTTACATGGTGGAATTTTTCGTTTGATCGGTTCATGAAAAGGTTTATCCCACCCCTCTCAAACCGATTACAATTTCATTCGGTTTGGCCTTTTTTATTCCGATTGAGGTGTTTATATGGAGCATTTTCATTCGGATTGGACTTTTAAACCGATTACATTGCTCCATGTAAACGCACCTGTTGTGGGCGGGGCTATGTTCGGCTGGCATCCAAGCTAGCATCTAGCTATATTTCAGCTACAATTCATACTATTACTGTGACTGTTTTTGTTTTTGCAGTAACTTTTGGGCTGAAAAAGAATTGTATTTGTGTTATTAAAATTTAATTTGCTGTTACATCAAAAAAGTAATGTGATTACATAATGCACTGTATATTACTTGAAATGTGTTACTTGTTAGATCAAAAAAGTAATCTGGTATGCACGTTACTTGTAATTATTTTCTCGTTACATCAAAAAAGTAATCTGATAATGTGAGGCACATTACTTGCAATTATTTACTCGTTACATCAGAAAGTAATCTGATAACGTAATGCATGTTACTTGTAGCGGCTGAGGCGAAATCAGACACATAATCGCCGGTGACATTTAACAAATATGTTTTAAATGCTTTGTGCACAACAGAGAAAGATCTAGGGCTGTGCTCAGAATATCGATACAACGATACATCGTCATGAACTCCTGACGATACGCGTATCGATACAGCAGCCGTATCAATACTGTGTGCTTTTGAATGTAATCAAGGCGATGTGAGCAGCAGTGCAAGACATTCAAAATGGAGAAGATAATAATAAGTTGTTACAACTGAGGATCTTTCAAGGGCTGTGTATCACCAACATGTCACGACACGATACACATCACGATACTGAAGTCACGATACGATACGTATCACGATATGGATCAATTTGGAATTAAATTTCTTTTGAGCAGAGTTTAGTGACAGTAATATCTGTTTATTGAATAACCAGAAGAATGTGGCCACATGAAAAGTCCACAGTTAAAGACACAAAGCCTGTAAAACACAGGCTTTTGCCTCAAGTTATAGACAAACCGTCTATATATTAACATGCACCTCAGGACATTGTATGTACACATATAACTGTCTTGTAAAGTGTACCTTGTATGTTATTTTGTTTATGCATGTTTTATGAACAACTTACTATTTCATATAACCTCATATATGTTGTGTCTCCTATCAAATCCTCAAGTCCTCATTTTCTGATATTGAAGACATGCGAAGTTCAACTCGTGTGAAGTTCTTCTCTGTATGTACTTGTATGAAGTTCGTATGCTGGTGGAACGGGAACAAACTCAATTGCGTTTGCATTAATTGAAGCTGTATTATAATTTCTGCATGTATTTTTATAACATTTTATTCATTGTTAAATACAATCAGTGTTACTGCATTATATTTAATACAGTATCTCTTTAGTTAAAAACAAATGCACACTCTCCATTCAAATCAACAAAAAAAAAAAAGTTAAAATCTTGTTTTTCATGCCCTAAGGACAAAAAAAAATCCTGACTGAGGTTGTCATAATTAATGCATGAAAGGGTTAAGTACACACTGTTGCTTTTTCTGCCTTTTATGTTGTTGAATTAAAAGCTGACTGTACTATTTACGTGAAACCTTCCTCTTCTTCATTGTTTGTGGACATAACACTAGCATTGTTTTTCCACTGTTCACCACTTCTGCTTAAGTGCTGCACTATTCTAATGCTCAGTTGAAACGGACAGCTACATGATAGCTCTACATGTATTGTTTTCTCCCTTGGATTAATCTGCTTGTATTATTCCGGTTTGTAAGTTGCTTTGGATAAAAGCGTCTGCTAAAATAAATACATGCAAATGTAAACCTCAGCCCTAAGCCTGACTCTAAATCTCACCCTTATATCGGATTGGTTGATAGAAATGTTGTCTCAGAAATAACAAGGATGTTGATCCAGGAACATGTTCTACTTGGGTGAAACATGCTAAGCCTCTTTCTTTCTGTCTCGCTCTCTCTCTCTCTCTCCAGATGATGTCCCACCTTACTTCAAGATGGAGCCGGTGGCAAGCCAGATCCACCTGGAAGGAAACCGGGTGGTTCTCACCTGCATGGCTGAGGGCAGCTGGCCCCTGGAGTTTAAATGGCTTTACAACGGTACCGAGTTGACGCGTTTCTCCCTGGAGTACAGGTGACACTTCCCATCTTCCCACTGCTGTATGAGTGTTTCTGGCCCTGTAGACATTTCGAAGATGCACTTTTCACACTATTACTAGTCTAACAGTGAGCATACCCAGCACAATGACACATCTTAAATAATGTATTTATTTAGTAACATTTGGTGGTGGAAATAGTGATGGTGAAGGAAATGACATTTTCGTTTTGACATTTACACTGTCTGTCCGATTTATTCCAAAAATGACATCAACAGCTCTTTGGTGTAGCTAGCATTTTATATTGCCTAAATCCACAAATGTTTTCCACAGTTTGACAAAATTACAGCTAAAATATTCTGTTCCATATTTCTTTTATTTTCATCTCAAACAATCCACTGCAACGTATGTTTTTATATAGTGAATTATCATATTTTAAGATTGAACATCAAGGTCTGGGAGAACGGCAACGCAATAAAATCTATCCAGAAAAGTCATTTGAAAAGTAAAAAATAAAAATAAGGCCTGGTAAAATGTTTCAAGACCATTTTAATGTGACCTTCATATAATAAAGAGAACAAATTGAAATCTTTTAGTTTGAATAAAAACTAACCAAGTTCACAAAAGTTCCTGTAGTTGAAGAAACATGCATTTATCCGTCAGGCAGCTTAATCACCATCACAAATATTACATTAACCACAGTTTCAATTGCAACAAATTTCATTCAGTTTTTCTGGTATTTATTTAAATGATTTCTCTTTTCGTTTTGGTGAGTCACGAGCGTTTGTAGATTGTAATCCTCTTGAGCTGTAGTGCCTCGTTCCCTCTGCAGCCATGAAATCATACTCATGAAATCTCAGCTCACATTAAATGAGAATGTGATGTATTTCCTGAGCGATCCCTGTCGTCCATGTTTTGTTTTATGTATTCTGCATAAATGTTGTATCCCTGGTGAAGGCAGTGTGGAATAATCAATCAAAAGCAAGTAGTCGAGTACCTTGTGAATTATTTTTAATAGCTTTGAGAGCTATATGTAATATTTATATTAAAAAAGCTAGTGGTTTTCTCTCTCTCTCTCTCGATCTCTCTCTTTCTGGTCACAGTGAAGTGGCTGGGCTGTACTCTTTGCTCACATTCTTTTTACCTGCTGACCACAGGACTCTTTCGTATTTGCATTTTAAGGCTTTCTAATGGATAAAGTCTAACCTACCCGCAGTGCTTACTCTAAGTAATGGTCGAGTCAGACATTTTCTGGTCTGCTCTCTACGGGTTTTTTGCCTGTCAGTCAAGAAAATAGGAGCGGTTTCTGACGCAGTCCACAGAGCATCTCCAAAAGATCCCTGGTGACCGAAACTTCCCAGCAGTCTCCTACCTCTCAGACACTGAAAAGTGTGTGTGTGTGTGTGTTTGCATAGTTTCTTTTCTCAGGGAGTGGGGACCTGCTATCTTCTTTGTATTCCTCACATCCACCGATCAAAGAAAAAGCTTGAATTCACTTCAGCAGGTTATACTAAACCTGTGACTGCAGGAAAACTAAAGTATCAGAAAAGGAGCTGGCGGTGTAAAAAAAAAAAAAAAAAAAAGTAGTGTTGAATAAAAGCACTACTGCCCACATGTTCGGCTCTCTCTTTATCACCCCATTTAACTAATAGGTTTTGTCACAGGCTCGTGACTGAGGCCGTGTGCGTAGGTGTAAAAACACACATGCCTACTTCATGCTTTCATGATGACGGCCCAGTTTTTTTTAATTATTATTATTATTATAATTTCAACTGAACACATGACTATGATTGTTCAAAGCAAATAAATAACCCATATCCAGGGACGGAACAAGACCCCTTATTCTACATTAAAGGGATAGTTCACCCAAAAATAAAAAAAATCTGTCATCATTTACTCACCCTCAAGTTGTTCCAAACCTGTATGAATTTCTTTCTTTTGCTGAGCACAAAGAATGTTTGTAACCAAGCAGATCTCGGCAGCCATTGACTACCAAGTGGGGGGGAGGGGAAATACTATGGTAGTCAATGGCTGCCGAGATCTTACAAACAATCTTCCAAATATCTTCCTTTGTGTTCAGCAAAAGAAAGAAATTCATACAGGTTTGGAACAACTTAAGGGAGAGTAAATTATTTGAGTTCAGAGTTCAGAATGAGTTCTGGCATGTCACGTTAGTCAAGCTTGCATCAGCTGACTGTCAGCTGATCACGTCTACCTATAGGAATACGTCTATCACAGCATGCATATAAGCTCCTGCAGTAACATCAGCAGCTATTAGGCTTGTTCGACTTCACGCAGCAATGCGCAGACCGATCGGCGGCTGGCTTGAACCAGTGCATGCCAGTTAGAAATTTTGTCCGACCTGAGGCAGCGCCGACGTCGACGTGACTGTGAAGTATGTCAACAAAGTGCTGTGAGAGCGATTCGAGAGCTGCCAGCTGGTGCATTTTGCACAGCTTCTACAGAGCGACTGCATGAACTCTGATGACGACACAGCTGTTCATCGATTGGCCGGATTCACTGCATGACAGCGATCACGTGTGTTCCATGTTTATTCTAAAACCTCCAGTTCCACTAATGCTCATAAATCAGTTTTTTTATAACGGTAAAACCTCTTTTCATGTAGTCGCGATGTTATATTGTCATGTTTATCAAAATAAAACTGATAAAAACGTAGTCCCCACTTCATTGATAGTGTAGGCTGTTAAACTTTATTCTTGTACAAACAGATGCTGTATTAAGCAGTACATTAAAGTATTGAATAAAAATGTATCTCAAACATCTGGACAAATATTGCATTTATTTCACGTCAGCTGTGCCTGTGATAAAGTATGCAAACAAAGCGCAAGCGTCAATACGGGAAGCAGAAAGTGTCCGTTTGCAGCTCCTCCCCGCCTGCACGCAGCTACTCTCGCTGATCGGTTGCATTCAGCCATAGCCGATGTCAAACACACCTAGTGCGTTCTCCAGAGCTCATTTACCCTTCTCCATCCCCAGCTCCTCCTCTCGTCAGTTAGGATTTTCCATTCTGATTCCACTGAATCAGACTAAATTCCTGAATCATGTTGTACATTTTAAAGGTCCCGTTTTTCGTGTTTTTTTGAAGCTTTGATTGTGTTTACAGTGTGCAATATAACATGTGTTCATGTTTCGTGTGTAAAAAAACACAGTATTTTTCACACAATTTACTTATTTGTATACCGCTGTTTTCACTGTCCTAAAAACGGCCTGAGAATTTCCTTATTCTATGAAGTCCCTCCTTCAGAAACACGTAATGAGTTCTGATTGTGCCAGCGGTTCCCGTGTTGTGATTCGACAGCAGCTTAGCGCACGCAGAGCGCACGTTGCCCGGTTAGGTCACGCCTCTTACCATAACGGAGATGCATGCGCTCAATGATCTCTAAGTACTGGGAAAGCCAAACAAAGGTGATTTGACTCCGGGATGAAAATAACAGCGTCTCGACGACATGGCGACAAACAAACTATACAAGCGCAACACTTCCTCTTCTCCACGCGGGAGCAACAAGACCACGCCCCCTTTTTCATGTATTCTTGTGGGCGGAGGTTAGTCAACAAACTGTTCTACTGACGTAATTAAAGCAGGATGTACAGGGATGTAGTCCAAACCGGCCGTTCGCTGTAGGCTTTGAAAGGGAACTTCAGTTAAATAAAATATCTCGCTTGGCATTGAACTTTGAGCTTTATAATTTTACAGGTATTATTTTTGCTCTAACAGCAACATTACACACTAACTAAAGTTTGAAAAATGGGATCACGAAGAACAGGACCTTTAATATCTACATTAATGATATCTGCAATACATTATGCTGGCTCTGTTCTGTTTACCCTAAGGGGGTTTATCGCTGCTCTCCCTGCTCTTATCCATGCTAGGCTGCATGGATGCGCAGGGAGTTCTTACCCAGAACAGAACCATACTACCAATCCAAATTATATGCTAATTGTCAATCATCTTTGACGATAGTGGTCCTGACAGAATTTAAAATTTTGGGTGAACTATCCCTTTAAGTGATAAGGGTGACTACAAAACCTACAAGAATCGAATAAGTGATAATTGTGTCATCATTTACACACCCTTATGTTGTTTTAAAGGTTCTGTATGTAAGTTTTTGACTGTACTAAAGCATAAAAATACCATAAAATGTGTGCAGATGTTTAGCAAACATGCTAAGTTCACATACTTGTTTCCCTGAAAAACACGCCACAGCAAGTTATTTTACTTTAAAATGTGCATTCTGTGTCTGTTTTTGTTTTGGTCTTTGCGATACAGCACAGTGCCAGTTTACCCAATAGTATTTCGACACCACAGGTTGCCAGTTGGTGGAAAACACAGCCTATTGTAGCCATGGAAGCCAGCAAACAAAGTGGGTCAGAGATCGCAGATTCTACCCGACCTAAAAAGCATCCATCTAAAAATCTCTATGAACGAAAGCACATTAAAATGTGGAAAAATCAACCCATCAACATCAATTGCGCTCGTTCCTGTTGCGTGTCCTCAAACTGGCGACTCATGTGGGCAGGGTAAACAATATTTTGAATTTGGACTGCAGTACCCATTTCAACCACTAGCTGCCATTCTTATAATCAGCACCTTTAAACCTGTATGTTTTTCTTTCATAATATCTTCTCTTGTGTTTCACTGGAGAAAGAATGTCATACAGTGTACAAACTATATGAAGATGAGCAAAAGATGACAGGATTTTAGTTTTTGGGTGAACTATCCCTTTAAGCATTCACATGTGGATTTTTGCTGTAATATTTGTATTCATTTATTTTTAATAGTAGCCCTATTTTTTTTTTTAAGTGTAAATTTTTTTAAAAAGCTTTTTAAAAATGTGCCCCTAGTAGTCAGTTTGCATTGAATGTGCCATTGAACTCGGGCCCTTGTGGTAATAAACCACTGTAAGCCCATAAATTGAGATGAAATGGAAGTAGCAACATATTTTTTCTTCCTTATTGTGACATCTGAGTGAAACAGATTATCAAAAAATAAAAATTTAGGGCAGCAACTTCTATTCATCAGTTATTGGCTGGATGGAGGCAGATCTGAATGCGAGCTTGCAATTGATTGTAAGAAAGGGGCAGTGTCTAAATGGACTTAAAGTTATGACTTTGATTAACATTACAAGGTCAATTTTTTTGTTCAAGTGGATAAATCATTGACATCAATCAATGCATTTAGAAAATCGATAGGCTGAAATTTTTTTTTCATGCAGACTTTAAGGGCCTAAGTGGTTAGTTCACAGTTAGGGCCCTATTTTAATGATCTGAGCGCATGGTCTTAAGCTCAAGGCAAAAAAAACCACGTCACCAACTAAAAGTTTGCTAAGAAGTTTTTCCTACTAAATCAAGGCAGTATTTGACTCTGGTCAAGTGTATCTATAGCAGACTTGTGTGAGTAGCCTTGGACTGCAACATGCCCAGTGCATTATGGGTGTTTAAATATACCTAACTATTTGGCAAAAGGGAGGGCAACAGACTTTTTTTCTTTAGTTTCCTCTAGTCAGGTGGCACTGCTTTCTAAAAAAAACACCTTTCTACTGCATAGGCAGCCAAGTATAATTAAAAAACAGCCCATTTCACCAGTGGTGAAGTTCTGTGATGGGGCCCCTAGTATTCAATTTGTACTGCATGCAGTAAGGGGTCATGGATCCCCAGTGGTCAACTAATGGTCAGCTTGCACGGTATGCATCATATCCTCTGGTGTTCAGTTTCCTTTGATGGTCGCAGGTCATCCAGCCTGATGCTTTGTAGGCCACTGTTTGAGCCCCAAGGACACTGGCCCTGTCTATAATACAACCCACATCCACATAAATATTTCTCTCCTTTGTTCTATCTGAAGTGTCAAATCAATGGCCTCTCCTGTGTTTTGTTGATCACAGCATCAGGGCTGCCTGAGGACTCCTATCTATTGTTGATGAGGGTTCTTACTTCAACAGGTTACTCATGAAAACCCTGAGCTGGCTGAGTGTTGCGGCCTGATCTGCACTTGAGCAGAAGCTAGAACTGTATGATTAATTATGGACAGATAAATAGCTTTTTTGGATCAAAGGCCATTTGTTATAGCCACCGCTTTGGGCTTCCTGCAAGCTCCCATTACTTGAGTATGAAAAGTAGCAAACAGTGGTTGATAGGATTCTGATTATCTTTCACCAGGTACGTGATTCCATCACTAGACCGCTCCCATGCAGGCTTCTACAGATGCATCGTCAGGAACAGGGTGGGAGCTCTGATGCAGAGGAGTTCACAAGTCCAGGTCGCCTGTAAGTGTCAAATCACATCATAACACAAACAATAGATCTTAAAGTGCCCCTATTATGTTTTTTTAAAATATTCTCTTTCATGCAGTGTGTAATTTAGCTGTTGTAAAATCGAAACGAAACGAAAGTCGAAACGACTCTTAACCGCCTATACGAGTTGTCTGTAAATCGAATACCACTGCGTGACAGTTCTATGTCTATGTCCTCCTATGTTGGACGTTGTCCGCCCGCAAACATCTTGACCAGCCCTCAAACATCATTTTACCGACAACTGGTTCTTGAATCTCGAGTTCAATGCAGGATTCCTAAAACGCTTGCTCTTGAAAGATGCTCCTCAGAATCACAACCTGTAAGTATTATTAATTACTGATGTGTATATTTTCTCCCGGGTGTTCAAAATACGAAGTTTTTTTGTTTTATATTGTGTATGTTTCTGGCTAACGTTATTACGTTATTAAACGTTATTACTGTCTTACTGAAATAGCAGCCGTGGATGGAGAAAGATTTGTTTTACAAACTTTAAAGCTATGGAATTTTGGTTTCAATAGCTAGTTCATCATCGCGCATAGACTCGCGCTCGGATTCATATGGTAAAATTGATGCCGTTGTTACTGTCTTTACAGTGTGTACAATCACTGAGTACTGAGGAAGCCTTCCGGAGCTGAAGTTCAGTTATAGTAATGGGCGTTTAGCTTCCGACAAGTGCTGTAAGCGGTAGACCAATCATAACAGACTGGGTCATCTGGCCAATCAGAGCACAGTAGCTCATGGAAACGAGGGATTTAGAGAGACTGATTCATCTGACGAGTCGTTTGAGAATCATTGAAAAATGTATTGATGTGCAATGTATATTATGAGAAAATGAAAGTGGTTTTTGACCTTTGATGCATGTAAACATGTTGTAAGAGATCTTTCCAATTAGAAAACCTTAAAATAGCATAATAGGGGCACTTTAAAACTCTGTAAGTATGATCACTTATTTTCTGTTGTCGATAGTGTAGCGATGCATGAAGCACCGTTCAAAGAAGTCACTTTCAAAGCAAGCAGCTTCCTGTCGGCCAACGTGGCCAATCCATGTGACCAACTTAAACCCGTTGTGAAATCTGCACAGGGAAATGCTTTGCTCTCTCAGAAAACTCCTGATCATGTGGATTGCAAAAATTTGCAGATGATCACAATTGGTCACAATTTAGGACTAAGTGTTGCCAAGTCCTATCACAAGACTGGAGCTTTGTGTTTTCTGTCAAATGGCTCACAATGTACCTGTTCTTTTTGACCTCTCACTTGCCTTTTTCATCCTGATGTGTGCTCCTTTCTCTTTGTTTCTCAGACATGGAAGGCTTTGCGGAGGGTGAACGGTCTCAGGTGGTGTCCCAAGGGGAGGCGGCATTGATCTTCCCGCCACAAATCCACAGCTTTCCGCGGCCCGGGATCACATGGTTCAGAGACGGACGCAAGATCCCCCCCAGCAGCCGCATGTAATCTTCTCTTCATTTCCTCAGAGTCAACTTAATGGGCCCCCTTCTCACAGAAGGGCTTTCGTAACTTACAGAAAAAGAGGGCAATGCTATTGTATTATTACTCCAGAACTTCCAGAAACACTCCAGGAGTATTTATTGCAGAAACTCTCATTGATAAAGTCTGCTTTAATAAGAACCCCTGTTGACTTTAGACTAAATGTGATTGAAGGCTAGAGAGGAAGCCGGCAACACGGGAGCCAATTAGACAAAGTGGACAAAAGGCCTTTATTGATGACCTTGGATGATTGACAGATTTTGCGCCCTGTGTGTGTGTGTGCTCGGTCCATGTTAGAAAGGTCTCAGTAATCACCTGAGATCAATTTACCTCATCCGCCAGCAGGAGGCTCGACAAAAACAGCCGGCATGTTTGATGATCTATAATTCATGCTGATCGTCCGGCATGTCACATTTGACGTGAGGGCTTTAGACACTTAGGATTGTGTTCCTCCACCCCACCACACTGACTGGAGAACATTCAGACACGGCTTTTCAGCTGGAGTATATGATGAATCCCCAATGAGACGCTGAGCGTTGAGGCAGGGGTTATATAAACATCTGAGGCTCCAGCGGTGCTGCTCAGACCTTCATTCTCTCTTGCTCTCTCTCTGTCTCTCGAGCGGCAGTAATGGTCCTATGATGGTGAGAGGGCCTG